>NC_092718.1:158759687-159091622 GCF_047496885.1 Scyliorhinus torazame | reverse complement strand
AGCTACCTAATAAGAATGAATAGTTAGCGCATTATTTTTGTGTTCTACAATGCCAAAATTAAACGGACTAGTATTCAATTCCATGCAAATACAGTACTGGTACAAGGGAATACAATCTACTGCGAACCTTATAGTGACAAGGTCCAGCCCCACTACAATGTAATTGCCATTTAATCATCTGATACTGATCCCTATCAAATCACACCTTATAACACCCCCACACAATCACAATGTAAGGGTGAAACACTACATCTGAAACTTTTTAAATAGCTAGAACCGTCACTTTGAATTACAAGTCTTTCAAAGATTATGTGACTAGGGGAAGATGGTGGAGCAGTGATGATGTCACTGGACTAGCAATCCAGAGGACCAGACTAATGCTCCGGGGTTCAATTTTAAACACAAAGACAAATTCCACCATCTGCCAGATGGATTCACGGCAGATGGTGGAATTTAAATTCAATTAATTAATAATTCTGGAATATAAGATAGCCTCAGTAATGGTAACCATGAAATTATCGATTGTCATATATTCACGCATGGTCTTTGAGGTCTTTACTTGGTCTGGCCTACATTTGACCCCAAATTCACAGAAACGTGGTTGTCTCTTAACTGCTTACTGAAGTAGCCTAGCAAGCCACTCCTTTCAAGGGAAATTACAGATGGGCAACTGTGGTACCCTCAATAACGACGCTTAGAGTGTGAACGGTAAACTAATAAACTAAGAACTAGACTAGTGCCGAGACGTGTGCTAACTGCCGCACTGCCCACAAGACGGCCCCATATATACGGCTCCCAGATGGGCGGAGCCAGAGGCGGAGTTCCCCAGGGTTCCAAGCCCGGTCTCGAGGGGACATCACCTTACATGATGACAAGGGGATAGTGTTACAGTAACCGTTCATCACATTCCCCACCTATTTAAAAAAGAGTCCGGCGGGGGTGAAGTGCCATCACAAGTCCATCCGTCTCGGTGGCCGGATCGTCCTCATCGAACTCCTCAGTTCGGGCAGTGGTGCGGCGGCCGGTGGTGCGGTGGACACGGATGTCCTGGTTGAGGGTACGTCCGGGAGCACGGCGGTCGGAGCTTCGTTCCGGGTCGGGGAAGGGGGACAGGGCGCAGGGAGAATAGGCGGTGGCGGCGCCGGCGGGGTGTGTAAAGGGGGGGGCCGGGAGGGGATATGTTGTAGGGGGTGCCAGGTCCTGCAGGGGAGCGGCGCGGGAAGGGGTGTCAGTAGTGGGGGATCCAGCGGGTGCCAGATCCCGGAGGGAAACCGTATCTTGCCATATCCCAGAGGGAAACCTTTTCGACCAGGGGGTCCGTTTTATGGCTCCTCGTGTGCCTCCCGAGAAGAACAGGTCCCGGAGCCGTCAGCCAAGGTGGAAGCGAGAGCCCGGAGGTAGACTTCCTGGGGAAGACAAACAATCGGGTGTGAGGGGTCTCATTCATGGCCGTGCAGAGGAGCGACCTAATGGAGTGTAGGGCGTCAGGCAGGACCTCCTGCCAGCGGGTAGTTGGGAGACTTCTCGACCGTAGGGCCAGAAGGACAGCCTTCCACACTGTCGTGTTCTCCCTCTCCACTTGCCCGTTTCCCCGCAGGTTATAACTGGTCGTTCTGCTCGAGGCGATGCCTTTGCTGAGCAGATACTGACGCAGTTCATCGCTCATCAACGATGTACCCCGGTCGCTGTGGATATAAGCGGGGAAACCGAACAGAGTGAAGATGCTGTGCAGTGCCTTAATCATGGTGGCTGAGGTCATGTCGGGGCAGGGAATGCCGAATGGGAAACGGGAGAACTCATCGATAACGGTGAGGAAATAGGCATTACGATTGGTGGACGGGAGGGGCCCCTTGAAGTCCACGCTCAGTCGCTCAAAGGGCCCCGAGGCCTTCACGAGCCAAACCTTGTCTGGCCGGTAGAAGTGCCGTTTGCACTCCGCACAGATCTGGCAGGCCCTGATCATGGCCTTGACCTCCTTGGTTGAGTAAGGTAGGTTGCGGGACTTGATAAAATGGACGAGCCGGGTAACCCTCAGGTGGCAGAGGTCATTGTGGATGGCTTGCAGGCGGTCGTCCTGCGCGTTGGCGCATATGCCGCGGGACAGGGCATCTGGGGGCTCGTTGAGCTCCCCTGGACGATACTTGATATCGTACGTGTAGGTGGAGAGTTCGATCCTCCACCTCAAAATTTTATCCTTTTTTATTCTGCCCCGTTGCGTGTTATCGAACATATAGGCGACTGACCGACTGCAAAGTGTCGAACCTCGGAGGCGGTGAGGGTCCGGGAGAAGAACGCTACTGGTCTGCCTGCCTGATTGAGGGTAGCAGCCAGGGCGATGTCTGATGCATCGCTCTCTACCTGGAAGGGGATAGTTTCGTCCACCGTGCGCATAGCGGCCTTGACGATATCAGCCTTGATGCGGTTGAAGGCCAATTGAGCCTCAGCCGAGATGGGAAAAGTGGTGGTCTTTATGAGTGGGCGGGCTTTGTCCGCATGCTTGGGGACCCACTGGGTGTAGTAGGAGAAGAGCCCCAAGCACCGTTTGAGGGCCTTGAGGCTGCGGGGGAGGGGGAGTTCCTTAAGGGGGCACATGCGGTAGGGGTCGGGACCTAGGACCCCGTCTTCCACGACATAACAGGATGGCTAGCCAGGTTGTATGGAAAACGCATTTTTCCTCATTATAGGTCAGGTTAAGGGCTCGGGCGGTCTGGAGGAACTTTGAGGTTAGCGTCATGGTCCTGTTGGTCATGGCCGCAGATGGTGACAGGCCGCAGATGGTGACATTGTCCAAGTACGGGTATGTAGCCCGCAAACCGTACTGGTCCACCATTTGATCCATCGCCCTTTGAAAGACAGAGACCCCATTTGTGACGCCGTAGGGGACCCCGAGGAAGTGGAAGAGCCGGCCGGCTGCTTCGAAGGCAGTATAGGGGCAGTCTTTTGGTCGGATGGGGAGCTGGTGGTAGCGGATTTGAGGTCGACCGTGGAAAATACTCGGTATTGGGCGATCCGATTTACCATTTTCGCGATGCAAGGAAGGGGGTACGCATCAAGCTGCGTGAATTGGTTTATGGTCTGGCTATAATCCACGACTACCCGTTTCTTATCCCCGGACCGGACTACCACCACTTGTGCTCTCCAAGAGCTGTTGCTAGCCTCAATGACCCCCTCTCCCAGTAAACGCTGGACCTCTGACTTGATAAAAGTCATATCTTGGGCACTGTACCGCCGGCTCCTGGTGGCGACTGGCTTACAGTCGGGAGTGAGGTTCGCAAATAACGAGGGGGGTGCGACTTTCAGTGTCGCAAGGCAGCATACCGTGAGGGGGGGCAAGGGTCCCCCGAACATCGGTGTCAGGCTTCGGTGGCTGCACTGGAAATCCAATCCAAGCAGCAGGGGGGCGCAGAGGTGGGGAAGGATATAAAATTTGAAACGGGTGTACTTGGCGCCCTGGTTCGAGAGATCCGCGATACAGTACCCCTTGATTTGCACCGAGTGGGACACGGTAGCGCGGGATGGGTGCGCAGGGAGCAGCGCCTTACCGTTTCAGCTGGATAAAGCTCTCCGTGCTCCCAGAGTCGAAGAGGCATGCAGTGTCGCGCCTAATGACCTGGACCTGCATCATAGAGTTCTGCAGGTGTTCTGGCCGAGTTTGGTCGAGGGTGATCGCTCCCACTCGCGGGTAGTCGGAGTCCTCAGCCGAGTCGGACTCGTAAAATGGCCGCTGCCGGCTGCGTGTGTCGGGTCGAGAAGATGGCCGCCGACAAGATGGCCGCTCCCATGATTCGCACGAGGCTGATGACGCGTCAGAAGGGGGCGTGTCGGGTCGGTGCACAGCCGCATTGAGAGGCCTGCGGGCCTGAGAGCCTTATTTTCTGACCGGCTGTTCTTTGTTCTTCTGGCCCCTGGGTCTGGCCAGGCAGACCCTCGCAAAATGCTCCTTCTTCCCGCAGTCGCTGCAGATCGTGGAGCGGGCTGGGCAGCGTGGGCGTGGGTGCTGGCCCTGCCCGCAGAAGTAGCCGGTGTGCCCCCAGGATGAGCGGGTCGCCGCGTGGCGCAGACCTGTAATATGGCTGAGTCTGAGGAAGTCCGGGGGGGTGCTCGCAAAGTACGCGGGGTATGTACCCAAGTTATGTCAGGCCACCTCTAGCGAGAAGGCGAGCGTTAGCGTGTCCTGGAGGTCTTTTGCCCCGTTTTCGAGCAGCCGCTGCCGGATGTAGGTCGAGCGGATGCCGGACACGAAAGCGTCTCTGATGTGCCAGTATTTAAAAATTTCCTTTGCCTCTGGTGTCCGTGCTTCCAGGTTGAGCTTCTCTGGTTTTCGGCCTGCGTCCATCCTGATGTAGTTTAGTTTATTAAATTGTGGTACTCTCAATAATGACGCTTAGCGTGTGAACGGTAAAGAAGGCTTTAATAAACTAAGAACTAGACTAGTGCTGAGACGTGTGCTAACTGCCGCACTGCACACAAGGCGGCCCCTTATATACGGCTCCCAGATGGGCGGAGCCAGAGGCGGAGTTCCCCAGGGTTCCAAGCCCGGTCTTAAATGGGACATCACCTTACATGATGACAAGGGTACAGTGTTACAGTAACCGTTCATCACAGCAACAAATACTGGCCTTGCTAGCTAAACCCACATACATGACAGGAAATAAAACTTCCTTTGTTAAAATAAGCTTTTTAAAAAGTCAAAAATCCCTCCTTTAAGGTCACAATACCAAGCATGCTGAACGAGATGGAACATTTTCCTTTCCTCTTTTGTTTCATTACTCAGCAGACATTTATTTAACCTGGAATCAATTAAGTGAAATTAACAGTATTCAAATGCTGGAGATGGTTATTTCCCAGAAATTTGATTAAAACTAAGTGACCAGTGCCTTTAAATAGAGTCATTTTGGCATGGTCTTACTTCCTATTACGGAATCTTGGCATCTCTGAATTCCGTTAAAACATCCCGCAAGGTTTGACCACCCTGTCACTGACATTGTGATAGCACTGTGCTCACTGCCAGAAATCGGTAATAACGACTGATACAGCTTACCACCAGGCAGCCCAGGGTGAGCAAACCTTAATTAGAATGACAAGCCTTGACTGATAGATCAACCAGTGGTACTCATTTTAGCCAAATACAAGGGATCAGTCAACCAGTTCCTGGAACTTACATTACTCGACCTAACTCCCCTACTTTCTGACAGTCATTGCACTTCATAAGTACTCCACTGGCCTTAGAGTGCTTTGGGGTGTCCGGAGGTTGTGGAAGGTCATATACAAATTTAGGTCTTCTCTTCTCTAGGCAGGACTAAACTCAAGAACATAAGAAACAGGAGAAGACCACTTCCTGTCGTGCCTGTTTCACCATTCAACATGATCATGGCTGATCTTGGGCTTCAATTCCACCTTCCTGCCAGAAGGATCCTGTCAAGCCACTTCATATTCTTGAACGCGTCAATGAAATCTGAAATCATCTCTCATTCTTCTAAACTCCAGAAAACATAGACCCAATTTTACTCTGCTCTTGTCATAGGACAACCCTCTCATCCCACCAAGGGACCAATTGAGTGAATCTTAACTGTACTGCCTCCAATGCAAATATAGGCTTCCTTCAAATTGGAGACCAGCATCTCACACAGTATTTGAAAGGTGGTCTCATCAAAGTCTTGTAGTAAGGCCTCTTTATTTTAGGCCCAGTTTACCTTTTTGATAGTGGGATACAGAAGCTGGCTCAAAGACTGGACTCCTGGAACCTGAACTAACAAGTGTTAGTCTAACAATGGCTTTCTGTTTGGTCCTGTGTTGCGATCAGATTTCAGGACAGCAACCTTCTTGAGCTGGCTTCCTAGTGAATTATGACATTCCTACCTTGGCAGCAGTTCCGCAGAAGGATGAGTCGCTGGTTCTGCAGCTAGGGTGGGAAGCCAGATGTAGTACTTTAAATACCAGGAACCAACTCATGAATGCCAGTCTCCTTGGACCCAACCAAAACTGTACCAACAATAAATATGTCAGCCATATTGATCAGTAATTTTAAATTGACGAAAATAATATTCACGTTAAAATGTATTTTGCAATAAATTAAACTGGGAATTCTACATTTTAAATTGCATACCATTTGAAAGCATTGTTTTCAGGTAGTAGTTATGGAATATTTGTTTCAGCAGAATCAAGTTGATGAAGATGCACAATTTGTCCTTCACCTGCCAGCTGACATACTCACACCATCGTGCAACTATTGCATGCACACACAAGTCAGATGCACTCAGCTTTCAAGGTAGATAGGGAATATGCATTCAATATTGTAACAGGCTGATTTCCTAACTCTGTTATCACCAATGATGGCACTTTGAACCACTGAACCACTAAATCCCAGCAGTTTACAAGAAAAGTGGGAAAAATCTACTTGACCTGGTCCTTACCAGTCTACCTACAATAGAAACACCTTCCATGACAGTACTGGTGGGAGTGACCACCATAAAGTCCTTATGGAGACAAAGATCTGTCATCACATAGAGGATACTCGCCACCATATTGTGTGGCGCCACCACCATGCTTAATAGATCTAGCAACTCAAATCTGAACATCCATGAAGTGTTGTGGACCATCAGCAGCATAATTATATACAACCACAATCTGTAACATCACGGCTCAACATATCCCCCACTTTACCATTAAGCCAAGGATCAACCCTGGTTCAATGATATATGCGAGAGGGCATTCCAGGAGCAACGGCAGGCATACCAAAAATGAGGAGTCAACCTGTTGAAGCGACAACACAGACTGACTGTATGCCGAACAATGGAAGTTACATGGGATAATACCAAAACAAACAGATCAGATTCAAGCTCTGCAGTCCTGCCACGTCCAGTCGTAAATGGTGGTGGTGGAAAATTAAACAACTCATTGGAGAGGAGGCTCCACAAATATCGCCATTCACAAAGATAGGGGAGGCCAGCACATCAGTGCAAAAGATAAGGTTGAAGCATTTGCAACAATCTTCAGCCAGGAATGCTGAGTGGATGATCCATCTGGACCACCTCCTGAGATGCCAGGCATCGCAGATGCCAGTCTTCAGCCAATTGGATTCACTCCTCAAGGAATAGCTGAAGGCACTGGATACTGCAATATTCCAGCAATAGTGCTGAAGACTTGTGCTCAGAACTAGCTGCGCCCCTAGCCAAACTGTTCCAGTATAACAGTGGCAGCTACTCAGCAATGTGAAAAACTGTCCAGTTAAGTCCTGTCCACAAAAAGCAGGACAAATCCAACCTGGCCAATTGCCACACTATCAGTCTACACTCAATCATCAACAAAGTAATGAAAAGGGTTGTCGACCGTGCTATCAAGAGGCACTTACATAGAACATAGAAAAATACAGCACAGAACAGGCCCTTCGGCCCACGATGTTGTTCCGAACCTTTGTCCTAGATTAATCATAGATTATCATTGAATTTACAGTGCAGAAGGAGGTCATTCGGCCCTTTGAGTCTGCACCGGGTCTTGGAAAGAGCACCCTACCCAAACTCAACACCTCCACCCAACACCAAGGGCAATTTTGGACACTAAGGGCAAATTATCATGGCCAATCCACCTAACCTGCACATCTTTGGACTGTGGGAGGAAACCGGAGCACCCGGAGGAAACCCACGCAGACACGGGGAGGATGTGCAGACTCCGCACAGACAGTGATCCAAGCCGGAATCGAACCTGGGACCCTGGAGCTGTGAAGCAATTGTGCTATCCACAATGCTACCGTGCTGCCCTTAAGAACAAATACATCTACACTATATCATTTTACCGTAATCCATGTACCTATCCAATAGCTGCTTGAAGGTCCCTAATGTTTCCGACTCAACTACTTCCACAGGCAGTGCATTCCATGCCCCCACTACTCTCTGGGTAAAGAACCTACCTCTGATATCCCTCCTATATCTTCCACCTTTCACCTTAAATTTATGTCCCCTTGTAATGATTTGTTCCACCCGGGGAAAAAGTCTCTGTCTGTCTACTCTATCTATTCCCTTGATCATCTTATAAACCTCTATCAAGTCGCCCCTCATCCTTCTCCGTTCTAATGAGAAAAGGCCTAGCACCCTCAACCTTTCCTCGTAAGACCTACTCTCCATTCCAGGCAACATCCTGGTAAATCTCCTTTGCACATTTTCCAAAGCTTCCACATCCTTCCTAAAATGAGGCGACCAGTACTGTACACAGTACTCCAAATGTGGCCTTACCAAAGTTTTGTACAGCTGCATCATCACCTCAAGGCTCTTAAATTCAATCCCTCTGTTAATGAACACGAGCACACCATAGGCCTTCTTCACAGCTCTATCCACTTGAGTGGCAACTTTCAAAGATGTATGAACATAGACCCCAAGATTTCTCTGCTCCTCCACATTGCCAAGAACTCTACCGTTAACCCTGTATTCCGCATTCATATTTGTCTTTCCAAAATGGACAACCTCACACTTTTCAGGGTTAAACTCCATCTGCCACTTCTCAGCCCAGCTCTGCATCCTATCTATGTCTCTTTGCAGCCAACAACAGCCCTCCTTACTATCCACAACTCCACCAATCTTCGTATCGTCTGCAAATTTACTGACCCACCCTTCAACTCCCTCATCCAAGTCACTAATGAAAATCACAAACAGCAGAGGACCCAGAACTGATCCCTGCTGTACGCCACTGGTAACTGGGATCCAGGCTGAATATTTGCCATCCACCACCACTCTCTGACTTCTATCGGTTAGCCAGTTCGTTATCCAACTGGCCAAATTTCCCACTATCCCATGCCTCCTTACTTTCTGCAGAAGCCTACCATGGGGAACCTTATCAAATGCCTTACTAAAATCCATGTACACTACATCCACTGCTGTACCTTCATCCACATGCTTGGTCACCTCCTCAAAGAATTCAATAAGACTTGTAAGGCAAGACCTACCCCTCACAAATTCGTGCTGACTATCCCTAATCAAGCAGTGTCTTTCCAGATGCTCAGAAATCCTATCCTTCAGTCCCCTTTCCATTACTTTGCCTACCACCGAAGTAAGACTCACTGGCCTGTAATTCCCAGGGTTATCCCTAGTCCCTTTTTTGAACAGGGGCACGACATTCGCCACTCTCCAATCCCCTGGTACCACCCCTGTTGACAGTGAGGACGAAAAGATCATTGCCAACGGCTCTGCAATTTCATCTCTTGCTTCCCATAGAATCCTTGGATATATCCCGTCAGGCCCGGGGGACTTGTCTATCCTCAAGTTTTTCAAAATGCCCAACACATCTTCCTTCCTAACAAGTATTTCCTCGAGCTTACCAATCTGTTTCACACTGTCCTCTCCAACAATATCGCCCCTCTCATTTGTAAATACAGAAGAAATACTCAACAATAAACTGCTCACTGATGCTCAGTTTGGGTTATATCCAGGTCACTCAGCTCGAGACCTCATTTAAGCCTTGGCCCATTATTGGCACAAGAGCTGGACTTCAGTGTTGTGTCCTTGACATAAAAGCAGCACTTGACGGAGTGCGGCATCAAGGCACCCTAGCAAAATGGAGTCAATTGGAATTGGGGAAATCTCTGCACTGGTTGAAGTCATACTTAGCACAAAGGAAGATGGTTGAGGTTGTTGCAGGTCAATCATCTTTGTTGCAGGACGTCACTGAAGAAGTTTCTCAGGGTAATGTCCTAGGCCCAACCATTTTCAGTTGAAACCATTTTTAACTCTCCTCCATCATAAGGTCAGATGTGGGGATGTTTGCTGATGTTTGCACAACGCTCAGCACTGCTGCAACTCCTCAGATACTGAAGCAATCTGTGCCCATATGCAGCAAGACCTGGCAACATTCAGACTTAGGCTGATAAGTGGCAAGTAGCATTTGTGCCACTCAAATGCCAGATAATGACATTCTCCACAAAGAGCGAATCCAACCATCTGATTCAATTACATTACCAACGCTGAATCCCCTACTCCTAGGAGCTACCATTGACCAAAAACTGAGCTGGGCTAGTCAAATAAATACTCTGGTACAAGAACAGGTCAGAGGTTGGGAATTCTGCAGAGAGTAATTCACCTCCTGACTTCACAAAGCCTGTCCACCATCTGCAAGGCACAAGTCAGGAGTGTGATGGAATGCTCTCCACTTGCCTGGATAAGTGCAGTTTCAACAACACTGAAGCTCAACACCATCAAGGACAGCCCACTTGATCCCCACCCCATCCACCGCCATCAACATGCACATGCTAGACCACCAACGCACAGTTGCAGCAGTGTGTACCATCAACAAGGTGTACTGAAGCAACTGACCAAGGCTCCTCCATTAGCACCTTACAAACTCACAACCTCGACCATCTAGAAGGACAAGGGCAGCACCTATAGAGAAACACTACCTGCAAATCCCCCTGAGAGTCACACACCATCCTGACTTATTGGAACTATATTGCTATTCCTTCATTGTGGCTGGGTCAAATTCCTGGAACTCCCATACTAGTCGTACTGTGGGTGTTCCTACAACACATGGACTGCAGTTATTCAGGAAGGTAGCATATCACCACCTTCTCAAGGGCAATTAGAGATGGACAATAAATGCTGGCTTAGCCAGCGATGTCATATCCCATGAAAGAGTAAAAAAATAGCATGCTACTTGAATCAAAGGATTAGAATAGCCCCGACCACTGATTCTATTTTCCTGAAGCTTTCAGAACCAATCTGCAATTTTAACAGAGGCCCTTGGGCATGATCATTTGAGCTTAGCCAATTGTAGGAGATGGAACATGACTTTCTTGTTTACAGAAATCATTTAAAAGCTTAAGTATGTAATAAATCAGATGTGAATACGCTTTTGCTGGTTTTATGAGACAAATGTAATTGGATTAAAAGAGCTCATTCAATATGCACCAGTATATATTGCAACTTGGAGCACGCATGCACAAAAATCAACAAAACAACAGGCATTTATATTGCCCTTTTCAGTGGCAGTACTTAAAATCTATGCTATTCTGTTCAAAGTTTGTCCATCTTCCCGAGTTCTGCCTTGCAGCAGAAAAATCAAGAACAGGAATTGTTGGTCACAGTATCTGCTGAACTATTTACCATTAATATTTTCAGTTTGATATTTGTATTATTATTTCACATTTGTGAATTCACATGTACTGATGACGAGACAAGCTATCACTGATGATCTTAAACAAAAATCGATTGCTCAACCCCTTCTCCGAAAGCAGGGCCCCTCAGTGTAAAAGAACTTCACATGTGTGGTGTTGCTGATTTTCTCCTTGGTTCAATTGCTCTGTTTTATTACCTTTGCTCTCGAGTCGCCAGGTATCTTTATGATACCGCCACAAGGTTCAAGTCCGAGAAATGATCAATAACCCAATACACCGATTAGTAAGATTTAAATCAAAGCTCATTTATTATACACAGTAATCGCTACTCATGCACAAATTCTACGTCTAAGCTACTTCTACAACTAACAGGCCGATACTTAACTTTGGACTGGCCCACCAGGTCAGGGGAACAAATGGCCTTTCGTTCGGGTCCTGAGTCTGCGGGATTCAAAGTTGGTACGGATTGGTAGCTAGGAGCGCCTATCTCATAGCGAGCGTTGAATCAAGACTTACGATTGTCGATCTTCACTGCACCTGTCACGGTCAATGTTGGTTTGTGTTGCTGGGTGACCCGGGCAGGAAGAAGAGGTGAAGAGAGCGATTTGAACTTGGGGCTCAACTCTTATAGTCCCCAGGGGCTTCCCGCCTTTCGGGGCAGACCCTGTACCTGGTCCCAAGTGATTGGACTTTGTCCCAATCTCTTGGTTCGATTTTCTCCAATACTGAAGCGGTTCCCTGATCGATGGGCGGTCTTGAGGTGCTCGTTCACCTCCTGTGTGTTGGCTCCTGCAGGAGTCTGGCTTTGCTTTGTGTCAGAAATGTTACTTATTATTCCCGGGGATTGCCCATCAGTATGCGATAGCTGTTACTTGGTTATGCTGATGGTCGCTGGTATCGATGTTGTCGGGTTTTTGCAGAGGTAAATACACAGCAAACCTGCAGCCGCTGGTTTCTGTCTTGTTGGCTGACTTTCCCATCAGCCTTTGCCGTTCGCCATTTTAAATTGGGAGTTGGCCACTTTAGGTGGCTACAGTGGTGGTCCACTGTAATAGGAGATGTAAGGTAGGACCTGCACTACAGGATTGCCGGTAGCTCCTGCCGGCTGGCTCCGCCCAGGGAGAACTGTATAAATATGCATGACCTCCAGTGCCCTGCCATTTCGCCAGCTGCAGCAGGAGGCCACGCATCTGACTATAATAAAGCCACAGTTGTACCCAACTTTAATCTTTGTGCAATTGATCGTGCATCAATTTATTACAGTCAGATTTTCCACTGAATGGATATCAGAATAAAGCCCGATCGCCTGCAGCTGGAACCTCACTCGCCCGACACCAGGAAAGACTTTACTCACTGGCTAGCATGTTTCGAGGCTTACATCAACGCGGCGGACCCTGCGCCAACGGAGGCTCAGAAGATAAACGTCCTGTACTCCAGACTGAGCTCCAGCGTGTTCCCGTTGATCCAAGACGCCACGACTTACACAAAAGCAATGGAACTCCTCAAAGAACACTACGCGCAGAAGGCGAACACGCTCTTCGCCAGGCATGTACTTGCCACCCGCTCGCAACTACTTGGTGAGTCCATTGAAGACTTCTGGCGGGCCCTAATTCCACTCGTCCGGGACTGTGACTGTCAGGTCGTCACGGCTGCCGAACACGTGAATCTCCTCATGCGCGATGCCTTCGTGACGGGGATTGCGTCGGACCGCACCCGAGAACGATTGCTGGAAGGGGCCACGCTCGAACTGGCGGAGACGAAAACCTTGGTGCTCTCCATGACGGTTGCATTCCGTAACGTACAATCGTACCTCTCCCGCCGCGCTGCCCACCCATCTACCCCTTCCTACCCCTCCTAGACCCCGCCGCCGACCTCCTCAGCCGGGGCCCTGCCTTCGCAATAAGCCTGCGCCGCACGCCGATCCGCACACACCGGGGGTCCCCACTGCTACTTCTGCGGTCAGCAGAAGCACCCCCGCCAGCACTGAACTGCCCGCGCTGCAGTTTGTAAAGCCTGCAGTAAAAAGGGCCACTTCGCGGCTGTGTGCCAGGCCCGCGCATTCACTGTGATCCCGCCCGCTATCGCCCCCTCCCCCACGCCAGACGCACAATGTGAGCCGCCATCTTCTCCTCCCGGGTCCATGCGCGACCAATGGGTGCCGCCATCTTGTCCCACTTCAGCCACGTGCGCCCCATGGGCGCTGCCATCTTGTCCCGACCCCGCAATGTGTGTACCATGGGCGCCGCCATCTTTTTCCCCACAGGGTCCCCGGAAATCCCGACATCGGAACCGCACACGGTCGCCACCCGAAGCATCCGATGGCTACCCGCAGCTCGCTTCAATGCCGTTGGACCAATCTCGCTCGCACAACCTGGCCACCGCGTCGACGACAGTTAAAATCAACGGCCCGCGACCTCGTGCCTGCTGGACTCCGGGAGCACTGAAAGCTTTGTTCACCCAGATACGGTAAGGCGCTGCTCCCTCGCGGTCCACCCTGTCAATCAAAGGATCGTCCTAGCCTCCGGATCCCACTCCATCCCGATCCGAGGCTTTTGTACAGTCACCCTCATGGTCCAGGGCGTAGAATTTAGTAACTTCTGCCTCTATGTCCTTCATAATCTCTGCACTGCACTCCTGTTGGGCCTGGACTTCCAGTGCAACGTCCAGAGCCTCACCCTCAAATTTGACGGGCCCTTACCCCCCCATAGCGCTTGCAGCCTCGCGACGCTCAAGGTCGATTACCCCTCCCTTTTTGCCAATCTAACTGCGGATTGCAAACCCGTTGCCACTAAGAGCAGACGGTACAGCATCCAGGACAAGACCTTCATCAGGTCCGAAGTCCAGCGGCTGCTTAAGGAGGGTATTATCGAGGCCAGCAACAGCCCCTGGAGAGCCCAAGTGGTAGTGGTTAAAACTAGGGAGAAACACAGGATGGTCGTGGACTACAGCCAGACCATCAATCGGTACACGCAGCTCGACGCGTACCCCCTCCCATGCATATCTGATATGGTCAATCCGATTGCGCAGTACCGGGTCATCTCAAAAATTGACCTGCAATCCGCCTACCACCAGCTCCCCATCCCGAAGTCGGACCGGCCATACACTGCCTTCGAGGCAGATGGTCGCCTCTACCACTTCCTTCGGGTCCCTTTCGGTGTCACAAATGGGGTCTCGGTCTTCCAAAGAGAGATGGACCGAATGGTCGACCATTACGGTTTGCGGGCCACCTTTCCGTACTTAGATAACGTAATCTTCTGCGGCCATGACCAGCAGGACCACGATGCCAACCTCGATAAATTCCTCCGCACTGCCACTCTTCTCAACCTGACCTACAACAAAGAGAAGTGTTCAGCACGACCCGGTTAGCCATTCTCGGCAATATAGTCCAAAACGGACATCTCGGGCCTGACCCCGACCGCATGCGCCCCCTCATGGAACTTCCCCTCCCCTACTGCCCCAAGGCCCTCAAACGCTGCTGGGGTTCTTTTCCTACTACGCTCAGTGGGTCCCAAACTATACGAACAAGGCCCGCCCACTCATCCAGTCCACCCAATTCCCCCTCGCGGCCGAGGAACAACACGCTTTCGCCCGCATCAGAGCAGACATCGCCAAGGCCGGGATGCGCGCAGTGGACGAGTCACTGCCTTTCCAAGTAGAAAGTGACGCTTCAGACGTCGCCCTTGCCGCCACTCTAAACCAGGCAGGCAGACCCGTGGCATTCTTTTCCCGCACCCTTCATGCCTCTGAAATTCAACACTCATCCGTCGAAAAGGAGGCCCAAACACCTCAGAGCCCCCAATGGGAGTCTGGGATGAAACGGTTCCTTGATGGACTGGACATTCCAGTCTTGGGGAGGGCAAAAAACGGGGCTTGGAACCACTAGCACTGGGAGAGATCATGGACAGCATTAGCTCCATGCAGGTGGGGAAGGCGCCGGGACCCAACGGGTTCCCGGCGGACTTCTACAAAAAATTTGCGACAGCACAGGCCTCAATCTCGCTGATACCTAAGACAGACAAAGACCCAACGGAATGTGGGTCATACAGACCCATCTCACTGCTGAATGCAGACGCCAAAATACTGGCCAAAATCCTAGCCAAAAGGTTACAAGACTGTGTACCAGAGGTGGTCGCAGAGGACCAGACGGGCTTTGTCAAAGGTAGACAGCTTACCTCGAACATTAGGCGCCTGCTGAACGTGATAATGACCCCCTCCGGGGAGAGAACACCAGAGGTGATCGTCTCCCTAGATGCAGAAAAGGCCTTCGACAGAGTCGAATGGAAATACCTCATGGAGGTACTGGAGATGTTCGGGCTTGGAACAGGGTTCAAGCCCTGGGTAAAGCTCCTATACAATGCTCCCATGGCGAGCGTACGGACCAACAATACCAACTCCCGATACTTCCAGCTGCACAGGGGCACCAGACAAGGATGCCCACTGTCCCCGCTGCTGTTCGCTCTAGCGATCGAAACATTAGCAATCGCACTCAGAGCAGCAAAAAGCTGGAGGGGGATCCGAAGGGGAGGCAGAGAACACAGAGTCTCACTCTGTGCAGATGACCTGCTCCTCTACATTTCGGATCCACAGAGCAGCATGGACGGAATCATCGCGCTCCTGAAAGAGTTTGGCGCCTTCTCGGGCTACAAACTCAACATGAGCAAAAGCGAGATCTTCCCGGTACACACACAAGTAGGTGGTGCAGCCCTAACGGGACTGCCGCTTAAACAAGCCCGACACAAATTCCGCGACCTGGGAATCCAAATAGCCCATGTCTGGAAAGGGATCCACAAATGGAACCTCACCAGTCTGACAGAGGAAGTAAAAAAGGACCTGCAAAGATGGAACACACTCCCACACGGGGAGAGTCCAGACGATCAAAATGAACGTGCGTTGCAGGTACCTCTTCCTATTCAGATCCACCCCGATCTACATCCCCAAGGCCTTTTCCAAAGCACTAGACGAACTAATCATGGCGTTCGTATGGGGGGGGGGGGGGGGGTGGAATGCTAGGGTCCCAAAGAAGATGTTACAAAAAACAAAATCCAGGGGGGCGCTAGCCCTCCCAAACCTACAACTTTACCACTGGGCGGCGATGGCCGAGCAAATAAGGGGATGGATCAAGGAGCCAGAAGCCGAGTGGGTGCGCGCGGAAGAGGCCTCCTGCATGGGGACCTCCCTCCGGGCCCTCACCACGGTGTCTTACTCATGTTCCGAGATCTTGACAAACTACGTCCCCTCTCCCGCCTGGTATCTCGTTCTGTACTGCTACTGCTTGATCTTTCCCTTCTGCTGTGGGATGTCCTTTCAATAGTTCTCGACCTTTTCCTGCGGACCTGTTCACTATCCGATGTACTATCTGAACTCGCACTGCGTTTCTGTGCCCTCCATTTTTGAACTTCGTTTTCCCAATCCATTGTCTTGACTCCTTCCCCTGAATGCTGTACATTCAACCAATGTTTATACTTTCCAGTGGCCTTCCCTGCTCTACTAATAACAGTTGCATCCTTCCATTGACTAGACCCTTCAGGCAAGTATGTCACTTTTGTACCAACTTTTGGCAGTTGCCCTTTCGGAAAAATGGCCTGTTCTAATTCACCAGAAGTGTTGTGTTCCTCCACAGAAACCCTGTCTATATCAGTTAATTGGTCCTCATAGTTCTGCAAGACATGTGTACCAGATGACTCTGGTTCCTCGTCATGTCTGTCTGCTCTGTCTAAGTTTGAAAATTTGTAATCTGTACCCATTATCCTTGATGAATGTACCCTGACAGTTTGATTACCATGTTGCAAAATAATTGTTTTGCCATCTATGCCTATGATCTTCCCTGGGCCTTTCCATTCATTAAAATTGTCTCTCTTATAGTATACCATGCCTCCTTGCTGAAAAACGGCATCTGATGGCAGCATGATTTCTTTCAAAGCCATCATTACTAAATGGGCTTTCTGCAGCGTATTCATAACTCTGATATTCATGTTTTCACAAACTCATCATCAGCAAATTCTCCCCCATTGCCCATAAGGAATTTTGTCGGTGGACCCATTCCTGTCCCTATCCATTTTTCCACAATTTGATACAGAATTACTCTTTTTTCTTTACTTCGTACAATCGTTGATTGACTAAATCTGGTTGCTAAATCTACAAAATGCAAAATAAATATATTATTTGCTTTATCCCAGATCTTAAGGTCCATGGCCACAATGTCGTTAAAATCCCTGGCCAAAGGTAGGGTTACTATCGGTTGTAAGGGGAAAATTCGGGACAACGGATCAAGACCATAAATCATGGCTGACACTGTATCAGAAACAGGCAGGCAAAGGGTTAAATCAGATGGGTAGCACAGAAAGACCACACTTAAAAAGCACAGACACAGATCCTATCAGGACAATAAAGTATTCCCAATCAATACAAAGCCTGCATTTAACACCTCGTTATGAAACCCGGAACATATCTCAACCGCCAGCCAAAAGCCATCACCATTTGATCTAGTTAAAGGGAGCTCTATTGTGAACCTAAATAAATCCTATTAAAAAGCATGGTATCACTTCCGGGTGCGGCGATGACCAGCTGAGTCGCACGTTTCGGCAGCTCCCTGTGAAACGGACTTTTGGGCTCTTGATAGGAGCCCCAACGGCAATTTTAACGGCTGAAAACACCATGCGGTAAACCAGAAGGGTGTTCCCCCTGGACACGGATGGAAAAAGGAGAGGAAAGTGGCCGGATTGCAGCGGATCCTTTGGAACAACGGCAAGGAAGGCAAGCAGAAACCAAGATGGCGTCGGAAGGTGGCAGTTTCATATGGGGCCCTGAACAACAAGAGTTTTTGAAACGCTGCGTGGAGGAGATAAAAAAGGAAATGAAGAAAGAGTTGTTGGCCCCGATATTACAGGCGATTGAAGGGCTGAAAGAGGAACAAAAGACCCAGGAGCAGGAGCTTCGGGTCGTGAAGGCGAAAGCAGCAGAGAATGAAAACGACATACAGGGCCTGGTGGTGAAGTCGGAGATACAGGAGGCACACCAGAAACGATCTGTGGAGAGGTTGGAGGCACTGGAAAATAACGCAAGGAGGAACAACTTGAGGATTCTTGGCCTTCCTGAAGGTGTGGAGGGGGCGGACGTCGGGGCATATGTGAGCACGATGCTGCACTCGTTAATGGGAGTGGAGGCCCCGACGGGTCCGTTGGAGGTGGAGGGAGCATACCGAGTTATGGTGCGAGGACCGAGAGCAGGAGAAGCTCCCAGAGCCATAGTGGTGAGATTTCTCCGTTTTAAGGATAGAGAAATGGTCCTTAGATGGGCGAAGAAAACTCGGTGTAGTAAATGGGAGAACGCGGTGATCCGCGTCTATCAAGATTGGAGTGCGGAGGTGGCGAGAAGGAGGGCGAGCTTTAATCGGGCCAAAGCGGTACTTCACAAAAAAAAGATAAAGTTTGGAATGCTGCAACCGGCAAGACTGTGGGTCACATATCAAGGGAGGCACCACTACTTTGAGACGGCGGATGAAGCGTGGACTTTTATTGTAGAAGAAAAATTGGAATGATTGGACTACGAAAATGAACGTTTGGACAAAGTGGTGGGACGAGTGGGGGGGGGGGGGGGGGCGAAGAGGGATTGTATGATTAATCCTGCGGTATGGTAACTTTTCTTTCTCCCACAGGTGGTGATGGGGGGAGGTGGGGAGGGAGAGGAGATGGGGCGTTGGCCATGGGAGGCGGGGCCGAGGGAGAGGCGCGGGCTTGGTTCCCGCGCTATGATAATTATGGCGGGAATAGAGAAGCAGGAAGGAGGGGGCGCCGCACGGGGCGAGCCGTGATCACGGGGGGAAGCCGAGGTCAGCCAGAGTTTGCTGACTTCTGGGAGCAACATGGGGGGAGTAATTACGCTAGCGGGGGGTCTAGCGGGGGGGGGGGGGGGGGGGGGGGGGGGAGGGGGGAATTACTGGGTTGCTGCTGCTGGGGAAAGGGGGGAGTGGGTGCGGGAAAGGATGGGCAGGGGGGCACCGTCTGGGAGAAATACAGCCGCGTGGGAACTGGGCGAGAAGCTGGGAAAAGATGATGGCTAACCGGCAAGGGGGGCGGGTGGGAAGCCCCCCAACTCGGCTGATCACGTGGAACGTGAGGGGGCTTAACGGGCCGATAAAGAGGGCACGAGTACTCGCACACCTTAAGAAACTTAAAGCAGATGTGGTCATGTTACAGGAAACGCACCTGAAACTGATAGATCAGGTTAGGTTGCGCAAAGGATGGGTAGGGCAGGTGTTCCATTCGGGGCTGGATGCGAAAAACAGGGGGGTGGCTATATTAGTGGGGAAGCGGGTAATGTTCGAGGCAAAGACTATAGTGGCGGATAACGGGGGCAGATACGTGATGGTGAGTGGCAAATTACAGGGAGAGATGGTGGTGTTGGTAAACGTGTATGCCCCGAATTGGGACGATGCCAATTTTATGAGGCGAATGCTAGGACGCATCCCAGACCTAGAGACTGGAAAGCTGATAATGGGGGGAGACTTTAACACGGTGTTGGAACCAAGGCTGGATAGGTCGAAGTCCAGGACTGGTAGGAGGCCGGCAGCAGCCAAGGTGCTTAAGGATTTTATGGAGCAGATGGGAGGGGTGGACCCGTGGAGATTCAGTAGACCTAGGAGTAAGGAGTTCTCGTTTTTCTCCTATGTCCATAAAGTCTATTCACGCATAGACTTTTTTGTGTTGGGTAGGGCATTGATCCCGAGGGTGAGGGGAACGGAATATACGGCTATAGCCATTTCGGATCATGCCCCACACTGGGTAGACTTGGAGATAGGGGACGAAACAAGAGGGCGTCCACCCTGGAGAATGGATATGGGACTAATTGCGGATGAGGGGGTGTGCTTAAGGGTGAGGGGATGCATTGAAAAGTACTTGGAACTCAATGACAATGGGGAGGTTCAGGTGGGAGTGGTCTGGGAGGCGTTGAAGGCGGTGGTTAGGGGGGAGCTGATATCAATAAGGACACATAAAGGGAAGCAGGAGAGTAAGGAACGGGAGCGGTTGTTGCAAGAACTTTTGAGGGTGGACAGACAGTATGCGGAAGCACCGGAGGAGGGACTGTATAGGGAAAGGCAAAGGCTGCATGTGGAATTTGACTTGCTGACCACAGGCACTGCAGAGGCACAATGGAGGAAGGCGCAGGGTGTACAGTATGAATATGGAGAGAAGGCGAGCAGATTGCTGGCACACCAATTGAGGAAAAGGGGAGCAGCGAGGGAAATAGGGGGGGTGAGAGACGAAGATGGAGAGACGGAGCGGGGAGCGGAGAGAGTGAATGAAGTGTTTAAGACATTTTATAAAAAATTGTATGAAGCTCAACCCCCGGATGGGAGGGAGAGAATGATGGAGTTTTTGGATCGGCTGAAAATTCCCAAGGTGGAAGAGCAGGAAAGGATGGGATTGGGAGCACAGATCACGGTAGAAGAAGTGGTGAAAGGAATTAGGAACATGCAGACGGGAAAGGCCCCGGGACCGGACGGATTCCCAGTTGAATTTTACAGAAAATATTTGGACTTGCTCGCCCCGCTACTGACGAGGACCTTCAACGAGGCAAAGGAAAGGGGACAACTGCCCCCGACTATGTCAGAAGCAACGATATCGCTTCTTTTAAAGAAGGAAAAGGATCCGCTACAATGCGGGTCCTACAGACCAATCTCCCTCCTCAATGTAGATGCCAAGGTCTTGGCCAAGGTAATGGCAATGAGAATAGAGGAATGTGTCCCGGGGGTGGTTCATGAGGACCAAACTGGGTTTGTGAAGGGGAGACAGCTGAACACGAACATACGGAGGTTGTTAGGGGTAATGATGATGGCCCCACCAGAGGGTGAAACGGAGATAGTAGTGGCGATGGATGCCGAGAAAGCATTTGATAGAGTGGAGTGGGATTATCTGTGGGAGGTGTTGAGGAGATTTGGGTTCGGAGAGGGATATGTTAGATGGGTGCAGCTGTTGTATAGGGCCCCAGTGGCGAGTGTGGTCACGAATGGACGGGGATCGGCATATTTTCGGCTCCATAGAGGGACAAGGCAGGGATGTCCTCTGTCCCCATTACTGTTTGCACTGGCGATTGAGCCCCTGGCGATAGCGCTGAGAGGTTCCAAGGGATGGAGGGGAATACTTAGGGGAGGAGAAGAACACCGGGTATCTTTATATGCGGATGATCTGCTACTATATGTGGCGGATCCAGCGGAGGGGATGCCAGAAATAATGCGGATACTTGGGGAGTTTGGGGATTTTTCAGGGTATAAATTGAACATGGGAAAGAGTGAGCTGTTTGTGGTGCATCCAGGGGAGCAGAGTAGAGAAATAGAAGACCTACCGTTGAGGAAGGCAACAAGAGACTTTCGTTACCTGGGGATCCAGATAGCTAAGAATTGGGGCACATTGCACAGGCTAAATTTGACGCGGTTGGTGGAACAGATGGAGGAAGATTTCAAGAGATGGGATATGGTAGCATTGTCAATGACAGGGAGGGTGCAGGCAGTTAAGATGGTGGTCCTCCCGAGATTCCTTTTTGTGTTTCAGTGTCTCCCGGTGGTGATCACGAAGGCTTTTTTCAAAAGGATAGAAAAGAGTATTATGGGTTTTGTTTGGGCCGGGAAGACTCCGAGAGTGAGGAAGGGATTCTTACAGCGTAGTAGGGATAGGGGGGGGCTGGCACTACCGAGCCTAAGTGAGTATTATTGGGCCGCTAATATTTCAATGGTGAGTAAGTGGATGGGAGAGGAGGAAGGAGCGGCGTGGAAGAGATTAGAGAGGGCGTCCTGTAGGGGGACCAGCCTGCAGGCTATGGTGACAGCCCCATTGCCGTTCTCACCAAGGAACTATACCACGAGTCCGGTGGTGGTAGCTACACTGAAGATTTGGGGACAGTGGAGACGACATAGGGGAAAGACCGGAGCACTGGGGGGGTCCCCGATAAGAAACAACCATAGGTTTGCCCCGGGGGGAATGGATGGGGGATATGGAATGTGGCAAAGAGCAGGTATAACGCAATTGAAAGATCTATTTGTGGATGGGAAGTTTGCGAGTCTGGGAGCGCTGACCGAGAAATATGGGTTGCCCCAAGGGAATGCATTCAGGTACATGCAATTGAGGGCTTTTGCGAGGCAGCAGGTGAGGGAATTCCCGCAGCTCCCGACACAAGAGGTGCAGGACAGAGTCATCTCAAAGAAATGGGTGGGGGACGGTAAGGTGTCGGATATATATAGGGAAATGAGAGACGAAGGGGAGACTATGATGGACGAACTAAAAGGGAAATGGGAAGAAGAGCTAGGGGAGGAGATTGAGGAGGGGATGTGGGCAGATGCCCAAAACAGGGTAACCTCGTCGTCCTCGTGCGCCAGGCTAAGCCTGATTCAGTTTAAGGTATTACACAGGGCACATATGACTGGAACACGGCTCAGTAAATTTTTTGGGGTGGAGGATAGGTGTGCGAGGTGCTCGAGAAGCCCAGCGAATCATACCCATATGTTTTGGTCATGCCCGGCACTACAGGGGTTTTGGATGGGGGTGACAAAGGTGCTTTCGAAAGTAGTAGGAGTCCGGGTCGAACCAAGCTGGGGGTTGGCTATATTTGGGGTTGCACAAGAGCCGGGAGTGCAGGAGGCGAAAGAGGCCGATGTTTTGGCCTTTGCGTCCCTAGTAGCCCGGCGCAGAATATTGCTAATGTGGAAAGAAGCCAAGCCCCCGGGGGTGGAGACCTGGATAAATGATATGGCGGGGTTCATAAAGTTAGAGCGGATTAAGTTCGTCCTAAGGGGGTCGGCTCAAGGGTTTACTAGGCGGTGGCAACCGTTCGTCGAATATCTTGCGGAACGATAGATAGGGGAGAACAAAGAAGGCAGCAGCAGCGGCCCAGGACTTGGGGGGGGGGGGGGGGGGGGGGGGGGAGGATGGGGGGGGATGGGGGGGTGTGGCCTGAGACAAGGCAGTTGCCAATTAGGGCTAGTTTTTATTTTTTGTTATTTAATATTTATTTATTTGTTGTTGTTTTTGTTTAAATTTAAAAAAGGTCATTATTATCTGTATTGTTACAATGTTGTGTAAAGGATGCACAATGTACTGTGTTGGTTGACCAAAAATTTTCAATAAAATATTATTTAAAAAAAAAAAGCATGGTATTGACGTCAGAGCCAGGAAGCCCGCGAAAACTATGAATGAACGAAATCATGAATGAATGGGCTGTGAAGTGGGAACCGGTAATGGCCCACTGAAACTAACCTACGATAATACCTTCATGAATAAGCCCGCCAAGAATCATGTTGCAGGGTAAAACTGTAAATATGCATTAACCCAAAAGCCCATCAAAACTTGTAAGAAATCTGTAGTATATAAGATGAAGCCTTTCTGTATGTACTTTGAGTTCAGTGTGGACCGTGCTGTCTTTTAACTCCGGCCCGCTGTTCTCCCTGGAGCTTCAGACAATAAACCCTGTCTTGCAATTCAAACTTCTGACTCAGGTTGACTTTTTTCCCTGCAACATGGTCGTGCTGGTGTCCTTCTGTACTTCCTACAAACTTCACAGCGGTCACTAACATGTTCTATCAGTTTAGTATAGTCGTCATCCCTTACCCCTGTATCCTTTAATACATTTTTCAGCCTCCGAGGAGCCGGATGAGCAAATTGCCTCTGCAGTTTTAATACCACAAGCTTATCAGCTAACGTCCCATTTTCAACTGCTATTAACACATCCTTAACCACTCTACTTGAAATATTATTTGTCAGTAATGGAATACAATAGTGTCCCGACTGTGTAAATTGTAAGTCCACCGTCTTTCCAAAAACTGTTGCCTTATCCTGTTCCATATCCAGTTTCATGTGTGCTTTCTTCATCGACGGTCTGCTCAGAAGCAAAGGTATCTCTCTTGATACAACATCCGTGCTAATGAAATGATTCACTCCGGCAATATCGCAAGGGATCACCACTCCTTTCAGCGACTTCAGAGTATTATCATCCCCAAACCTGAAACGTGTGGAACTTTCAAATTCCTTAACCTTGTTACGATTTTCAGCATTCAGAGAGTCCAGGTAACATTTTAACCAGTCAATTCCACACACAGTAGATGTGCAGCCACTGTCCAATACAGCACAGTTGAAGGATTCTGCAACCAACACCCTCATTACCGGCATAAAACTACTTGTCAATAGGGCAATACCTTCTTTCTGGTCACTATCTTTTTCCTCTTCTGACTCTTCCGTGTCATGTGCCGCTTCAAACACTCTATCATAACGAGTTGGACAGTTGAAAGCATAATGGTATTGAGAGTCACATCGAAAACATCGATTTATCATGCCCCGTGCATTTCTGGGGTTCATCTTCCTATTGTAGGTTCTAACTGGGTTTCTGTCTTCATAATTTCATTGTCTCGGTCTCTGTCTATAGTCTTGAGCCCTGTTCGTAGCCATACGATTTCGCCATCCTGTTACTAGTGTATCTTCCATATTCTGCCTTATTGCAGGCTGACCTATTTGGGTCATCAGAGCCATCGGAATTGAATGTTTCCCCAGAAACTTTTGTAAAGCTTTTGTCATCTGTTTGAATAAGGCGTCCTTATCAGTAAATTGAACTCCTGTCAAAACCAGGAGCCTATCCACGTTGCTCACTCTAGCACAGTCAAGTGATTTAAAGGCCAACACAGACTGTGGAAATTCCAGATTGTGTTTCTGCAGCCTTTTATATAGTCTGCCAAATTCCATTATATAGTCATCCACGGAGATATCCTCCATTTTCCGGAACTTATCAAAATCCGACCATGCTTCATACGCACTTAACAAGTCATCTTTCGTATAAATCTTATCCATATAATGTAATAAAGTCTCCAGACCTTCTTCTGAGTCTAACTCTTCCAATTCCAGCTCAGAAAGCACTTTGTTTCGGATTTTACTGCCATATGGTAGAGAAAGAGCCAATGCCATACCTTGTTTTCTCTTTCCCAAAGCAGTACCGTAGTCCACATAACTACTGCACTTCTCCATTGGTCGTCCGATTCCCTTTCAGAAAATAAGGGAGGATAGTCATATCCAGCCATCTTTATCCTCGGTTCAGCCATATATCCCTTTTTTTTTTTCTTTTCTTACACTCCTTGGTTAGATCTGGAAAGGTTGTATCTTTCAACCCTTCACATTTACACAGCAACCATCCTCTGCTACCAATTGTTAGCCGTTTTAGTTGCTGTGATATGAAGAGTCGAAGGTTCTTGTTCCTTTTCAACAAACACCCTTTATTTCACTTCCACAGCCTCTGCACAAAACTCTTAACAACACACCACCCGACAGAGGCCACCTGAAGCCCCTTTACATATCAGTGTCAATTAATGGATACTTAACATAAATGAGACAACTAATTGCAATGTCTCTTAACCCATTACTTAACATTCAAAAGGTGAGGACAGGACAGAAGGACACTGAGTCAGGGACCTATACACGGATGGCAGGATCGCAACACTGGGCGAACTGACAGAGAAATTCCAGCTAGCCAGGGGGAACGAGCTAAGGTACCTGCAACTAAAAAACTTCTGATGAAAGGAGACAGGGACATACCCACAACCACCATGACAGACACTACTGGAAGAGTTACTGGATGCAAGCATACTAGATAAAGGAAACTGTAGTGACATGAATGACCGACTGGTAGAAGGGGCCGACACCGTACTGGACGCAACAAGAATGAAGTGGGAGGAGGACCTGGGGATCGAAATAGGGTGGGGGCTCTGGAGCGAAGCACTGCATAGGGTCAACTCCACCTCCACGTGCGCAAGGCTCAGCCTGACGCAACTAAAAGTGGTACATAGAGCCCACTTAACAAGAACCCGTATGAGTAGGTTCTTTCTGGAGGTGGAGGACAGATGTGAGCGGTGCCAAGGAGGCCCAGCCAACCACACCCATATGTTCCGGTTCTGCCCCAAACTTGTGAAACGTTAACAAACTTAACGTCCACAGGAACAGAGAAAATGGGGAAGACGGGAGGGCCGCAGAAGCGGAAGTGCACAGAAGCGGAACGAGACGACAACGGCAGCGAACTCCGTCTTGGAGAAGCAAGGGACGACAACACCACAAACAAATGCCTATTTATGTGTGTAAATAATTTTGCCAAGTGTACAGAGCTGCTGCTGTTGAGCGAGGGCATAATACCGTCCGATGGCTTCTCAGGGAAAATTAAAACGTCAGCAGCAACAGCGACCCGTAGGAGAGTGGGGGTGAGTGCTCTGTTGGGAGGGTGTGGGAAGACTGAGGCGCGTGGGGTCACGTCTAGTCAATTGCTATTGTATATTCTCTTTTTGCACTATGTTAATGTTCACTCTATTTTGCTGTGTTAGGATTATTACTATTTATTATGAAAAACTTTGCAAAACTTTAATTAAAAAAATATTTAAAAAAAAAGGATAGGGCTAGCTACAATTTTCAATTTCCTAGGTTCAAATATATTACATGTAGGGTAGGGTGCTCTTTCAGAGGGTAGGGTGCTCTTTCGGAGGGTCAGGTGCAGACTCGATGGGGCGAATGGCCCATTTCTGCACTGTAGGGATTCTATGAACATTTCTAGTGCAGCAACTTCATTTCAATGTTCAATTTACTATAAATGGTGCAAATTAGTTTTCCTCAAAGTGTTTATATTGAAATTAAACCCATGTTCAAATGTGAAATATATTTATGAAACTTGTAATTTCAATGATTAAAAATTGCATAAACATACACAGGCTATAAAAGATTACCAGTTGTGTGTACTTCGATATGTTGCAGAACTGAACACATTTGTAATGTATCATGCTCTCATAGTTTGTTACTCAGAATACTTGATTTGTAAATTAAACCCTGCAGTTTGATTCCTGGAGGCTGTTGTTATGCAGTGGGGCACGCTCGAAATTAATCAACCAGAAATTTCTTAGCCGACATAAGCTGCAGGAAAAATCTAATTGCAAATCATGGAGAATTCAAAGTGGTAGATTTGAATTCAGATACATTAACATATTAGCATTCAGAACAACAGAATAAAAATAATTCATTTTATGCATCTCAAGGCCAGTACTGGCTGCCCATCCCTTAATAGTCCTTGAGAAAGTGGTGGTGAACCCACTTCTTGAACTGCAGCAGTCCTTCAGGTGGTTAGGGAGTTTTAAGGTATAACAAGATAATCAATGTAATCATACAAATTGCTCCAATTCAGAACCCAGTATAATCTAAAACCAAACTGTACTACAGTGTCTGAGCAAACTTGGGTAATTGCTCACCCTAAAGCAAAATACTGCAGAAGCTGGAAATTTGAAATAAGATAAGAAAATGCTGGAAATATTCAGCAGGTCTGACAGTTCTTACAAAAGATCATCAACTTGAAACATTTACTCTGTTTCACAGATGTTGTTAAACCTGCTCAGTATTGCCACCATTTCTTCCATCGGGCAGGAAGTATAAAAGTCTGAGAACACGCACTGACAGATTCAAAAACAGCTTCTTCCCTGCTGTTACCAAACTCCTAAATGACCCTTTTATGGACTGATCGGATCGCTTCACACATCTTCTCTACCAAGTAGTACTACACGCTTGTATGCTTCACCCGATGCCTGTGTCTATGTATTTACATTGTGTATTTTATGTTTGCCTATTATGTATTTTCTTTTCATGTACAGAATGATCTGTCTGAGCTGCATGCAGAACAATACTTTTCACTGTACTTCGGTACGCATGACAATAAACAAATCCAATCCAATTCTGTTTTTTAAGTTAGGCAAGCACTCGTTAAGTTTCAATTGTACAGTCACTTAACGCCTTGTAAATAAATGGAGGCCGACTTCCATTTTTGTTTTCACAAAGATTGTGGCTATATTTCATGCACAAGCAAATTAATTACTAGAATTATAGTTCTTTAGAAAAAGGGAAGAACAGAGATACAGAATCGAACTCTGCCAATATATGATTTTAAAGAATTTCAGCAATTACAATATACTTGTTACATCACTGACACTTACCATTTACCCCAGGTCTTGCACACTCTCATACAGATGCATAGGTCCTTTTGGCTGAGGTACCTGAATATTGCCAGCCACACCTCCCGTTGCATCACATGTTCTGATCCACCAGCCAATGGTAGAGAATCAGGTTCAGGGCTATCAGGTGGAGGCCGTACCACATGCCGCTCCATTTGAAATGGCTTAGGAGGAGATTGCACAGGGAGTTTGCTTAGTATCTGAGGACGAGCCAAACCTCCTAGACCCTTGTGACAAAGCTGATTGGATGGCCCATTTTTCTTCTTCAATGAAACCTCCACTGTCCTAAAGGAGTTTTTTTGAATACTCTCTCCTCTCAGGGAATAATAGTTATTTTCTCGATCCTTTGAGGCCAAAAATGAATTGCTTTTTATATTTCTTGCATTCTCTTCATCCTCATCTTCTTCTTCCTCATCATCTTCCTCACTAAAAATATCATTAGACAGCCTTCGGAGCTTGGACCTTTGATTATCTGCCTTTGCAACAGACCTTGGACTAGATCCACCACTGCTTCCTGCTGATCTCTGTAGGCTAGATTCTGATCCAGAACTTGAATCGGTGCCAGAATCAGAACTAGAGCTAGAGCTGGTTGCTTCATTTCGGTTGACACGTTTCATCATTTGTCGTATCCGTTCTATTCTTTCTGCATCTTCCGATCTTTCGAGGTGATTTACTTTTGTGCATTCTTCAGAATTTGGAGTCGTTTTCCGTTTCTAAAGAACAAAAATACATTAAACAGCTGAAAATATTAAAAACCATCAAATGCTACCTTCATAACAAGTTTTAATAGTTACAGTAAGTCTCAAATGATAAAGCAATCAATTACTTTCCACTTCCAAAGAGTTGAATTCTGTCATTGAATTTTGTTCATTCTGCTAAAAGAAAAAGGGGCAAGCACCCGAGATAGGGTGCTTTCACTGCAATTGTATAGGGCATTGTGGAGTCTATACCTGCAGTACTGAGTGCAGTTTGGTGTCCTTATTTGAGGAAAGATGTTCTTGCAATGGAGGGAGTGCATCAAAGGTTTACCAGGCTGATTACTGGGATGGCGGGATTGTCACATGAGGAGAGACTAAGTTGTTTAGGATTATATTCATTGGAGTTTAGAAGAGTGATAGGGGATCTCATAGAAACTTACAAATTCTTCCAGGATTAGACAGGATAAAGTCAGAAAGAATGGTCCCGATGGTGGGGGAATTCAGAACCAGGGGTCATAGTTTGAGGATAAGTGGTGAGTAAAACTTTTAGGGCTGAGACGAGGAGAAATTTCATCACCCAGAGAGGTGAATCTGTGGAATTGACTATCACAGAAAGTAGTTGAGGCCAACAAGAATCCCCGCGACCGGTGCGAATCACGCCACGCCGCCAGCATGTGATTCTCCGCAGAGCGGAGAATTGCCGCCATTGGCGCCGGTGTGGTTGGCGCGGCGCCGGTCGTGGGCCACTCTGCGCGGCCGGCCCACCTATTCTCGGCCCGGGATGGGCCGAGCGGCCGTCGTGGAAACGCAGAGTCCTTCCGGCACCGTCCACACCTGTTCAGTCGGCGGGAACTCAGCGTTGAAGGGACGGGGGGGGGGGGGGCGGCTTGTGAGGGGGGCCCTCTGATGTGGCCTGGCCCGCGATCGGGGGCCACCGATTGACGGGTCGGCCTCTCTGGCTGGGGGCCTCCTTTCCTACGCGCCGGCCCCTGTAGTCTTGCGCCATGTTGCGTCTGAGCTGGCGCGTTGAAGGAAGCCACTGCGCATGCGCGGATCCCGTGGCGCCCAGTTCGCGACCTGATAGGGGCCAGAATTAGTCGTGGGGTCGGCCCATTTACGATGGCGTGGGCACTCTGCCGCGGGATTAGAGAATCCCGCCCCATATATTTGGAATCTGAAATAAGCGAAGCCACAGTGGATTAAAAAAATTTTTTTTTTTTTTTTTTTTTAAAAAGTGTAATTCCTGCCAAAATAAATGTTGACAAATGGCAATTAACATGGGATCAAAACGCACTGGCTTTATTCCAGTTCCATTTGCAAGTATTGCTGTTAAATAACATGTCTCAAAACTTTTCACATACAATAATGTACTCTGGAATGCAGTAACCAAACAAATGTGATAACCATTTTGTACATAGCAAGTTAATACAGATAGCTCAGATTTTGGTCAGGCTGCTTGAGGAAGGAAAGTTAAGCAGGGCACCAGAAGAATTCTATTTTTCATATCAGACCTTGGAACTTAGAACGTCTCAGGACAGGATCTCTGGCAATGCAACATTACAACAGCATGATAAACTGGATTATCAGCGAAGTATTTCTGTTCAAGGGCTGGACTGGGACTTCAACTCCATTTTTTGCCACAGCTATCAACTGAGCTATGGTAAATAAACATGAAACCATTTCAAGAAGGTCTACTTTATTTACTGGCCCTCGTGACAAGGAACAAGAAACTAAATAAAAATGTCAAGTTGGCTTCCGCACACTCAGTTGCTCTCTTTCAATTTATTTTATTTTTAAAAGACTGCTGTAAGGAATAACCTGGAAGGCAAGTCCAGGCAAGATAGAAACAGAAGACAGACCCCAATTTCCTCCTTTCTGATAGTAAAACTGGTACATTGTACAAAATGGTGCGGTTTCACTTACTATAGTTAATCTAAGAAAACACAATTCAAGTCTTGAATTCTGTTTTAGGATTGGAGGCAAGGGATCTTGAGGGAAATTGGCAGAGTTAGAAAACAGATTTACAAACCACTTAATCCAAAATTATGGGATTATCAAGTAGGACCTATGATAGAATCAATGTCATTGTGTACGGAGCTGTATAGCATTTGGGATTATATTCAACAATATCAACTAAGCTTTCCAAGACCAAATAAGAGCATGATGAATATTAAATATTTAGAATGGCCTCTGCCTGTCATGACATACAATGAACACCAAAAAAGTCTCACTTTTTTAAAGCAGGATTGTCTGATTGTAGTTTTAATATGTTAAACAGGCAAAATTGTAGACCTAGCAGAAGAAAATAATAATTTAACCAAAATGATCTTAATACTTAACAAGCAAAACATTCAAGATGCAGGAAAAAGATGAAAGAACTCTGAAATGTAAACAGATATTGTAGGAGACATTCAGAAGATCAGGCAGCAGCTGTGGTGAGGAGTAGAGTTACCATATCAGGCCCTCCCTCCACCATGGGTGTAATGGCGGGCAAGGGAGAGAATATGATGGGAGCTGAACAACTGATTTCCTGCCAGCATACAATGACAGCAGGAACTTGTGGTTCCGTCTGCCATGACGGGTCGCGGTTCCTGCCAGGGGCTGGCCAGAACTATTTTGCAACTTGAGCCAGCCATCCAGCAGGATATCACATCGGTCCAGACCTCGGCTGGACAGACGTGGAGGTGTCGGCACTTACCTAAAGGAAGCCTGGGAGAGCCTCCGGAGTTCAGGATGGATGATGTAGGCCACAATGAGCCAGACCCTGAAAACACCATATGCAACAGTGAGTGGGTGGAACATCAAACAAACGGATCATTTTGCAGTAGCTTCTTCCAGGAGGTGAAACTCCTCGCAGTAGCTTCTTCCAGGAGGTGAATCTCCTCGCAGTAGCTTCTTCCAGGAGGTGAATCTCCTCGCAGTAGCTTCTTCCAGGAGGTGAATCTCCTCGCAGTAGCTTCTTCCAGGAGGTGAATCTCCTCGCAGTAACTTCTTCCAGGAGGTAAATCTCCTCGCTGTAGCTTCTTCCAGGAGGTGAATCTCCTCACAGTAGCTTCTTCCAGGCGGTGAATCTCCTCTCAGTAGCTTCTTCCAGGAGGTGAATCTCCTCGCAGTAGCTTCTTCCAGGAGGTGAATCTCCTCGCAGTAGCTTCTTCCAGGAGGTGAATCTCCTCGCTGTAGCTTCTTCCAGGAGGTGAATCTCCTCGCTGTAGCTTCTTCCAGGAGGTGAATCTCCTCGCTGTAGCTTCTTCCAGGAGGTGAATCTCCTCGCAGTAGCTTCTTCCAGGAGGTGAATCTCCTCGCAGCAGTTCTTCTAGGAGGTGAATCTCCTCACAGCAGTTCTTCCAGGAGATGGATCCTCTTGCAGCAGCTGCTTCAAGGAGAGGAATCTTCTCGCAGTAGCTTCTTCCTTCCTGTGTTCTTCACATAGTAGTTTCTTCCAGAAGGTGCTCTTCTCGCAGCTGGTGGACGGCTGGACTGCGATGCCCTGGGCTGGGGAGGAGAGACAAAGATGTGGGGTGGGTATGGAGGCCTCCAGTGATCTGGTGGGGAGGTTTGGTGTGGCAGGGCAAAGAGAGATGCTGCAATGGTCATCAGATTGGTACGGTGGTATGGGCTGAGAGGATAGGAAGGGCTGTGCTGGATTGTTGGTGGGGGTGTAGTGTTAACGGGTATGGGGGATGGAGGGTTAACAAGTATGGGGGAGAGGAGAAGTGGGGAAAGGGGTTCAGAGGGTGGTGTCTGCGCCATCAAAGATGTGTTCTAGGGTCATTTTCAGGAAATCGGTGAAAGAAGGGATGGTGAGGGTTAAAGGAGGCAGTTGGAGACAGTAGGGGGGATGGTGAGGGTTCTGCAATGCTGGGTGAAGGGACACAGGTTTGTTGGGAGTGGAGACAGAATGAGAAGTAGATTCTAGGAGTTGACAGATTTTGGAAGGAAGTGGGGGTGGGGCGGGCCAACTGTGATGGAGGTGGGCTCCTTGGGAAGGTTAGGGGAGTTCCACATATACCTGCATAGGATGAAGGGTGATTGGAGAGGACTGAAGGCTGACCAAAGGAGATTAATATGATTCTTTGTTGGGCCCTCAATAGTAAAGACTGCAAGTAACTTAGAAGAGCCTCTTGGTGGAAATCTCAAGGTGCTGTATGGGATTTGGGTCATCGGAGGTGGGCAGAAGTGAAGGTCTGCTCAATTGGATAACTGAAGGGAAACCCCAGCATGTAGTACTTAGAATGCTAGGACCCTGGAACAGATGGAAGTGTGAAGGGCAAAGGCTCAGCCTGCATAGAAGACCTCTTGCACATGGTTCACAAAGGCCCTGCCAAACACTTTTGCCTCCCTTCACACATATGATTCAGGTGAACACAGACTCAGCCTGGGGTGTCCCCCTGAAGAAAATGGCGACGGGGGAGGAGAGGAGTTTTACGGAAATTCAAATAAACCACATCATATCTCAGTGAAGTGCAAGTGCACTAAATTTACATAAGTGTCACAAGATTGACAATCATCGTGCACTCATGCAACAACATTGTGAAATCCAAAGTAATTTTTTTTGTTCCCTACCACTTCTTCTAGGTGCTCCTCTGATGTCTGCAGCAGGGGTGGAGGAAACATGCTGATCAACTTGCCTTGTTGCCTTGGATAACCTTGGTGGCTGTCCTCTGGAGACTTGAGGCCTGGAGGGCCTTGGATTACTTTGGCTGTCCTGGCATAGGACAGCTGTTCCCTCTGTGGTCACAGAAAGGCTGGTCACCCTCAGAGAACTGAATGGAGATCCCAGGGTGTCCAACTGCTGCTCCTCCTCCCTTTGGGTGCCTGCCTGACTCCTTGAGCAGAAGGGGCACCTGGATAGAGGTTGAGGTGTCCCCTCCCCACTCATGCAGCCACTGAAAAGCTCACCAAGGGCTACAGCAATGGAGGGCAGGTCTGTACGCATCTCCGACAGAAACGGCTGGACCCAGCTTCTCCATGGCCTCCATCACTCTATCCTTGGAGACCTTCATGCGTCCACAGATCAGAACCACTGCATCAGAGAGGTGGCGAACGACTCCTCCACCTCACTTGTCACTTTATTGAGGATCTTCGCCACCTCTGCCTGATGTTCCCTGTCTCTTGCTGCCTCACTAGCAACTTGAGTGGCCAATCGCAGAGCTTCGTCATCCGACTCGGATGCCTCTGCCCCTGCAATCCGAGTGACGGTGAATACCAAATTCACCTCCTCCTCCTGCTGTGGACACATGTCCATGCAGTGACCACCGTCCTAAACTAAATCTAGTACCCACCGAAGTGTGTGTCTCTGCACTGGAGGGAAGTACAGGTGATTGCTCTACAGGTGCACTTTCTTCCTCCTCCCCAAAGTCCTTGGTTCTCTGTGGGCTCTTTGGCTGGGCTTTATCCACCTGCTTTCCCTTCTTCCTGCTGGAACCTGTAGTGAGAGAGGAAAAAGTGAGTGACTACATGAGCTGCCTCCAACATGGAAGAATATGTGACCCTTAGGTTTCAATGTGACATGCATGGATCCTTACTGGATGGAGGCTGTCCGTCGATCTCTCCATCTTCATAGGCTTGGTTATGTTCCTTCCCTGCCAACTGAGCTGCCTGCTCCTCAAAGTCGGTCAGGTTCTTCAAGGCAGGCTGGTCCACTCCTGTCTTCCCCCTCTTTCTCCTATTATTACTTAGCTTTTTCTGTGCAGAGAGAGAGAAGATGGAGTTGAGAGCTATTGGGTTCCAGGTATCTTTCTCCGGTCTCCAGTCTTACAAATAAGCCACTGGATTGTGGCCATGTGATTGATGCACTGAAGGTTGTCCAGAAGAATTCTGGGCCACACCCTCCAGGGCTGTGCAAACATGCAGATTAGCTGTGCATGCTGATCCCATCCTGAGCCCCTTTGCCTCGCCACCCCAGGCACCCAAGGCAGCACGTGAGCTCTCGTGTGGAAGGGTCAGTGACCCACAGTGGCCAGACTAAATGGACTGCAGTGGGACTATGATGTGTTACCGTACCATGCTGTTGCTGATGCCCATGACCCCGCTACCATTCAGTGAGGTGAATGTGAGCAGTTGAGGGTTCACTTAGCGTAGGGGAGCAGATGAGGTCATTCACCTGTTTCCTGCACTGCAGGCAGTCTTCCGGTGGACGCTGTGTGCACTGACCACCCTGGAGATTTACTCCCATACTGAGTTGGTCTGTTGACCCAGCCTTCTCCTCCCATCCGCTAGGGAGGACACGCTGCCTGGCTTCCACTTTATTCAGAAGGACTTACAGGGCAGTATCACTGAATTTGGGGGCTGGAACTCCTGATGATGGACAGGTTGCTGTCCAGGCGCATCTTAAACATTCCCGGTCCTGCCACAGGACTTAGTTCCGAAATGAAAAATTCTGCCATAACACTCTTACCTCTGAATCAGAAGGTTGTCAGTTCAAGTCCCACTCCTGAGACTTGAGGACAAAGTCTCGGCTGGAACTTCAATGCATTATTGAAGGTTTGCTGCACTGCCGGAATGATGTCTTTCAGATGAGATGTCAAACTGAGGCGCTGTCAAGTTCATATCAAATATCTCATGACACTATTTTGAAGAGAAAAGTATGGGAGCAATCATTGGTTCCCTGGCCAATATTCACCTCCAAACCAATATCAAAAATAATCTGGTCATCACAGTGCCATTTGCGGGTTCTTGCTTTGTGTAAATTAGCAACTGCAATTCCTACTTTCCAACAGTAACAACTTCAAATGTACTTTGTTGGTTAGCTCTCTGGGACATTGTGGTCATGAAAGGTACGATATAAATGCACGTCTTTTCTACGGATGAAAATATCATCATCCTGAAACCTTACCTCCCTCAATTTTCCAATTTTTTATTTCATACTTAGCTACTTTGCTCACAAACCATTTCAAATTTAAAGTTGCCGTTTCTGTTTAAGAAAGTAGACCTAGCTTTCGGATGCAACAAAATTACTGCAAAAGTAAAATATGAAAATAATTATACAGTGCGAAAGCAGCATAGTCGGGGGTAGAATTTTGATTCAGTGCAATGGTATATGTGGGGCCAAACAGTCTAAAAGCAGACACAGAACAAAAGTATCCATTCAAATTGCATACTGCAGTTCAGTTAGGATCCTCTGTGAACACGGAGTGACTTAGTGAGCACAAAATACAGTACAGGTACATACAATGGAAAAATTAAGAAAATTGAATTTGCAGGTGATAAAATAAAAGCTATACTAAAAGGGCATTCAGCATTCTTTAAATCTAAGTGTCAGAAACAATGTTTTATAAAGGCATAACAATATTTATTTCAGCATCTACAATGTATCAGTGTAAACCAGCATGGATAATGATAAAGAAAGACTTGCATTTATATAGCACTTTTCACAACCACCAGACACCTCAAAGTACTTTGCAGCCATTGAAGTACCACTGAAGTAATGTAGGAAATACAGCAGCCTATTTGTACACATCAAACTCACACAAATGTGATAATGACCAGATAATCTGCTTTTGTGATGTTAATATATTGGTCAGGACATAAGGCATAGCTCCCCTGCTCTTCTTCGAAATAGTGTCACGGGATTGTTTACATACACCCAAGCAAGCAGAGGTAGCCTCGGTTCAACATCTCATTCAAAGAACAGCACCTCAGACAGTGCAGTGCTCCCTTAGTATGCACTGAAGTGTCAACCTTAGTTTTTGTGCTTAAGCCCTGGAGTGGGACTTGAAATCCAGAACCTTGAGATTCAGAGGCGAAGAGTGTCCATCAACTGAGCCATGGCTGACATGCAATGCTCAATAATGTTCATTATTCAGCTGATCAATAGCAGTCATAGTTAAATAATTTAACTATCTTTGTTGCAAGACTACTTTTAGTAAGGAAGACTGAGGCAACATGTAATATTTTACATATAAAGTGTAATTTTGGACAGCATGCAAAATGCTACACATTATAAATTCCAAATAAGCCAAGATCGATAAGGAGATGGAGTATCATATTAATAATGCTTCTTGCCACATTAACTGGACGGTGTCACACAATCAGGCAGCAACATTACAATTTTATTTAGCTGAGTGGAAATTTCTTCCCACACAATCAAATTTAAATGCCCCTATGATATTTACTACAGTGGCTTTCCTATACTGCAATTCTACTTAAAAGATGGGGTGGAGTTCTCTGTCCTGCAACATCCATTTTTTGGTGGCAGTGGGATTCTCTGTTGGTAGCTGTCCAATGGACCCCCATGGCATCGGGACATTCACAGGCATGAGTGTGCTGCTGCCGAAACGGAAGATCATAAAAATATCATAGAATTTACAGTGCAGAAGGAGGTCATTCGGCCCATCGAGTCTGCACCAGTCCTCGTGAATAGCCCTCTGGAGAATCCAGCCCCATATGAATTCTGCGCAGATGAATAGCAACTAATATTCTCATTGGATAGCCTCCAGTTAATACACCTTTGTTACCTCCCTCACTCCTGAATGAGCTAAATAACAAACAAAAGATACTTAAAGAATCATGGATTGCGGCCCGATAGAAATATCCTAGCAAGGCCATTCTCAGCATGAAAAGGGATCCCCGTCTGGAAGCTGGAGAGCAGTGCAGGCAGCGGCAGTGAGAAACATTACAGCTGCAACACTTACCTGGAAGTTGCTCCTGTCCATCGCTGGAAGGAAAATGGATCTGAGGGGTTGAAACACAGGTCACAAACTATTAGCTGCAAGCCATTCATTCCTTTCCTGTAGTGGGCTGTGATTGGCAGCTTTCACAAAACAGCTGCAGGTTGATTCATTCATCTCCCTTCATAGATGAGTGACTCTAATGTTTTCAAACATCAACCACATCAAAGAGAGGTAAGTACATTCCAAACACTCATGCATGTTATTGCAATGCACTTACTGCTCTGATGTGGTTGATATTTGTAAATATTGCGGTTTCAGCACTTATACTCATCCATGAAGGGAGATAAATGAATCAAGGCTGCAGCTGTCAATCACAGCCCACTACTAGAAAGGAATGAATGGCTTGCAGCTATTGGCCGGTGGGGTTGAAACACAGGTCAGAGTTGTTCTTCTCTAGGAATGGACAGGTGGAGCTTCCAGGTAAGTATGACAGCTGTAATTTTTTTCACTACCCCTGTCTGGACTGCTCTCTAGCTTCCAGGCAGGTGACTCTTTTCTGGGTTGGGGGAGGGCTTTATTCAGGGGGACCCTGTGACAGTCTCTGTGTGGACGGTTCCTTCAGTTAGGGAGCTCCTCAGGAGGCTCTCCCTATTACGGGAGTGGCACGGTAACTGGCACTGTTGCTTCAGTGCCAGGGTCCCAGGTTTGATTCCCGCTTGGGTCACTGTCTGTGCAGAGTCTGCACGTTCTCCATGTGTCTGCATGTGTTTCCTCCGGGAGCTCCAGTTTTTTCCCACAAGTCCTGAAAGACATGCTTGTTCAGTGAATTGGACATTCTGAATTCTCCCTCTGTGTACCCGAGTAGGCGCCAGAGTGTGGCGACGAGGAGATTTTAACAGTAACTTCATTGCAGCATTAATATAAGCCGACTTGTGACAATAATAAAAGACTATTAATAAAATAATAATCTTTATTGGAAACCGGGGGGGGGGGGGGTCTGGTAGAGGAAGGGTGGGCAGGTAGTGCACTGTGGGGGGGGGGGGGGGGGAAGTGACACGACCCTCGGCTGGATTTAAAAAAAAAAAATTTTATTGGCATTTTCAACATTATGTACATTGACATTTATCTTTATTTATTGTATAGTGTAAAAGAAAAACGGCTTTTGTCTTATGTTACTTTATTTACAAATTGTTGCCGTCTCGTTTGGCATGTCCCATCCGCCCCCCTTCCCTAACCACTCCCCGTCACCCCCGCCGGACCCCCCCCTTGCTGTCCTCCCTGGTCGATCCCGTGGGGTGCTCCCCCTTCTCCTTGTCCCCCCTTCCCTTTCTCCCTTCACCGGCTTCAGCCGTGTTCATTTTGTGGGAAGGGGGTTTGTCAGTGTTGTGCCTCTTTGTCCGTCTCAGACACTTCTCTCTCTCTCTCTCTCCCTCCCCCCCCCCCCCCCCCCCCCCGGGTTGTGAGTCCCTGGCGTTCCTCCTTGCCTTTTGTTTTTTCCCCTTTCCCTTTCTAATCCTTCCAGCTCCCTCTCTAATGGCTGTTCTCGGGTGGATTTTGGGGGAACTCTCTTAAGGAGTTACCCCATGGCCCACCTCGGGGTCCACCAAGTCCGGCTCACATTTGGTGAGACTTGTAGTAATCTCCGACAACTTGATTCCCTGCCCAGGGGATTGGAGAACATGGAGGGAGACTAGGATTAGGGTGCCAGGCCTGCTAAATGGATGCGAATGGGTCATTAAGACCCATTTGCCTTCATTTACATTTTACATCTCCTGCTGGCGTGGGCATGAAACTCGATCCTGATGCCAGTGGGGGATCAGAACATTGTGTTCAGATCGCTGCTTGCCGACGTCCGATTTTTCGATTCTCTGTGCCATCGGGAAATGTGCTTCAGGCATCTCAGGATGGAGAATTCACCCCCTTATATTTAAGAAATTAACTGCACTGGTAAATGTGAAGGAACATTCTTGTGAAAATGAAATGAAAATCACTTATTGTCACAAGTAGGCTTCAAATGAAGTTACTGTGAAAAGCCCCTAGTCGCCACATTGCGGCGCCTGTTCGGGGAGGCTGGTACGGGAATTGAACCATGCTGCTGGCCTGCCTTGGTCTGCTTTCAAAGCCAGTGATTTAGCCCTGTACCTATTGTATAGCCAGTAAGATCCCAGCTGATGCTAACAAGGTGCTGCACATGTCAGTATGGTAAGGATCGAAAAGCACAAGTTTGTGAAGGTTTTCCTAAAGGAGCAATTGGTCAGTGTGCTGGAATAGCCTACCCATTCCACAGATTTAAATTTCCACAGAATGGCTGTGTCATTATCTCATGGTCTGTGTGAATACTGAAAGGCCAATATCCCTAATAACTCATCCAAAACAACTGAAAACACATATGTGCACACACAGTATCAGAGTATTGCTAGTGGCTCGGAAACTAACCCAGTGACAGAGTGAGTGCCCACAGGACAGATCCGAACATTAGAGGAGAGATAGTACTTAGCAGAAAAATCATATAATTCTCTCCATTCACAAGTCTGATTATGACAGAACTTTGCACCCCTAAGACAATCAAAGCAATCTCATTTAGAAAAACACTCACTGTATCTCACTGCCAGCTAGTACCGAAACTCCTTGAGCTGGATTCTCCACTGTCAGGATTCACCGTTACGCTGACAGCCAAAGGATTTCCCGACGGCGTGCTGCTGCCCACAATGGGAAACCCCATTGTCCAGCTGGCGAGACGGAGAATCCCAGGGGCCCGCCGGACCAGAAATCTGGTGCGGCTGGACGGAGAAACCCCTCGTATTTGGAATTTAAGCAATCACAAAACAATATCAAAATGAAACTTGAATGTGTGCTGATACATCTTTCTGGATGATTTAACCACCTAAATACTTCTGTTGCCTTGAAATAGACAACACTTAAATTGAGAGTATAAAATCAGTATAAATGGTTACTTCAGAGTGGAGTTTGTTAAATCATTCCGGGTATGTACAGTTACTTCTTTTGAATTTAGAAAATACCGAAATGCACACTTGAGCGCCTTCAAAGTGGAACATAAAAATGATTTAAAAAGGCATTTTAATATCAACCTCTAAGTTACATAAATACTTTACAAACGATATTATTATAATAGAGACCACCAAAACAAAACTGTAGACATGCAACTTCTAAAAGCCAACATTATTACCTACCTTCCTCTTTTGAAGTTTATCATCCTTTCCTCCTCTTAGCTAAAGAAATATAAATATAAAAATATAATTAGGCACTGATCTGTAATAATAACTTTTTGCATAGTGAATAAAAGGCTTCTGAAATTCACAAACGGGTGTTGCTTTGTGAACGCCATTTGTGTTATTTACTAAATTGAGATAAATTAGGAACTTTTGAAACCTGTTTTGCAATTCATTTAGATCATGGTTGATCCATGACCTAAACCCAGATGCCCACCGTTATTCCTTAATACCTTGGGTTAACAGTCTATCAATTTTGGATTTAAAATTAAACAATTTATTTAGTAACAATTGTAGTTTGCTGAAGAGTTGCAACCTTCTACCACCCTTTACAAGTTTCCAAACCACACTCTTGAAAAAAATCTGGCTCTAATTTTTAGGCCTATGCTCCCGAGTAGAGACTCCCCAACCAGTGGGAATACTTTATCTTAATCTACTCTATCATCTCCTTTTAATTTCTTAAACATTTTGATTAATATCACCAAATATCATCTAAATTCCAGGGAAGACAACCCTCATTTGTACAATCTTGTCTCATAATTTAATCCTGGAGTCCAGGTATTATTCTGATAAACATTGTTGCACTCCCTCCAAGGTCAATCCATCTTTCCTAAGGTGTGATGTCCAGAATTGAATGCAGTGCTCCAGGTGTGGTCGAACAAGGACTCTGTATTACTATAGCACAATTTCAATCATTTTGTATTCTGGTCTTCTAGCCATGAGCCATTTTGAATATTTTCTGTATTTGTTCATAACATTTTAATGATCCATGATCTCCATTATTTCTAACTTTTCATCTATCCTCTTTTAGGCCTAAAGGGGTTGACTTCACCCTTGCCTACATTGAAATTAATTTGCCACAATGTTCCCAATTCATTTTATGTATATTACAATAATAACTACACTTGAAAAAGAGCTTCATCGGCTGTACAGTGCTTTGAGATATTTGAAGGTTTGACACGGCTATATGAATGCAGTTCTTTTCTTCCTATTAATGTCTCTCTAATTTTATATTCCTATTCACAGTGCTTACAATCCCACTCATCTTTGTGTTATCAGTACATTTGAAAATGTGTCTTTCTATCATCTTTGTAAGTATGGCGATTAGTTGAAGCCCCAGCAAAGGTCCCTGGGTAGGGAAACCACTTGTCATATCCTGTCAACTAGGTACCCATTATCCCGAATCTCTGGCTAATTGGTAAAGGCAATCTCCTAACTATGTCAATCACTTCCTTCAATTCCACGAGTGCCAACTTTCAGTCTCTGGTGAGGGAATTTATTGAATGCTTTGTGGAAGTCCATATAAATAACATCCACAGGTATTCCCCTATCCACAACATTAGCTTCTCTTCAAAAGAAAATTCAATTGGATTCATTAGGAATGACTGACCCATTACTAAGCCAGACAAGCTCTCTCTGATCAGCTGAAAATTTTCAAGGTGATTAGTTTTTCAAGTCTTAATTATATACTCTAATAATTTCCCAGCAACAGATCTAGGCAAACGGATCTATAATGCCCTGGCTTCCTTGCACTTCTCAACATTATCAGCTATAATAGGAGCTCACTGTACAGGCTGCGTGTCATCATCTATTGTACTCCACGCATATTCATCACTGAAGCCAAATTTCAATTTCTTAATTGCAATCCTCTCCAGTCCTCCCAAACATTTTTAGCTCTATCCGCAAGCTTAAGTGTCCAATAGCCAATCGACTTTATAATTGTATTTTGTACAGAGAGAGTAACATTGAGCCCATACCAGAAATCCAGTTAACATGGAGATATAAAGACCGGTAGCGTGATTTAACAGAAACATTTCTAAGTGTCATTTTGGGCAATTCGTGGGGTATTTCTCGACGGCAGCTTTGGTGGGATCACAGCCCATATTTAACGGCACTTTTCTAGTGTCAGAAATGAGTCTCCACGGGCTTCTCACCATTCCTGCCCGTCTGATTTGCCAGACTTGTGCCTCAGCATTTCGCTGAGTTGCTTTTAAACGCTCCCTCACCACTCACTCCCAGTCAACACACAAGCATGGCAGCGCAAAGACCTGCTTCTCACTTCGAGGATGCCAACCTGACGAGGCTGCTCGACGCCGTCAATGTGAGATGGGACAGCCTGGTTCCTTGAGGGGGTTGGAGGGCAAGCAGCAGGGTCACCGCCTAGGGGGCAGTGGCAGCATGACAAGGAAACCGCCATACAATGTCAGAAGAAAACCAACAACCTCCACCGAGCTGCAAAGATATTACCGCCTATCTCCTGGCATCAGTTCCACCTGCCACCTCTCAAATTTCCAACCGCCTCCCCCCCCCAGCCCCCAGTAGCTAGGGGGAATGGAAACATGCAACACCTGATACATGAAGCCTCTGTCATGTTAATCTTCACAGTGGGCCTGCTTGCACTCCCACTCTATGTTGCCCTCTGCTCCCCCCACCCCTCGCCACCGAAGGCACAGTGGTCCAAGATCAAATGCCCCGATAAAAATCCTGTTCAGGGGACGGATGTGAGCACACTATCAGCAGAAAGACAGGAGTCAGACTTTGGCATCACTGGGAGCATGAGAGTTAACCTCACACCGACTTATCATCACTCTCTTGCTTTGTATGTTGACCCGCTGAACAGTGCTGACACATGGCCATCACCTATGAGTGATGTTTTACAGACCCCTGGTGGGTGGAAAAGGGTAGTCTGGGGGTGAGAGGAGGGGGGGGGGGAAGAGATGTTGGAGGGTCAGGAAATGAAGGGGTTGGGGGAGGAAGAAGGAAAATGGTTGGGAAGGAGGGGAAGGGGGGGGGGGGGGGCGGGGGAGAGGGGGATGGGAAAAGATGGCTGGAATTGAACCTGGGGCCCCTGGCGCCTGTGAGCCAGCAGTGCTAACCACTGTGCCGCCTGCTTGCCTTCCAAGAATCTATCCATCTCTGCCTTAAAAGTATTCAAAGACTCTTGTTATGGGCCAGGGTTCAAGAACTCAAAAGTGTATCATGGAGTTCACCTGACCCACAACTTTTAATAGACTGTGGTATGGGGAGCACACGGCCCACTCTACAGGTGTGGTACAGCAGAAATCGAAAAGTATTTTTTAAAGCAAAACAATGTTTATTCTATGAACTCAAGTTAGCCTTTTTAAAAACATACAGTGAACATCTTAGCAATCATCAGTTCAAATACAACCCCCAAAGACTACAACACTAAGTAATCCTCGGTGCTGAGCATTGTGCAAACATCAGCAAACATCCCCACATCTGACCTTATGATGGAGAGAAGGTTGAAAATAGTTTCAGCTGAAAATGGTTGGGCCTAGGACATTACCCTGAGAAACTTCTTCAGTGATGTCCTGCAACAAAGATGATTGACCTGCAACAACCTCAACCATCTTCCTTTGTGCTAAGTATGACTTCAACCAGTGGAGAGATTTCCCCAAATCCAATTGACTCCATTTTGCTAGGGTGCCTTGATGCCGCACTCCGTCAAGTGCTGCTTTTATGTCAAGGACACAACACTGAAGTCCAGCTCTTGTGCCAATAATGGGCCAAGGCTTAAATGAGGTCTCGAGCTGAGTGACCTGGACATAACCCAAACTGAGCATCAGTGAGCAGTTTATTGTTGATTAAGCGCCTCTTGATAGCATGGTCGACAACCCTCTTCATTACTTCGTTGATGATTGAGCAAAGACTGATAGTGTGGCAATTTGCCAGGTTGGATTTCTCCTGCCTTTTGTGGACAGGACTTAACTGGACAGTTTTTCACATTGTTGAGTAGCTGCCACTGTTATACTGGAACAGTTTGGCTAGGGGCGCAGCTAGTTCTGAGCACAAGTCTTCAGCACTATTGCTGGAATATTGCAGTATCCAGTGCCTTCAGCTATTCCTTGAGGAGTGAATCCAATTGGCTGAAGACTGGCATCTGCAATGCCTGGCATCTCAGGAGGTGGTCCAGATGGATCATCCACTCAGCATTCCTGGCTGAAGATTGTTGCAAATGCTTCAACCTTATCTTTTGCACTGATGTGCTGGCCTTCCCTATCTTTGTGAATGGAGATATTTGTGGAGCCTCCTCTCCAATGAGTTGTTTAATTTTCCACCACCATCATTTACGACTGGACGTGGCAGGACTGCAGAGCTTGAATCTGATCTGTTTGTTTTGGTATTATCCCATGTAACTTCCATTGCTTGGCATACAGTCAGTCGGTGTTGTAGCTTCAACAGGTTGACTCCTCATTTTTGGTATGCCTGCTGTTGCTCCTGGAATGCCCTCTCGCATATATTATTGAACCAGGGTTGATCCTTGGCTTAATGGTAAAGTGGGGGATATGTTGAGCCGTGATGTTACAGATTGTGGTTGTATATAATTATGCTGCTGATGGTCCACAGCGCTTCATGGATGTTCAGATTTGAGTTGCTAGATCTATTAAGCATGGTGGTGGCGCCACACAACACGGTGGAGGGTATCTTCTATGTGATGACAGATCTTTGTCACCATGAGGACTTTATGGTGGTCACTCCCACCAGTACTGTCATGGAAGGTGTTTCTATTGTAGGTAGACTGGTAAGTACCAGGTCAAGTAGATTTTTCCCACTTGTTGGTTTCCTCACCACCTGCTGCAGACCCAGTCTTGCAGTGTCATGCAGTCAGTACCGAGCCACCCTTGGTGATGGACTTTGAAGTCCCCCACCAGAAGGACATTCTGTGCACTTGCCACCCTGAGTGCTTCCTTCCCAGTAGTGTTCAGAATGGAATAATACTGATTCATCAGTTGTGGGGTGTAGTAAGTTGTTTTTTTTGTCCATTCAAAGGATGTGGGTCTTCTTGGCTAGGCCAACATTCATTCCCCATCCATAATTGCCCTTGAGAGGGTGGTGGTGAGCTGCCGCCTTGCACCTCTGCAGTCCATGTGGCATGGGGACACTTGCTGTGCTATTAGGGAGTCTGTCCCAGGATTTTGTCCCAGTGACAGTGAAGGAATGGCGATGTTGTTCCAAGTCAGAATGGTAAGTAGCTTGGAGGGCAACTCGCCTGTGCTAGTGTTCCCATGTATCTGCTGCCCTTGTCCTTCCAGATGATAATGGTTGTGAAGATGCTATTGAAAGAGCCTTGGTGAGTTCCTGCAATGCATCTTGTAGATTGCACACACTGCTACTACTGTGTGATGGTGGAGGAAGGAGTGAATGTTTTTGGTGGAAGGAGTGCCAATCAAGCAGACTGCTTTGTCCTGGATGGTGTCAAACTCAAGTGTAGTTTGAGCTGCACTCATTCAGGAAAGGGAAGAGTATTCCATCACCCTCCTGGCTTGTATGTTGTAGATAGTGGACAGGCTTTTAGGGGTCAGGAGGTGAGTTATAAACTGCATGATTCATAGCCTTTGATCTGCTCTTATAGCCACAGTATTTAAATGGCTAGTCCAGTTGAGTTTCCGATCAATAGTAATTCCCAGGATGATGATAGTGGACGATTCAGTGATGGTAATGCCATTGAAGGTGTTAGCCAGCAGGAGATTGTGTGCCCATGCTTGATCTCATGAGATTTAATGGGGTCCAGAAATGATGTTGAAATTTCCAGGGCAATTCCCTCCTGACTGCATACCACTGTGCCACCGCCACATCTGATGAAGATGATGTCTTGGACGTTGTACGGTATGATTCCATGAAGATGCCTCTTAGGCTGTTGCTTGATTCATCTGTGGACCAAGAGCTACAGTGCCTTTTATGGAGGTTATTGGAGAATAGAATGATGGGAAACTAGGAGCTGTCAGGTAGAGATTATTTATATATTTTGAGGAACATTTGCATAAATGGGCAGCACGGTAGCACAAGTGGATAGCACTGTGGCTTCACAGCTCCAGTGTCCCAGGTTTGATTCCCCGCTGGGTCACTGTCTGTGCGGAGTCTGCACGTTCTCCCCGTGTCCGGTTTCTTCCAACAGTCGAAAGATGTGCAGGTTAGGTGGATTGGCCATCATAAATTATTCTTAGTGAGCAAAAAAGGTTAGGAGAGGTTATTGGGTTATGGGATAGGGTGGAAGTGAGGGCTTAAGTGGGTCGGTGCAGACTCGATGGGCCGAATGGCCTCCTTCTGCACTGTATGTTCTATGTTCATAAATATTTTTAATAACTTCCCAAACAACATCCAGAAGACAAAAGAAACATCTTTTAACAGAAGCACATTAGGTTTACATTTATAATTCACTACTGAGAACATTTATAATTTTGAATTCACCAAATGATCAAGAGATAGTCTTTTCATGGCAGCGAGAACAACAGTACACCTGCTTTGTCTGGCTTCAGCTGCAACACTGAAAACAAAACTAAAACACACACTGCAGCAAACAGTCTAAAACGAAAGTAAAAAGCTGACAGGCAGCCCAGCTCCACCCACACTGTGACATCACTGATAAACACCCATTTCTTAAAGGTACATTTCTTAAACACACATTTCTTAAAGGTACTCTCACATGACACCTCCCCTCAAGAAAACAAACTAAACCATCAACTTGAAGATGGTTTCAATTTTCACCTTTTCACTATCCTTTAACAAATGCACACAGTAAATATACTTTTTCGTTTCAAAAAACAACACACGCAAACAGCTATAATAATATAGTCCATTTTTGTTCTATTTCCTCCAACTAACATCCTTCTCGACTGATAGTCTCTTTGAACAAGAAGGTCTCTGCACGATCCATCCACTGCTCCACGCCTCGGCATGGCTCTTTAAAGTCAGATACTTTAGTTCAATCTGATCACAGAGTCCCTTGTAATTCTCGAACACAGGAGCATTGGTTATCACAGCTTTCAGGCAGTCAAATGCCTGTTGAAAGTCTGCTGTCCACTGACATTTTTTATGCTTCTTCAGCAAGTCTATCAGTGGAGCAACCACGCGACAAAAAATTTTCACCAATGTTTGATCAAATCCACTCATGCCACAAATCGCATTATTTCCCTTTGTCTTGAGGGTATTGAAAACTCCTCAGTAACTGTTGGTTTCACATCCCGTGTGACCATTCGACCCTGTCCGACTGTATGGCCAAGGAAAGTGACTTGGGCTTTTCCAAATTCACTTTTGGCTAGTTTATCACCAAACCCGCCTCCTGAAGCCATCGAATAACTCCATCAGATGTTTTAAATGTTCTTTCCATGTCTGGCTGAAAATTACCAGATCGTTGATGTATCCCGCACAATTGGGTAATCCTGAAACAACTTTATTAGTTAACCGTTGAAATGTGGCTGGGGCGTTTTTCATGCCAAATGGCATAACTTTGAATTGGTATATACCATCTGGAGTCACAAAAGCTGAAATCGCCTTCACCCTTTCGGATAAAGGTACCTGCCAGTAACCTTTAAGTAAATCCAATTTGAAAATAAAAGCGGATTGTCCCACTTTCTCAATGCAATCCTCCAAACGTGGGATAGGATAACAGTCTGTTCTTGTAAATGCAGTAACCTTTCTATAGTCCACACACAACCATTGGGTACTGTCTGGTTTAGGCACCATCACTATGGGTGAGCTCCATTGGCTGCAACACACTTCAATTATGCCATTTTTAAGCATACTCTCAATCTCTTTGTTAACCTGTGCCAATTTTAAAGGGTTATGTCTACATGGATGTTGTTTGATCGGAACAGCCTTTCCCACATCTGCATCCTGTATAGCCATTTTAGTACATCCCAATTTATCTCCACAAACTTGCCCATGTGATATCAATAACTCTTTCAGTTCAGTTCGTTTTTCCTCTGGAAGGTAACTCAACAATTTATCCCAATTTTTAAGAACATCCTCGTTTTCAAATTTAATTAGAGGCATGTCAAATTCACAGTCATCTGGATTTGGTTCGTCACTTTGAGTTAGAATCATTAAAACATCCTCCTTTTTCTCTCCTTCCCTTTCAAAGTACCTTTTAAGCATATTCATATGACACACTCAGTGAGTCTTCCTTTTATCTGGTGTTTTTACCACATAATTCACCTCACTTAATTTCCTTTCAATCTGATAAGGTCCACAAAACCTTGCTTTTAAAGGTTCACCTACCACTGGTAACAACACTAAAACTCTATCTCCACTGGCAAAACTACGAACTTTGGTTTTCTTGTCCACTACCTGTTTCATCACATTTTGTGCAACTTTTAAATGTTGTCTAGCCAATTCACCTGCTCTATTTAATCGTTCCATAAAATTTGACACTTAATCCAATAATGTAATTTCCGATTTTTTCACTCACCAATTTTTCCTTAATCAATTTAAGTGGTCCTCTTACCTCGTGACCAAAAATTAGTTCAAAAGGACTAAATTTGGTTGACTCATTAGATGCATCCCTAATTGCAAACAGTACAAATGGAATTCCTTTATCCCAATCCTCTGGATAATCGTAACAATAAGCCTTCAACATTGTCTTTAATTATTGTCTGATGCCACCTTTCTAACGCTCCCTGTGATTCTGGATGGTATGCAGTTGATTTAAATTGTTTTATTCCTAAGCTATCCATAACGTCTTTGAATAACCTGAAGGTAAAATTTGATCCTTGATCTGATTGTAATTCTGTGGGTGGTCCATATCTAGTAAAGAATTTAAGTAACTCCTCCACAATTTTTGAGCTATAATATTACGTACTGGAATGGCCTCTGGAAACCGAGTAGACACATCCATCATAGTCAAAAGATATTGATTCTGGGGACTTCCGGTGTCGGCCATGCGAGGGTAGATCGCAAAATCGGCAGCTCCTGCCACGAACGGACTTACGGGCCCTTTTAAGGCGTTTCAGCGGCTCCTCCTCAGTGAAATTTGGCGGGCAAACAACGCTGGAAGGTCCCCCACATCGGTTTATGGAGGGGACCAGGAGTAGGACGGCGAAACAAGCGAGTACCGAGAAGCGGGTGGAACGGGGGCGGGAACACAAAATGGCGGCCGGCTCGGATCAGGCAGCTTGGGCCCAGTGGTCGTGAGAACAGCCGGAGTTCCTCCGAAGTTCTTTTGCTGACCAAAAACGGAGATGCTGGCCCCGATGAAGGCCTCAATGGAGAAGATGGTTGAGACCCAGAAGATGCAGGAGAAGCCGATCAAGGAGATCGAGAAAAAGGTCTCTGATAACGAAGACGAGATACTTGGTCTGGCCGTCAGGGTGGAGGCACATGATGCCTTCCATACCTGCGAATTCTGGGCCTCCCCGAGGGTGCGGAGGGGTCGGATGCGAGTGCATTTGTAACCACGTTGCTGGGGACTCTGATGGGGACAGGGGCATTTCCTTGGCATCTGGAACTGGACGGGGCGCACAGAGTCCTCGCAAGGAAGCCGAAGACTAACGAACCGCCGAGGGCTATGGTGGTACGGTTTCACCGCTTCTCAGACAAGGAACGTGTCTTACGATTACTAAAAAGCGGAGCAGCAGGTGGGAAAACAGCGTGATTCGCATTTACCAGAGCCTGGGAGCAGAACTGGCCAAGAGGCGCGCTGGATTCAACCGTGCTAAGGCGGCCCTCCACAACAAAGTTCGGACTGCTGCATCCGGTGAGGCTTTGGGTCACGTATCAAGATCGTCACCACTACCTTGATACACCGGACGAGGCGTGGACATTTATCAAACAGGAAAGGTTGGTCTTGAGCTAAACGACAGCCACATTGGGATGAAACGCTCTGTTGGGGAGAGGTAACATGATGCTGTCCTAACAAAAGATTGGGAGTAATGTTAATTAATTGTTTGATAGCCGGAGGTAGCTATGTTATATTGTTTCCCTTTCTTGTCCCGTTTCTCTGGCCATGCTCTCGGCTTTTATGGAGGGGAGAGAGGGGCCCTATACTCAAGGCTGCTCCTCAGGCATCTGGAGCCGTTTCTTTTGTGGGGCCGGGTTTGCGCCCTCCGTTCTTTTTTGTTTGTTTGTTTCACTGGGGGGGGGGGGGTGGAAAATATTTTTTGGGTGCTGTAAAGGCCGTTAAATTGGGCTTTCCATAGGAAGAGAGGGGCCCGAATAACGAGGCAACAGGATGATCGGAGACAGAGGCGGGAGCATCCGGGGTCAGCATGGGTCAGCTGACTCACGGAAGCGTAACGGTGGGAGAATTAGTGTTAAGCTGATGCTTGACTTGGGGGATTGGGATCGTGGTGCTGTTGGGGGGTGGGATGCTGCTTAGCTGACAGAAGAGGAGCCAACTTTGGGGAACAGGTGGAGAGTGGGGGGGGGGGGGCTCCAATGGGAGGGTTCGAGTAAGCGGGAGACGCGGGCTCGTGGCTGGCTGAAAAAGGGGGATGGCTAGTCGGCAGGGGAGGGGGGGGATTGAGAAAGGGGTGGGTGGGCCAGGTGTTCCATTCGGGGCTGGATTCAAAGACCAGAGGGGTAGCAATTCTGGTCAGTAAATGGGTGACATTCGAGGCAAGGAGTATTGTGGCTGATAAAGGGGGCAGATACATAATGGTTACTGGGAAGCCACAGGGGATCTGGGTGGTGTTAGTGAACATCTACGCCCCGAACTGGGATGACGTGGAATTCATGAGACGCATGCTGGGTAAAATTCCGGACTTAGACTCACATAATTTGATCATGGGGGGGTGACTTCAACACAGTCATTGACCCTGTATTGGATCAGTTAAAATCCAGGTCAGGAAAGCAACCAGCAGCGGCTAAGGAACTGAGGGGTTTCATGGAACAGGTGGGGGGGCGTAGACCCATGGAGGTTCGCTCGGCCGAGGGCGAAGGAATTCTCATTTGTCTCCCACGTCCGCAAAGTTTATTCTTGTATAGAATTTTTTGCTGTGAGCAGGGCGTTAATCCCAAGGGTGGAGGGGATGGAATACTCGGCCATTGCAGTCTCAGGCCATGCTCCGCACTGGGTGGACTTTCGACTTGGTGAAGAGAGAGGGCAGCGCCCACTCTGGAGGCTAGATGTGGAACTGCTAATGGATGACGAGGTTTGTGGGCGGATAAAGAGGAACATTCAAAACTACTTGGAAACAAACGATACGGGAGAGGTAACGGTGACTACGGTTTGGGAGGCTCTGAAGGCAGTTATTAGAGGGGAGTTAATTTCTATCAGATCCCATAGGGAGAAGAAGGAAAGAGCGGAGAGAGAGGCTTGTTGAGGAGATACTCAGAGTAGACAGGAGTTACACGGAGACCCCCAAGACGGGGCTACTGAAGGAGCGCCGGAGACTCCAGGCGGAGTTTGATCTGCTGACCACAGGGAAAGCGGTAGCACAGCTGAGGAAGGTAAAAGTGGCAAGTCTATGAATATGGGGAGAAAGCGAGTAGAATGCTGACGCACCAACTTCGTAGGAGGGAGCGGTCCAGGGAAATTGGGGAAGTTAGGGATAAGGAAGGTAACACGGTCTTGGACCCAGAGGGGGTGAACAAAGTCTTTAGGGTGTTTTATGGTAAACTGTACGAGTCAGAACCCCTGGCGGGAGGGGAAGGGATGAAGCAATTCATGGACCAATTGAGGTTTCCAAAGGTGGAAGAGGATCTGGTGGAGGGACTGGAGGCCCCGATAGAGTTGGAGGAGATTGTTAAGGGCCTAGGGAGTATGCAGTCGGGCAAGGCCCCGGGACCGGACAGCTATCCTGTAGAATTCTGCAAGAAATCTTCGGAACTGTTGAGTCCACTCCTGCTCAGGACCTTTAACGAGGCTAAAGAAAGAGGGACCCTCCCCCCAACAACGTCACAAGCTTCGATTTCACTCATTCTCAAAAGGGAGAATGATCCGCTACAATGTGGATCCTACAGACCGATATCGCTCTTGAACGTAGATGCCAAATTGCTGGCCAAGATTACGGCCGCTAGAATTGAGGACTGTGTCCCTGGGGTGATAGGGGAGGATCAGACAGGCTTTGTTATGGGCAGGCAACTGAACTCCAATGTACGGAGGCTCCTAAACATTATTATGATGCCCTCAGAAGGAGGGGAGGCAGAAGTAGTGGCTGCGATGGATGCAGAGAAAGCCTTTGACCGGGTGGAATGGGAGTACCTGTGGGAAACACTAAGAAGGTTTGGATTCGGTGAGTGATTCATAGGGTGGGTCCAACTATTTTATCAGGCCCCCGTAGCAAGTGTATGCACAAACAGGGTGAGGTCGGAGTATTTTAGGCTTCACCGAGGGACGAGGCAGGGGTGCCCCCTCTCCCTGTTACTATTCGCCCTTGCAATAGAGCCGTTGGCCATAGCGCTGCGGGTTTCAAAGAACTGACAAGGGTTGGTTGGATCGATCTGCGGATGATCTGCTCCTGTATATTTCGGACCCACTAGAGGGGATGGGGGAGGTCATGCAGATTTTGAGGGACTTTGGCAATTTTTCAGGGTACAAATTAAACGAGAAGAAAAGCGAGGTGATCGTGATCCACGCTAAAGGGCAGGAGAAGAGACTGGGAAAGCTTCCGCTTAAGATGGTGGAGAAGAGCCTATGGTACCTAGGTATACAGGTGGCTTGGAACTGGGATGTCCTCCACAAGCTTAACTTATCCCGGCTGGTAGAGCAGATGGAGAGGGACTTTAAAAGGTGGGACATGCTCCCGCTTTCTCTAGCGGGGAGGGTGCAGACCGTTAAGATGTCGGTCTTCCCCAGATTTCTGTCTGTCTTCCAGTGCCTTCCCATCTTATCATAGATTATCATAGAATTTACAGTGCAGAAGGAGGCCATTCGGCCCATCGAGTCTGCACCGGCTCTTGGAAAGAGCACCCTACGCAAGGTCAACATTTCCACCCTATCCCCATAACCCAGTAACCCCACCCAACACTAAGTGCAATTTTGGACACCAAGTGCAATTTATCATGGCCAATTCACCTAACCTGCACATCTTTGGACTGTGGGAGGAAACCGGAGCACCCGGAGGCAACCCGTGCAGACACGGGGAGAATGTGCAGACTCCGCACAGACAGTGACCCATCGGGGAATCGAACCTGGGACCCCGGTGCTGTGAAACCACAGTGCTATCCACTTGTGCCACCATGCTGCCTCTAAAAAGGTTTACCTACCTCTGAAATGAAAATTGCTTATTGTCCCAAATGAAGTTCCTGTGAAAAGCTCCTAGTCGCCACATTCCGGCGCCTGTTCGGGGAGGCTGGTACGGGAATTGAACTGTGCTGCTGGCCTGCCTTGGTCTGCTTTCAAAGCCAGCGATTTAGCCCTGTGCTAAACCAGCCCCAAGTCCTTCTTTAAGCGGGTGAACAAGATCATTTCGGGATTTGTATGGGCAAATAAGACCCCGCAAGTAAAGAGATTGTATCTAGAGCGCAGTCGAGGGGGGGGGCTGGCGCTGCAGAATTTTTGCAGCTACTACTGGGCGGCTAATATAGCCATGATTAGGAAATGGGTATTGGGGGAGGGGTTGACGTGGAAGTGGTTAGAGGCGATCTTATGCAAAGGCACCAGTTTAGGGACACTCGTAACGGCACCTCTGCCGTTCTCGCCGGTGCGCTACTCCTCAAGTCCAGTGGTGGCGGCGGCACTAAGGATCTGGGGTCAGTGGAGAAGATACAGGGAGGTGGAGGGAGCCCCAATTTGGATCCCGATACGCAACAATCACAGATTTGTCCCGGGCGAGATAGACGGAGGGTTTCAAAGCTGGCATAGGGCAGGTATTAAAAGGATGGGGGACCTGTTCATAGACAGAACTTTTCCCAGCTTGAAAGCGCTGGAGGAGAAATTTTATTTACCGCCTGGAAATGCCTTCAGATACGCGCCTTTCTTAAAAAACAGTTGGTGACATTTCCCTTGCTACCCCCGCGTAGGATACAAGATAGGGTGGTCTCCGGCACCTGGGTAGGGGAAGGGAAAGTGTCGGACATCGACCAAGAACTACAAGAGGCGGAGGAAGCCCCAGTGGTGGAACCGAAGTGCAAGTGGGAGGAGGAGCTAGCCGGGGAGCTGGATGCGGGCCTGTGGGCGGATGCCCTAAACAGGGTGAATTCCTCTTCATCATGTGCCAGGCTTAGCTTAATCCAGTTTAAGGTGGTCCACCAGGCACACATGACGGCAACGAGAATGAGCAAGTTCTTTGGGGTTGAGGATAGATGTGCGAGCTGTGCAGGAAGCCCAGCGAACCATGTCCATATGTTCTGGGCATGTCTGGCTCTTAAAGGATTCTGGCAGGGATTCGCTAAGGCAATGTCCAAGATCCTAAACACGCGGGTGGTGCCGAGTCCAGAGATAGCGATCTTTGGTGTGTCAGACAATCTGGGAGTTCAGGAAGCGAAAGAGGCCGAGGTCTTGGCCTTTGCCTCCCTGGTAGCCCAGAGACGGATCCTTTTAATGTAGAGGGACTCGAAACCCTCGAGTATGGAGACCTGGATTGGTGACATGGCTGGGTTTCTCAGTCTCGAGAAAATAAAGTTTGCCTCGAGAGGGTCAATGACGGGGTTCTCTCGGAGGTGGCAGCCGTTCCTCAACTTTCTAAGAGAGCACTAAAATGTCAGCAGCAGCTGATGTTGTGCCGAACTTTTGTCCTAGATTAAGAACAAATTAATCTACACCCCATCATTCTACCGTAATCCATGACCCTACCCAATAACCGCTTGAAGGTCCCTAATGTTTCCTTGTTTTGTTAAATGTTGTTAATGGTTATGCAAAAATTATGTTTTGATAAAAATCGGAATAAAAATCATTATTAAAAAAAAAAGATATTGATTCCCACTTTTCGTTTTAGGAAGCGGTCCTACGCAATCAATTAGGACCCTTGTAAAAGGTTCCTCAAATGCTGGAATGGGTATTAAGGGCGCTGGTTTTATCACTGCTTGAGGTTTCCCTATCACTTGACATGTGTGCCATGATTGACAAAATGTAACGACATCTTTATGTAGTCCAGGCCAATAAAAATGTTTCTGGATTTTAGCTAGAGTTTTCCTTAATCCCAAATGACCTCCCACTGGTACTTCATGTGCAACTCGCAACACCTCTTTTCTAAACCCTATCGGCAATACGACTTGATGAACTTCTGCCCACTTTTCATCCGCCTGCATATGTAAAAGTCTCCATTTTCTCATCAAGACATTACTTTTGCGATAATAACACTCTGGTATACACTCAGATTCCTCTTCCGTGAATGCTTTCTGATACATCCGCTTTATTTCTATATCTTTCTGTTGTCACTCTGCCAATTTTTCTGAACTAAAAATATCCACCTCATCCTCCACCTGTTCTTTTCCAACCGTCTGATCAAAAATCGTTTCTGATAATTGCACTTCACCTTTATCTTCACTCTCTGATTTCTCCTCTTGTCTTAACCTGTGACTTTGCGACCTTGTTACTACACAATCCGGAAAAATCCCAGGATATTCGTCCTTCAACACTTCAGTAATCTGATTTTCCACTGGCTTGTCAACCACAGTAGGCATCGCTCCCACCTGCGATCCAGCTATATCATTATACAAGATAAACTGTATTCCTGGACAAGATAGTTTCTCTATTAGTCCTACTACCCCTTCACCACTCTTCACTGGACTTTCCAACCTTACCTTATATAATGGAACACTACTCCTCTCGCCCTGAATTCCACATATTACCAACTTTTCTGGCAACATTCTTCCCAAACTACATAACTCCTCATCTCTTCCATTAAAGATTGACTAGCTCCCGTATCTCTCAAAATTGTGACTTCTTTACCTGCTCCTCCTGATACACACGAGTAAACTTTACCCACACAAGTAAATTCTTTAAAGAGATCTGGCACCTTCTTATCAATCACCTCTTGATCAGGCTGTACAATCTTTTGCACCTCCTTCGCTTCACCTGGGTTTTCCTTTACCACTTTAACAAACCCCACTGTCTTATCCTGTTTTACCACATCAGCCTTTCCAGTGCTTTTCTTCAACCACCAACACTGTGACTTTACATGGCCTAGTTTATTACAGTGAAAACATTTGAAACTTTTCATTTCTTCTCCACTCTCCTGGATTTCTTTTTTAATCTGAGGTACACTCTCCTTATTATCTCCCATCAGATCACCTTTACCTTTACCACTTGAGTATTTCTCATCTACCCAGTTTCTATACCTTACAGGCTGAAACTGATGTCTGAAACCAAGCTTTGATTTATGAACTAATTCATAATCATCTGCCATTTCTGCTGCTAACCTCGCAGTTTTGACCCTCTGCTCTTCCACATGAGTTCTCACTACATCAGGAATTGAATTTTTAAACTCCTCCTAAAGTATAATTTCTCTGAGAGCTTCATACGTTTGGTCTATTTTCAAAGCCCTTATCCACCTATCAAAATTACTCTGTTTGAGCCTTTTAAACTCCATGTATGTTTGACCAAATTCTTTCCTTAAATTTCTAAACCTTTGTCTGGAAGCTTCAGGCACTAGTTCATATGCACCGAAGATGGATTTTTTCACCTCCTCATACGTCCCAGATACCTCCTCCAGTGGTGTTGCAAACACTTCACTAGCCCTACCTATCAGCTGTGTTTGAATCAGTAATAACCACATGTCCTGTGGGCATTTCATTTGTTTAAGCTACCTTCTCAAATGAAATGAAAAAGGCTTCCACCTCCTTCTCATTTAACCTTGGCACTGTGTGGACATATTTAAATAGATCCCCACCAAACCTTCAACTTTGACGCTCTTTCTCACTATCCTCATCACTATCATCCAACTGTACGTTTCCCTTTACGTCTGTCAATTTTAACTGACTGTCATGTTTCATGGCCATTTTCTGAAGTTCAAACACTCTCTCGTTATCTTTTTCCCTGACCTGTATCTCCCTTTCTCTTTCTTTTTGTTCTGCTCGGGCTATTCTTTCTTTTCTCCTTTCTGCTCTCTCCTTTTCTTTTTCCTCTTTCTCGCTTTCTTTTTCCTCTGTATCTCTTTCTCTTTCTTTTGCCGCTCTCTCTCTTTCTATTTCCTCTCTTTCGTATTCAAGCTGCTTTAATTCTTTCTCATGTTCCATTTGTTTAATTTGCAACTGAATTTTTGCCATTTCCAATGAGTCAAACTGTATCTCAGGCAACTTTAAATGTTTAGCCACCGCCATAATTACCTCGTCTTTTCGCATTTTGTCAGGTAATGTTAACTGCAATGTTTTTGCCAAATCTAAGTCTGTTTTTAGTCTCTGTCCGTAAGGTACTGCATGTGACCGTCTCCACCCCCAAAAACCTCAGAGCCTCTTGTAGCCACCTAAAATGGCTGATTCCCGATTAATTTGGCCAAAACCCAATGTAAAATGGATAACCGAAAAGGCTGATGGGAAAAGCAGCCAACAGGGCACAAACGGACAGCTGCAGACAGAACAGCGTATTCGGCTCTGGGGAAGTCGGCCCAGATCGATACCTGCGACCATTAGCAGCACATCAACCCAGACATCTGCAGTTTAATCGGCTATCCCCGGGAACAATTGCAACATATTAGTAATTGAATGCCGATCCAGACCTCTCGGCGCCAGCAGTGGCCGAGACAAAGAAAGGTGAACGACCACCCCCCGATCAAGGAATCGCCCCATTATTGGAGCATATCGAACCCAGTGATTGGGAACAAGTCCAATCACTTGGGACCAGGGTCAAGGTCCGCCCCAAGAGGCGGGAAGCCCCCGGGAACTATAAAGATAGGGGCCAAGTTCAGATCGACCCTTCTCGCCCTTCTTCTCCTGCTCGCAACCTTCGCAAGAACCATCGACCAGAAACCGTAAGTTTGACTCCAGCAATCGCTACCCGATTGAGACTCCTAGCCATCGACCTGTATCAGCCTTTGAATCCCGCAGGCCAGGCCCAATTCGATAAGCCATTCGTTTCCCTGACCTGGTGGGCCACTCCCAAAAGTTAAGTATTGGCCAGTAGAGGTAGGTAGTGGCCTAGAAAGTAGGATTATTGTATAAGTATTTATTGCTGTATATAATAAATGACTGTTGATTTTACTCTTACTAAGCGGTGTGCTGTCTTATTAATCATAACTAGAGCTTGAACCACGTGGCGATATCAGAAAGATACCTGGCAACTCGTGAGCAAAGGTGACAGAATTAGAGCTAATAAAACTAAGGCTAATAAGAGCAACACTCTGAAATAGCCATTGTCCACAACACACTCCCCAAAGAAACTAGAATACCACACCCAAAATGCAACCACAATATGCTCACCCCTCACTGTCTTTAAGTTCACTAAGCCAATCCAATAGTTAGACTTTTATCCCCCTCGAGCCCCCAATTTGTTATGAGCCAAGGTTCAGAGAACCCCAAAGTGTATCATGGAGTTCACCTGGCCCACAACTTTTAATAGATTGTGGTATGGGGGAGCACATGGCCCGCTCTACAGGTGTGGTAGTGCTGAAATGGAAAAGTATTTTTTTAAAGCAAAACAATGTTTATTCTATGAACTCAAGTTAACCTTTTTAAAACACAGTGAACATCTTAGCAACCATCAATTCAAATACAACCCCCAAAGAATACAACACTAAGTAATCCTTAATAACTTCCCAAACAACATCCAGCAGACAAAAGAAACACCTTTTAACAGAAGCACATTAGGTTTACATTCACTACGGAGAACATTTATCATTCTGAATTCACCAAATGATCAAGAGATAGTCTTTTCATGGCAGAGAGAACAACAGTAGATCTGCTTTACCTGGCTTCAGCTCCAACACTGAAAACGAAACTAAAACACACCCTGCAGCAAACGGTCTAAAACGAAAGTAAAAAGCTGACAGACAGCCCAGCTCCACCCACACTCTGACATCACTGATAAACACCCATTTCTTAAAGGTACATTTCTTAAACATCCATTTCTTAAAGGTACTCTCACATGACACTCTGCTTCCATCACCTTTTCAGGATAAGAGTTCCAAAGACTCAGGACTCTCTGTCTTAAATGGGCAACCCCTTACTTTTAAACAGTGATTTTCTAAAAAGAGGCAACATCCTTTCCACATCCATTCTGTCAAGTCCCCTCAGGATTTTACATCTTTAAATCAAGTGACCTCTTATTCTTCTAACCTCAAATGGATGCAAGCCTAGCCTAACCATTCCTCATCAGATAACCTATCCATTCCAGCTATTAATCTGGCAAATCTTCCTCAAACTGCTTCCAACACATTTACATCCTTCCTTAAATACAGTACACAATACTCTGAATGCAGAGTTACTCGTGCCCTGTGTACCTGAGGCATACTCTCCCTACTTTTGTATTCAATTCCCTTCACAATAAATGATAACATTTAGTGTTACTAATTACTTGCTTTACCTGCATAATCACATTTTGTGATTCATGCACTAGGACACCCAGATCCCTCTCCAGGCTCTGTAATCTCTCAATTTAGATAATATGCTTCTTTTTTATTCTTCTTGCCAAAATGGACAATTTCACATTTTCCCACATTATACTCCATTTGCCAGATCTTTGCCTCCTCACTTAACCTATCTCTGTCCATACATCCTCTTCACAACTTACTTTCCTACCTATCTTTGTACGATTAGCAAATTTGGCAACCATCCCTTCATCCAAGTAATTTATATAAATTATAAACAGTTGAGGTCAACAATATATCTACTGGGTCCCCTTTATCCACAGCACAAGTTGCTTCCTTAAGAAGCCCATCGAGCTGGTTAGATATGATTTGCCTTTTCACAAAAACATGTTGACTCTGTCTGATTACCTGGAGTTTATCCAAGTGTCCTGCTATAACTTCTTTAATAATAGCTTCTAACATTTTTCCACTGACAGATGGTAGGCTAATTGGCCTGTAGCTTCCAGCTTTCTGTCTCCCGCGCTTTTTGAATAATGGAGTTCCATTTGCTACCTTTCAACTTATGGAATCTTCCCAGAATCAAGAGGAGTTTTAGAAAATTAAAATGTCAACTCTCTTAGTAGACACTTCTTTTAAGACCCATTAGGTCCCAGGCTCTTAGCTTGCAACTCCTGCCATTTATTCAGTACAACTCACTGGTGACTGTGATTTTCCTGAGTTTTCCTCCTTCCATTTCTTGGTTTATAGCTGCTTCTGGAATATTACTTGTATCCCCTATAGTGAGGACTGATACAAAATACCTGATCAATTCATCTGCCATTTCCTGGTTTTCCTTTATCAATTCACCAGACTCACTTTCTATAGGACCAATGCTCACTTTGTTAACTCTTTTCTTTTTTAAGGGCAGGCAGTGGCGTAGTGGTAATGTCACTGGAATGAAGATCCAAAACAATGCTCTATGGAGTCTTTGAGGTCCACAGCACAGAAAAGGCCCTTTGGGCCATCGTGCCTGCGTCGGTCAAAAACAACCACCTAATTATTCTAATCCCATTTTCAGCACTTGTCTTGTATGCCACCAAACTCTAGACTATTTTGAACCTTAGAATAGACTAAGAAAGATCATATTTTCTGCTTTGCCCATGTTCAATATCCCCTTGCTCCTCAGTCATTTAGCTTAGTTTACTCGTGGGACAAGATTTCATATTTACAGTCTGCACTGGTGTGCTTGCCGTATATCTAAATTACATACAAGTGGATTTCATTGCACATATTTAAGAGGCAAAATATAATAATTTAATTAGCTAAAGATTTGGCTATTAGATTTTGTTTCCCCTTTGAAACAAATCTAGGTTAACTTGGGCGTAGAAGTTAACTTGCTGTGTTTACATGTGAAAACCTTTGTCACAGCATCATATGTCACTAGAACATAGAACATAGAAAATACAGCACAGAACAGGCCCTTCGGCCCACGATGTTGTGCCGAACCTTTGTCCTAGATTAATCATAGATTATCATTGAATTTACAGTGCAGAAGGAGGCCATTCGGCCCTTTGAGTCTGCACCGGCTCTTGGAAAGAGCACCCTACCCAAACTCAACACCTCCACCCAACACCAAGGGCAATTTGGACATTAAGGGCAATTTATCATTGGCCAATTCACCTAACCCGCACATCTTTGGACTGTGGGAGGAAACCGGAGCACCCGGAGGAAACCCACGCAGACACGGGGAGGACGTGCAGACTCCGCACAGACAATGACCCAAGCCGGAATCGAACCTGGGACCATGGAGCTGTGAAGCAATTGTGCTATCCACAATGCTACCGTGCTGCCCTTAAGAACAAATAAATCTACAGTATATCATTTTACCGTAATCCATGTACCTATCCAATAGCTGCTTGAAGGTCCCTAATGTTTCCGACTCAACTACTTCCACAGGCAGTGCATTCCATGCCCCCACTACTCTCTGGGTAAAGAACCTACCTCTGATATCCCTCCTATATCTTCCACCTTTCACCTTAAATTTATGTCCCCTTGTAATGGTGTGTTCCACCCGGGGAAATAGTCTCTGACTGTCTACTCTATCTATTCCCCTGATTATCTTATAAACCTCTATCAAGTCGCCCCTCATCCTTCTCCGCTCTAATGAGAAAAGGCCTAGCACCCTCAACCTTTCCTCATAAGACCTACTCTCCATTCCAGGCAACATCCTGGTAAATCTTCTTTGCACCTTTTCCAGAGCTTCCACATCCTTCCTAAAATGAGGCGACCAGAAATGTACACAGTACTCCAAATGTGGCCTTACCAAAGTTTTGTACAGCTGCATCATCACCTCACGGCTCTTAAATTCAATCCCTCTGTTAATGAACGCGAGCACACCATAGGCCTTCTTCACAGCTCTATCCACTTGAGTGGCAACTTTCAAAGATGTATGAACATAGACCCCAAGATCTCTCTGCTCCTCCACATTGCCAAGAACTCTACCGTTAACCCTGTATTCCGCATTCATATTTGTCCTTCCAAAATGGACAACCTCACACTTTTCAGGGTTAAACTCCATCTGCCACTTCTCAGCCCAGCTCTGCATCCTATCTATGTCTGCTACTTTGACTTCATTACTGAATTTTGTAAAAGGGGACCATGCAGTACAGAAGCATATTTCTACATTACAACAGTGACTACATTACAACAGTGGTTACACTTTAGAAGTACTTCAGGAGCTGTAAAGCGCTTTTGGGCAGTGGTATAAATTAAAGTCATTTATATCCTCTATTAAGCACTCAATTTCACGTAGCTGATAGGATTTCTTTTCCCCCACTGGGCAGGGAAAGAGAGGATGAAAAAATTTAAAGCTCAGGAATACTTGTGAAAAGGCTTTTTGAATCCCCTCAAAAGTAATTGAACTGCGTGTGACGATATTCATTCAGCAGAAAATTTGTACTGTTTCCAGACTGACATTTAGGACTGATTATGACACCAACTCAGGGTATGATCAATTACAAACCCAACTTTCAAAGCTAGCATAGCTGGCTTCACCTCTACCAATTTGCTGACAGGAGTGTTTAATAAGCAAAACTTCAATTCCTTTTCCTCCGCATCAAAGGAAAATTGCTTAGCACTGAATCTGGTAAAATTTATTCAAAATGGCACATCAATGGAAGGGATGCGAAACGAGAAACAGAGAAAGGAGGACCTAACCAGTAAACAAGAAAACCATTCGACTGCAGTCATGAGGGAAAAGAAGATATTTTGAAACTTTGTGACTAAATTTAGTTCAAGATTTTTTTTCATTTCAGTTTATGACAATCCAGAATACAATGACATCGAAAGACTCTTGGAACAAGAACAGTCCCTGTCTTGCTCAAATGTTGCCTTGCTACAGAAGTATTTTTAAACTTATAAAAGATCACTATGAAGGAAAGAGTAAGGGCTTTAGTCAGTTTGATCATTCTTTTTAACTGATAAAATCAGGACTAAGATAATATCTTGACAGTCCTTGTGGCAAGTTATGACGGGCAATAGTCCTTCAACATCTGAATATAATTTACAAATGATTTGGAAAGAGAATTTCTAGCCAATATCAATGAAAAACTACCAAAAGCATTGATGGGTTATTCATTTGTTTGTAACTTTAGGGACCTTGCTGTGTGCACGCCCGCTGCGGCAACTGCATATTATTAAAAAAAGGGTGATGCACTTGTAAAATGTTCTGCGACATCCTGAAGAAATGATAAGATGCTCTACAAATGCATTTTTCCTTTCAGAGACTATTCTGCTTTGATGAATATGGTGTGCCAAATATGCATGATCACCAATGATGAAAAAAGCCAGCAAGTGGACCGACCTCAACCAATAACTATTTTGTGACCTGTTCATATTGACAAAATGGGAGAAGCATCCAATGGATAAACGAATTTCTAGCATGATCATCCAAGATTGAGATAGTCACTGATACAATCCTGTTAACCTTCAATTCTTCAGCAATTGCTCTCAGAGTTGTTTTGCATCTAGTCAGCACACTAACACAGCATCAAAACCATACTTTTTCAAATGTGATGGACAGAATGACAGTGACCAACTCTTGCAAAGAAAATTAAGGGAACGCCTGCCATATGGTGGTGGGGTGTAGGCCAGTGCCAGACCTGGAGGGGAAGGAGTGCAACAAGGGATGGTGACTCAACATAATGGGCATTATTACGGGTTCACACAAATGTGCACCAGTCATACCAGCACCTGGGAGGGTTTCCTAGGCCATTGAAGACCACTGGATAGTCAGGACAGGGCAGAGTGGCACCCTGCCTCTCCTTCTAGCGCCTGAGCACCGCCAGCCTGGCATACCGGCAGTGCCCCCTCGTACAGTCAGGGTGCTGAGGTGGGTCTGCCAGGGCATAGGGGGTCTTACCAGATAGAGGGAGGTGATGAGGGGGAGGGGGTTCCAGGGTTCTCCCCAAGGTTGTGTGTTGGGGGGGGGGGGGGGGGGCGGAAGAAAGAGAGATTGGGACAGCCTTCCAAAATGGCTCCCCGATCTGCGAGGAGCCGTTCCTGTCGGTGAGCTGAAGTTCACCAGTTGGAAATCCCTCTAAGTGCAACCTCGGCAGACAGAATCTCCCTGAGGCCAAAAATCTGACAAAGTGTCGTTAAGTAATAGGCGCCGAGAAACACCCTGCTAAACGCACCAATCAACGGACTTTATTAAGTCAAGTCTGCTGAATCGCGCCCACAGAATGTAGAAAGACAAAAGAGAAACTCTTTCAGTAGGCTTTAATAATAAAGCCCTTTGTCTTGTTGGGTAAAAGTTGTCACACATGGAAAACAGATCCAAATATTTTATAATCATGTGCAGACTTCATCATCAATGCTCCTTCATATTTTCAAATCAAATGCAATCCTGGCCATGGAAATTCCTCTATAACTAATGTGAAAGGAAACATATTTCCTGAAAATGTGAATGCAAGTTCAGGACACCACAAAGCAGAACAGTGCAGAATAATTTTTCTGGAGTCAAATTCTGGGCAAAGTCTTAAATAAATTACATAATTAATCAGTCTCCTATTTATATAGCACATGGAATTCCAGGACTTTAGCTTTTAAAAGCACAGTACTTCTTCACTCTGTAAATTGTGGGCAAATTTCCAGTCCTTCTCCAAAAGCGCTATTAGGGAATTTATTTAAAAAATGGTGAACTTTTGTTTAATGTCAAACTTTGATATTCACCAATTCAGCATATTGATAATTAAGTCATTTCGAAGCACCTTTTAAATTCAGCAATGTTTCTGATACAATGGCTTTGATTAATTCACTTCCCTTTTTCCTGTTTGGAGTATTTCACAAAAACAGATTTTACTGAAGATGCTTTCTTCTAAAAATTAGAATTTTTATTGTTGTCTGACGATGACTACCATTTACACCCTTAATAAATCTCACCCATATTCTAATGCCCTCTTATATTACAACCCTAACTTTGGTCACAGTGCAGCCACAAAAATGGCATGGCTCTGTCAGAGGAACCAAGGTCCATTTTAGGAGGTAGTTTTCTTAAAGCTCCAACAGAGAAGTTGCGCCACTAGGTGCAATGTAAAGGCCACAAACAGTTGCCACAGATTCTGTTGGCCATCATACTTTCTGGCTGCGAACAAATATTACATTGCTCGTCTGTACAGGTCTACCCTAAAATCAGGAGGAATTTGAAGCCAGAGGAAATGCTGATCTTAAACCCAGCATTTGCTGCTGCATTGCCACCAATGCTTTAAAATGCACTTAGTAATGGAGGATGGGGATGATTCTAGAGTATCGGAAGTTCCAGCACACTGTTGAACTGCCACCAAGTGGAAGGGGATACAACAATAAATTTACAGCAAAACCCCACAAAGATGCAAAAACTGTAGAATAATGATAAAGGAGGACTTCATTTATCCCAATACAGACTGGGACAGCGTTAATGTAGTGCTAAGAGGGGAGGAATTCTCAAAATATGTCCGAAAACGTCCTTAAATTGTGTGTTTGTGAAAGGAAGCAGTGCTGGATCTAGCAAGTAAAGTATGTTTCAGTAGGATAAAAATAAAATGCTGGATAAAAGAGGTCTTGGCAGCATCTGGGGAGAGGGAAACAGAGTAAACATATAGAGTCCGATATAACTTCTTTGGGAATAGAAAAAGGAGATCTTGTGAGGATATGGCTGAGGTACTAAATTAGACCTTTGCATGTTTCCACCAGAAAAGAGGATGCTGCCAATGCAGCGATAAAAGAGGTGTTAGTATTGATACAGGGTAAGATGAAAATAGCTGAGCACTTGAAACGCCATAGTATGCAAGACTACGGTGTGAGTGCGGTCTGAGTGTTGGAAAATGGGAGTAGGATAGATGCTTGATGGGCGATGCCATTTTACTACTGAAAAAAAGAGACATGACAAAGCTTTTCGTCTTGAACTCATCAGGACATTTTGAATGACTGCCAATATAAGGGGAAAATAAAAATTTATACTGTTTGAGAAGAGAGAGTGCTGATTGGTTGGTGAGTGGACTCGGATTGGCAGAGGCATTGCTATGGAAACTGTTACGGCAATGCCGCTACCAATCAGAGTCCACTCTCCAACCAATTAGCACACTCTTCTCAAACAGTATAACTTGTTATTTTCCCCATACATTGGTATTCTTGAAGTTCAATGTGTTTCTTTTTTCAGCAATATTTAAGTTCTGTACTACCAAACATATTTATTGTCGAGCTTGGCTGACAAACTGAATAATTCTGTTGTGATTTACGTTTTAATGAAAAACAGGCTTGGACTCAAAACAGGGAACAACTAACTGCAATTAAAAAAGGCTCACAGCCAGACCAATCACACCAGTAGGAAAAGCAATACTGCTTTGAAGACAGAATAAAATGTAAATTGCATCTAAGTGTGTGCTAATATGCTACCAAATCACATTCTCCCAGTGTCTGTGTGGATCTCACCCCCACAACCCAAAAAGATGTCCAGGGTAGGTGGATTGGCCACGCTAAATTGCCCCTTAATTGGAAAAAAGGAATTGGGTACTCTAAATTTATTTTAAAAATAATGTTACCAAAGATTTCAAAACAGTTTTTTGTTAACAGAATCACATTTTCCATTGTGGCTGTTCTACTCTGCATAAAAAACGAATTTCACAAAGGAGCCTTGCATACACGTACTAGACATTTAATGAGCTTACTAAAGTTGTACAATTCTGGTTGCTAATAGAATTCCTACAGTGCAGAAGGAGGTCATTTGGCCCATCGAGTCTGCACCAACCCTTGGGAAGAGCACCCTACCTAGGACCATGTCTCCACCCTATCCACATATCCCAGTAACCCCACCTAACCTTTTGGATACGAAGGGGCAATTTAGCATGGCCAATCCACCTAACCTGCACATATTTGGACTCATGTACTCATCTAAGGCAGACAATGCCTTGGTGTTAAACGCTGAAGTAATTTGTCCATTGAAGTATAGCAGCTAATCCACTGCCTGATAGAATTCAATATTTTGCATTTCTAATTCATTTGCTCTTTTACTGCCTGACACTTGCACACCGCCATGTTCATCCACAATGCCCATATCAACTGATGGGTTTAATATCAATTCAATATGTGAATGCATATTAACGATGACAATAAATTTATATTTGATCTTTGCACATCATGTCAACCCAAAACTGAATGCAATATTCCTACCAGATTTAAGCACGTGATTTTTTTAAAAAGTTAGCAATTCTTCAGACTTTCTCCTTTGTCACATTTAGCTTTTATAGCAAAATCTAAGGTTTTAGAAGACATCAGTAATGATAGATGGTGCAGAAGGATCAACAATGCAAGGCTTCAAACACTGCAAGGTTTCAAACAAACATTTCCATGGCAAGCCATGTTTCCAGACAGAGCTTGTTTGTGCAAATAGCTTGGCACTTGGCTTCACAGAAAGGAATACACAGAAAGACATGGCAGTTAGCTCTGACTAAGATCCCTATTCTCATCACAAATCTTTTTTAAATCAGAGGCTACACCCCGTAGAGCTTTGAAGTTGAAAATTCCTACAGATTCTCAGTTTACAAAAGCCCTGGGCGGGATTCTCTAATCCCGCGGCAGAGTGTCCACGCCGTCGTGTTTTACGACGGCATGAACAGGCCAACCCCACAACTAATTCTGGCCCCCACAGGGGTCCAGCACGGCACTGGAGCGAACTGGGTGCCGTGGGATCCGTGCATGCGCAGTGGCGCCGGCACCAAAGCGCGCATGCGCAGTGGCTTCCTTCAACGTGCCAGCCCTGACGCAACATGGCGCAGGACTACAGGGGTTGGTGCATAGTGTCTTGTGAGAGTACCTTTAAGAAATGGGTGTTTATAAATGGGTATGTATATAAATATCTGTGTCCAAAATGGTTAGGAGGGGTGATGGGTTACAGGGATAGGGTGGAAGTGAGGTCGTAAGTGGGTCGGTGGAGACTCGATGGGCCGAATGGCCTCCTTCTGCACTGTATGTTCTATGTTCATCACATGGGCAAGTTTGTAGAGATAAATTCGGAAGTACTAAAATGGCTATACATGATGTAGATGTGGGATATGCTGTTCCAATCAAACAACATCCATACAGACTTAACCCGTTAAAATTGACACAGGTTAACAAAGAGATTGAGAGTATGCTTACAAATGGCATAATTGAAGTGGGTTGCAGCCAATGGAGTTCACCCATTGTGATGGTACCAAACCCAGACGGTACCCAACGGTTGTGTGTGGACTATAGAAAGGTTAATGCAGTTACAAGAACGGACTCTTATCCTATCCCACGTTAGGAGGATTGCATTGAGAAAGTGGGACAATCAGTTTTTATTTCCAAACTGGATTTACTTAAAGGCTCCTAGCAGGTACCTTTATCCGAAAGGGCGAAGGAGATTTCAGCTTTTGTGATTCCAGATGGTGAAAAATGAAAATTGCTTATTGTCACGAGTGGGCTTCAATGAAGTTACTGTGAAAAGCCCCTAGTCGCCACATTCCGGCGCCTGTTCGGGGAGGCTGGTACAGGAATTGAACCGTGCTGCTGGCCTGCCTTGGTCTGCTTTAAAAGCCAGCGATTTAGCCCAGTGAGCTAAACCAGCCCCATATATACCAATTCAAAGTTATGCCATTTGGCGTGAAAAACGCCCCAGCCACATTTCAACGTTAACTAACAAAGTCGTTTCAGGATTACCCAATTGTGCGGTACACATCGACGATCTGGTAATTTTCAGCCAGACATGGAAAGAACATTTGAAACATCTAATGGAGTTATTTGATCGACTTCAGGAGGCGGGTTTGGTGATAAACCTAGCCAAAAGTGAATTTGGAAAAGCCCAAGTTACTTTCCTTGAGGTGCTTTCACTGCCCTCGAGACAAAGGGAAATAATGCGATTTCTTGGCATGAGTGGATTGCCCGAACATTTGTGCAAATATTTTGTAGCGTGATTGCTCCACTGATGGACTTGCTGATAAAACGTCGAAAATTTCAATGGACAGCAGACTTTCAACAGGCATTTAACTGCCTGAAAGCTGTGATAACCAATGCTCCTGTGTTGGAGAATTACAAGGGACTCTGTGATCAGATTGAACTAAAGTATCTGACTTTAAAGAGAAATGCCGAGGCGTAGAGAAATGGACGGATCGTGCAGAGACCTTCTTGTTCAAAGAGACCGTCAATCGAGAAGGATTTCAGTTGGAGGAAGAAAAAAAAAGGACTATATTATTATACCTGTTTGCGGGTGTTGTTTTTTGAAACAAAAAAGTATATTTACTGTGTGCATTTCTTAAAGGATAGTGAAAAGGTGAAAAATGAAACCATCTTGAAGTTGATGGTTTATTTTTTTTCTTGGGGGGAGGTGTCATGTAAGAGTCCCTTCAAGAAATGGGTGTTTATAAATGGGTATGTATATAAATATCTGTAGTGAGAGTACCTTTACGAAATGGGTATTTACTACTGCAGTGATGTCAGAAAGTTGGTGGAGCTGGGCTGTCTGTCAGCTTTTACTTTAGTTTTTGAGCAGGCTGCAAGGTGTGTTTTAGTTTCGTTTTCAGAGCTGGATAACTGCAGTCACAGCCAGAAGGTGTATGAATCTCTCTCTGTAATCTAAAGACTATAAATCAATCCTGGTGATTTAAAACTAATAACAGTGGTGCCTTTAACCTGATGCGCTTCTGGTAAAAGGTATTTTAAGTCTATTGGATGTTAAAAGGAAAGCTTAAAGGATTACGTAGTGTTGTAGTCTTTGGGGGTTGTATTTGAATGAATGGTTGCTAAATGTTCACTGTATGTTTTAAAAAAGTTAACTTGAGTTCATAGAATAAACATTGTTTTGCTTTAAAAAATACATCCACTTCTGCTCTACCACACCTGTACAATGGGCTGTGTGCTCCCCATACCACAATCTATTAAAAGTTGTGGGTCAGGTGAACTCCATGATACATTTTGGGGTTCTCTAAACCCTGGCCCATAACAGTAGGAAAGGAGGCCCCCAGCCAGAGAGGCCGGCCCGCCAATCGGTGGGCACCGATCGCGGGCCAGGCCACATCGGAGCCCCCCCCTGGGGTCGGACCCACCCTACCCCCCCACAGGCCGCCACCCGACCCTTCCACTCTGAGGTCCCGCCATCTGAGAGCAAGTGTGGATGCGCCGGCGGGACTCGCCATTTTCACGACGGCCGCTTGGCCCATTCCGGGCCGAGAAACGGCGGGCCGGCCACGTAGAGCGGCCCGTGACCGTCGCCGTGCCAACCATGTCGCTGCAAATGGCACCGATTCTCCGCTCTGCAGAGAATCGTGTGCCGGTGTCGGGGCGGCGTGGCCCCGGGCTGAGAGAATCCCGCCCCCTATTTCACTGGACTGAATTCACCAATTCAGTGCCCGAACAAAATATTTAGATGTGTCTCCCGCTTTACCCAATTTATAGAATAGTCCTGCTGAAGGAGCGGCAGAAGCTGCAGATGGAGTTTGGTCTGATATCTACAGGGAAGGCAGTGGGGCAGTTGAGGAAGGGGCGGTATACAAGTATGGTGAGAAGGCCAGTAAGATGCTAGCACACCAGCTAAGGAAAAGGGAGGTGGCCAGGTAGATAGGAAGAGTGAAGGACTGAGGAGGGAACACATTCTTGGACCCACCGGGGGTGAATGGGGTGTTCAAGGAATTTTACAGTCGGCTGTATGAGTCAGAGTCCCCAGCTGAGTGGAGTGGATGAGGTAGTTTTGGAAGGGTTGAAATTTCCGATGGTGGAGGAAGGGTTGGTGGAGGGATTGGGATCCCCTATCGGGATTGTAGAAGTAGTAGAGGGATTGGAGGCCATGGAGTCGGGCAAGGCCCCGGATCCGAACGGCTACCCAGTGGAATTTTACAATAAGTTTTTTGGGATACTGGGCACGCTGCTGGGGAGGGCATTTAATGAGGCAAGGGAGCGGGGTGTTCTTCCCCAACTAGGTCACAGGCTTCGATTTCATTGATCCTGAAGCGGATTGTATGAGCAATGTGGGTCGTACAGACCAATCTCCTGACTGAATGCCGATGCCAAATTGCTGGCCTCGAGGATAGAGGACTGTGTTCCGGGAGTGATTGGGGAAGACCAGACGGGGTTTGTTACAGGCAGGCAGTTAACAGCCAATGTAAGAAGGCTCCTGAATGTGATCATGATGCCCTCCGAGGGGAGGGAGGTGGTCACTATGGACGCAGAGAAGGCCTTCAACCGGGTGAATGGGATTATCTGTGGGAGGTGCTGGGACGGTTTGGGTTTGGGCAGGGCTTTATTGACTGGGTTCGGTTGCTGTACGAGGACTACTTTAGACTGCATCGGGGGACAAGGCAAGGATATCCCTCCTCCCCGCTGCTGTTTGCCTTGACTATAGAGCCATTGGCGATGGCATTGAAAGCGTCAAGGGAATGGAAGGGCTGGTCCGGGGTGTGGAACACAGGGTCTAGTTATATGCAGACGACCTACTCCTACATATTTCTGACCCATTAGGGGGATGGGGGAGATTATGCGGATCTTAAGGGAATTTGGCCGGTTCTCAGGGTACAAAATGAATATGGGTAAAAGTGAGGTTTTGTGACCCTGGCGAGGGGGCAGGAGAGGAGACTGGGGGAGTGTCGCCATCTGGGATGGCCACTTACAAAGAAACATGGACATTTGCAAAGACTCAAGGGAAATATGGCCAATACAAAATTCAGGTAGGCTCAGAGCCTAAATGTATATTTGTAAGCAGAGAACCAGACAGTATCGAAACCCCCAGTCGATTTGCATTCTAATGACCCATTTCCCCAAGACAAAGGACTGATACTCAGGTATCAGATACAATTCCAGACACATCGGCACCACTCCCTTTACTCAGGAAGCATAAACAGCAAGGTCAATGACCGCCCAGCCATCAAGGCACCTGCCCCTTTATTGGCTCAGATCGAAGGCAGTGATCGAAGTCTGCCGAATTATTGGGTCCAAACCTAAGGACCGCCCAAAAGAGCGCGAAACCCCCCCAAGGATAAAGAGAGACACTGCCATGTGTTCGATCTCTTTTGGACCTGGCGCTCCGGCAATGTCCATCTCCAACTGTAGCACCACGACAAGAAGCAAGTCCAAGTTCAACGCTCGCTACTAGACGGATGAGCCTAGCTGAACCACAGTTACTTCTCCAGACCCAACAGATCCAGATTTGAACAAAGGCCACTTTTCCTCTGACCTAAGCCGGGTGCCTGAAGTTAAGTACAGGTTGTCATAGTGTTAGGTGTAATTCAGCTCGTAGTTTTTATGTTGCATGTATAAGTTAATCTTGTGTGTAAATAAAGTATGATTGAACTTGAACTAACTAACTGGTTGTTGGGTCTTTGATCGATATCCGGTTGAACCTTGTGGTGGTATCATTTGATACCTGGTGACTCTGAAAGCATATTATATCAATATCTAGACAAAAGAAGGGCAACCTTATTGACTGCCATATTTATAGCAAGTAAATATAGCAACAGGAGTTGCCGGTTAAAGTGGTGGGAGGGCGTTTTCACTACTTGGGTATTCAGGTGGCACGGGATTAGGAGCAGCTACATAAATTAAATTTGGCCCGTTTAGTTGAACACATGAAAGAGGACTTTCGGAGGTGGGACACGCTCCCGTTGTCACTGGCTGGGAGGTTACGGACCGTAAAAATGACGGTCCTCCCGAGATTTTTGTTTCTTTTCCAGTGCCTCACTATTTTTATACCAAAGGCCTTTTTTAAGCGGGTGAATAGGGTGACATCTGGGTTTGTGTGGGCGGGTAAAACCACGTGAGTAAAGAAAGTACTGTTGGGAGCAGAGCCGAGGGAGGCGGGCTGGCACTGTCAAACTTCAAGAACTACTACTGGGCGGCAAATATAGCCATGATTAGGAAGTGGGTAGTGGGGGAGGGGTCAGTGTGGGAGCGGGTGGAGGCAGCCTCATGTAAGGGCACAAGTTTGGGGGCATTGATAATGGCTCCTCTACCGTTTTCGGCAGCCCAGTACTCCACAGGCCCAGTGGTAGTGGCGGCCATGAGAGTCTGGGGGCAGTGGCGGAAGTATATGGGAGTGGAGGGAGCGTCGGTGTGGGGGTCCAATTTTTGGTAATCACTGGTTTATCCCGGGATGGATGGGGGTTTTCGGAGGTGGCAGAGAGCAGGGTTTGAGTGGCTGGGGGATCTATTTATTGATGGGAGCTTTCCCTGTTGGAGGGAGGATGTTTGAACTGCCGGGAGGGAATGAGTTTCGGTATCTGCAGATGAGGGATTTTGTGCGAAGGCAGGTTTCGACCTTTCTGCTTCTACCGTCGCAGGGGGTACATGATAAGGTAGTTTCCAGAACTGGGGTGGGGGAGGTGAAGGTATCGGAAATCTACAAAGAACTTATGGAGTGGGAGGAAACCCAGATAGGTGAGATAAAACGTAAATGGGAAGATGAGCTGGGTAAGGAGTTAGAGGCGGGCCTGTGGGAGGATGCTCTGAGCAGAGTCAACATGTCGTCATCATGTGCCAGGCTCAGCCTGGTCCAATTCAAGGTGGTCCACCGGGCCCACATGACGATGGCCCGGATGAGCAGGTTTTTTGGGGTGAAGGACAGGTGCGAGAGGTGTGCAGGAGGGCCCGCAAACCATGTCCACATGTTTTGGCATGCCTGGAGCTTAGGGGATTCTGGCAGGGATTTTCAGATGTCATGTCCACGGTACTAAAAACGAGGATGGCGCCAAGTCCAGAGGTGGCGATTTTTGGAGTGTCGGAAGACCTGGGAATCCAGGGGGCGAGAGAGGCTGACGTTTTGGCCTTTGTCTCCTTGGTAGCCCGCAGACGGATATTACTAGCGTGAAGGGATTCGAAGTCCCCAAAATCAGGGGTATGGGTTAGCAACATGGCTGGGTTTCTCAGACTTGAGAAAATTAAGTTCGCCCTGAGAGGATCAACGTTAGGGTTCGCTCGGAGGTGGCAGCCATTTATCGACTTCTTCAGAGAAAACTAAACTGCCAGCAGATTCAATAAGGGGGGAGAGTTAGGGTGTGTTAGGCACTGAACTATGCTTACATTCGTATTTGTATCTTTTATTGTTATAAAAACATAAATGCATTAATAAAATGTTTGTAAAAACAAAAATTTTTATAAAATGCTCAAATCAGAGTAGGCCAATACTAAAAGATTAGCTGCACAAATGTTTTATACACAAATCATAGGAATGGCTGATTTGCAACAGATGCCTTTAGCTTTGGTTCATTCCAATCGTTTATCTTCTGATCCCAAGGTGAGCATCATCCTATGTGGGGACTTGAATATTCTAAAACCCACAATGTTGTATGTTCAAATTGGAAGACAGCTATTCCAATTTAGAAAATTAATTATTTTTACTGCATGTTAATAAAGATAAAATGGGAACTTCTATAACTTATTTCCTGTGCCAACCAATAAATTCACATTAATTCCAACACTCAGGATCTCAGGTCAGTACAAGCGACAACCTAAACAAAATATTTATCTTCCCAAAAACCTCTATACATGAGCCTGAAACATATTTCAGAATAAATGTTTTTGCAAAGTAATGTGCACACACCATGGAGTTCTTTAAACTTGCATCTAAATGAATACTTAAGACATGAAATGTCGGCAATTGTTAGCCATTTTAATCCCACATCTTTGAATAAAAGTGTTTCTAATACTGCAATACCTTTTTCCTTGGGCCCAAATCAGTTGGTAGATCCTTTTCCTTTCTTCGTTTGAGCCCCAGACCATCGTCAGATTTCCGCCTGTTAGGATGATATTCCTCCATTTTGGGACGTCCAAGATCTTCAGATTTCCGTCTCCCTCCATCTTCACCTTCTTTAAACTCCTTTAAGAGAGACCCAGGAAGATTGGAGGCGAATTTAAACCCAGGGCCTCTCTTCTGTATGAAGATCGGAAATGGGAATAAACGCACATTACCACCCGCTATTGCAGAGAAGCTTGCGCTGCGCTGCCTGGTGTGGTATGTGGTCTACATGTATTTTACTTTAATCCATTTATCCTTTGTGTTTTGTTTTTAAGTACAAAGCTACACATGCAAGAAAAGTCTCACATTTTCAAAACAATCACCATAATCTTATGCCATGGCTTAATCCATAAATTGTTCTTTTAAATGTTACATAATAATGATATCCCATTTATTTCCTCAAAATTATTTTAAAAGTGTTGCTATACAACTGTTCTTCAGAGTGATGGTGCATTTACAGTGCTCAACATTTTTTTTGCAATGCCATACAAGCATACCTATAAATATAATGCCAATGTAAACGTTAATTATATGCATTCAACATCTGTGAGGCTGACATCTGGTACAGGGATAACTTGAAATTTTCACTTTGACCACAACTTTATAACATTTAATGTAGATCTCAAGTCCCATGGTTTTTCTCGCTCTCAGCATCATGGCGAAAGAAACAGAGTTAACATTGAGTCCAACTCAGGGATTTTGAAGAGTCATATCCGACTCCAAACGTTAAGTCTGATCGTCCCTCCCCGCACAGAGCTCCTGGAAGTTGCAGAAGTTCTTCAGCCGTGACCGCATTTTCCAGTGAGACTTTAGCCTTTTGGAGTACTTGAAGACAAAGATGGGGGAAGGGGCCACTTAACCCACACATCTTTGGGTTGTGGGGGTGAAACCCACGCAGACACGGGGAGAATTGCAAACTCCACACGGACAATGACCCAGGACCGGGATTCAAATCCGGGTCCTCAGCGCTGTAGTCCTAGTGATAACCACTGCGTCACGTGCCGCCCTTAAAGGAGCTTTTTGGTGTTTTTTTCTAAAATAAATTTGCACTACATAAATTTCTTTGCTTTTCTACAGCCACAAGACTGTCAAATTAAGAAAATATTTTGATTTGTCTCAGATCTATAAAGTGGAGTGTGGGAACAAAATCTTGGTGGGGGGGGGGGGGGGGGGAAGAGATGAAATAATGAGATTATACACAGAGAAAATTAGAAGCACATCTGTGTAAGATTTTGCAACAAGCAGGAGGTCTTCTGATGGTGACGTGGGAGAAGGTCGCACTATGGTCTTTGTTTTTTGGACTTTTTAACCCGGTTCTCTAGGATTTCCGGCTCATCGTATGGTTTATCATAGTTTATCATAGAATTTACAGTGCAGAAGGAGGCCATTCGGCCCATCGAGTCTGCACTGGCTCTTGGAAAGAGCATCCTACCCAAGGTCAGCACCTCCACCCTATCCCCAGAACCCAGCAACCCCACCCAACACTAAGGGCAATTTTGGACACTAAGGGCAATTTATCATGGCCAATCCACCTAACCTGGGGGGGCTAAGGAATTTGTAACAAAAATATGTTGAAATCTATGAAGAAGGTTCGTGGCAAGAAAATTACAGGGGGTAGTCCTTCGACAAAGCCGGAAAGCTCAGCAGGAGGGAAGGCAGTGGACTTGGCCTTGGGTTGGGCTGCTCATATCAGTGGAAACGCTGGCTGAGTTGATGGACCGAAGTTTGAAAAACAGCTTGTGAAGCATTTTGTGGTGCAGGGTTGGGTGATGACGAAAACCTTTCAGCGGTCAATTGAGGAGGCACTTGGCCCAAACGGGAGAAGCTGGAAAAAACCTCATAGGCGGTGACAGAGAATGGAGAGGCACTGAGGGGGGTGGAAACAGCCTTGTCGCGGAATGGGGATCGAATCGCCTCGTTGGAAGCTGCGATGTTGCTAGTGGAGAAAATGTACAAGACTCTTGAGGGCAAAGGTGGATAACTTGGAGAACGGGTCGAGGAGATAGAACTCGGAATCGTGGGCTTGCCAGAGGTGGTGGAGTGCCCTAAGCCGACCGAGCACCTTTCTCAGATGTTTGCCAAGCTTTTGGGGTGGGGATGGGCGATTGTCCCCTCCAGAGTTGCATCGGGCAAACTGAGTACTCCGGCGATAGCCACAGGTGAATGAGCTGAAGTGGGCGGTGATTAGTGGATGCCACAGCTTCCAGGAGAAGGAGCAGATTCTTCAATGTGCCAAAGTGGATCGGGACTCGAGGTGGGAAGGAAGTATCATCAAGATATACCAGGAATGGTGAAGTGATGTTGACGAAGCGGCATGCGACTTTTAATAAGGCAAAGTCTATTCAGGAACGGGGTCCGGTTTGGAGCTGTGCACTCGTCGATGGCGAGAGTGACTTTTCGATCGAAAACATAATTTTTTCAATGCGTTACAGGAGGCGGAGACTTTTGTCAAGTAGCATGGATTGGATTAAATGATTGGATTGGGGCTTTAATGGGGACAGTGGGAGGAGTTGCAGTTTGCATCTGTTGTATGTTTGGGATGATTGTCAGGGGGGCAGTGGTCAGGGCAATGGGATATATGGTCCCCTGGGGGAATAGTTTAAGTACTGTAGGTTGTGGCTGCTCATCCGTAGCCGGTATGGGCTGGGAGGCGGCATTTTTCTTTGTTCTTTGAGCATACACCCTGGGTGAGGGGTTACCTTTGCTAGCTGTAAAGTTTCAGCTAGTGACCAGGAGTGGGGGTGGGCTGCGGCTTGTTGGACCTGCTTGAACAGGGTTCAGTGAGCCTAACTCATTTGTTTGGTGGGGGAAAGAGATGAAAGAGTTGTTTTTCCGGAAAGCTTTTTTTTTTTCAGGCTTATGGGTGGGGGTGGGGTTCTGATTAGGACTAAGGGCTTGTAAGTGTCTTGTTCTAGGGGCGGGGTTGGTGGTTGTCTTTGGTTGGGTCTTGGACTCGGGCCAGCTGGCGATGGCGAAATTTGTCTTTTATCTTTAGGACTTGGTCACAGTAGTAGGGAGGGGTCTCGGGTTGGGGGATTTTTCCTCTTCAAGGGAAGGGGATTGTATTTTGTTTGTGTGGTTTGTTTTGTGTTTTATAAAATGAAAACTTTAATAAAAATATTTTAAAAAAATATTTTGCAACAAGTAGAATTTATTTCTGTCATTTAGCTTCAAATAATTCCTCATCAGAAATTAACATGGTCCTCAAAATCATCTCAGTTGTGTATATTAGGTTTGGTATTTCTTTTTGATTGTGTATTTTTTTTCTAAAGAAATCAGTACTTACTTTGCCTGTTTTTCCTTCCTGGTTACACTTTGGACATTCCCAGCAATTTGGTAACTCATCATTTATAAGTCCTTCAGACTCTTCCACCTAATAGTAAAAAAATGTGTATTATACACACACAAAACCTATTCAAGAGCAATTAGAGATGGAGAACAAATGCTGGCCTTGCCAGCAACGCCCATACTCCATGAACAAATAAATATAAAAAAGATGCACGGCAAATACCAAAGCAACTGAAGATCAAAAATGGCTAGGTAACTAGAACAGATGTCATCAATATCTGCTATGTGCAATTGTACACCAGGCAAATAACTAGTTACATTGATGGTTTTTTTTCATAAAAGAACAGGCTGTGTTTTGAATGAAAGGTTGAACAATACTCAGCTCAATTTCACAGCACAAAGTTAATCTGCTGAAAAGTTTAACATTGCATAAGATGTTTAAATGTATGTATGCAGCCTGTTCAATCCCAAGCAACATGCAAAACTCTTGCTCACATGACCTTTCTTGACCAGCTGTAACATTCAGAAATCTTAGCTCCTTTCCACATGGCAGATATCAAAATTAGTCCAAATTTTAACAAAGCATCAGTGAAACAATGTATGCAGTAAATGACTGCAAACTTATCTCAAGTGAAAAGGGTCAAATACAAACAAGTTCAGGGCAGGCTGACTTTCTATATCCTGGACTGCAGGCTTTCTATATCCTGGCAATGTTCCAAGACTTGTTGATGTAGTGTCAGTGATGAAGGCATGGCATGTAGTTTTAGTAGGCTGTACCGATCTCACTTCATGGCACATTTGACTGCCTACACTCTTGGTAAACTCCTTCTGCTGTGTCCAAGTTGGCAACAGGAGTTTCTTTTAGGCATGTCTATTATACAATTTTAGTGTGTTTACAGAGAGTTTTTAACATAAGCAGATGAGAAAATGGTTAACGTATTTATAAATAAAAACCCACCAAGTTGAATACCAGAACAAGAAAACCTTTTCATAATAAAAGCTGAACACATCCAGAAGGATCTCATTCTCAAAAGCACCATTTTATATATGCCTTCTGTGACAAACCATGTAAAGCATCAAGCACAAATGTTACTTTCACAGCTTTTGAACATTTAATTTGATTCTCATGTATCCACAGCAAATGTTGCCAAAGGATCTCAGTGCAGGAGTGAGTCCAAGAGTCACAAAATCATTATGTATGGTACAGAGGGGCCATTTAGCCCATCAGTTCCTGCCGGCACTCAGCAGTGAAAATCAATTCGCTCCATAGTCCTGCTAGCTTATTTCCTCAAGTGTCCATCCAATTTCCTTTTGAAATCATTCATTGTCCCCACTTCTACCAGTCTGGTAGACAGTGAGTTCCCAGTTATTACCACTCACTACATAAAAATGCTTTTCCTCACAGCCCTTCTGCATCTCTCACCCAAAACCTTAAACCTGTGTTCCCTAGTGCTTGTACCACCACAGCTAATGGGAACAGCTTTTCTTTTTTTACCATATCTAAATCTCCACTCAACTTCCTTTAATCCAAGCAAAACAACCCCAGCTTCTTCAACCTAACATTGGAGCTAAAATCCCTAATGCCTGAAACCATTCTGGTAAATTTCCCTGCAGATTTGCCTCCGTCTCTGTCTCACTTATTTGGAGACCAAGAGAATATCTCAGTAATGTGATAATCTTCTTTTTGCTTCTCAACTCCTACCAACTCAACTGACTCCCAGCATTTATGTGCCAGCACATTGACAGGCACCATTGTAAAATTTGCCCTTTAATTCTAACACTGCCCTCCAGAAATGAAACAACTACCACTTGCATAGTCTAAATTTAACTGCTTATTGGAAGCTGCGAATTGTCCGTCATCCGCTACAAGAAACTCCAAGTATCAGCAATGATTGGTATTTAGCATCACTCCACTCTAGTCTATGGTCCTGGGAAACCACTAAATTACATGCAGAACAAATGTACGCTATATGGGTAGCAGTCTCATTATAGAGTTATAGTCAGACTCTCTCAGAGGTTGAATGAAGCACTTGCAAGACATAAAACCTACCAATTTTAATTTCCATATTTTGTCAGGTATTCAAAATAATAATTACTTCATGACAGATTTCTATTATTTTCTCATTGCAATGTTCACTATTGTGACAAATGATTACATCATCAACTTCTACTGGCATGCAATTAATAAACTGGTAGTAAGAGGTAGAATGGGTCCTGTTCGGAAACAAAATGATGATATATGCTTAGAGGTACAGGACAAGACTAGAATAATCATCTTTTATTAGTGTCACAAGTAGTCTTACTTTAACACTGCAATGAAGTCACTATGAAAATCCCCAATGAGTACTTTATATCGGTGTTTGTTAAGGAAGAGGAATCTAACAAAATGCCAACAGAAGTGAAGTTAGTAAAAGTAATGGATAGGGTGCAAATTGAGAGCTGTGGATGTACTAGCAAAACCAGCTATGCTTAGGGTAGATAAATCACCTGTGTCATGAGAATGTCGCTTTAAGAAATGGTTAGCTGCTCATGTTACTGCAGTGATGTCAGAGTGTGGGTGGAGCTGAGCTTTGGTTCTGTTTTTTAGTTACACTTTGAGAAAAGCTTGGGTGTGTCTGTCTTTTCAGTGTGTTGCAGCTGAAGTCAGAAAAAGCAGCTGTACTGTTGAGCTCTCTGCCATGAAGGACTATCTTTTAATCATTTGGTGAATTCAGAATTATAAATGTTTTCATTATTGAATGTAAACCCGGATGTGCTTCTGTTTAAAGGTTTGTCAAGTCTTTTGGGTGTAAAAGGACAGCATACATGTTACTTAGTGTTGTATTCTTTGGGGGGTGTATTTGATTTACTGGTTGCGAAGATATTCACTGTTTGTTTTAAAAAGGTTAACTTGAGTTCATAGAATAAACATTGTTTTGTTTTTAAAAATACTGGTCCATTTCTGCTGTACCATATCTGTAGAGTGAGCCATGTGCTCCCCATACCACAATCTATTAAAAGTTGTGGGTCAGGTGAACTCCATGATACACTTTGGGATTATCTAAACCCTGGCCCATAACACCTGGTTCAGATGTCCTGCATTCTAGGTTGCTGAAGGAAGTTGGGGTTGAGATAGTTGAAGGGTTTCCATAACCATCCAACCATGGGGAAGTGACAAAAGATTGGAGAGTGGCAAACGTGACACCATTGTTCAAGAAAAGATACCAGAACAGTCCTAGCAATTACAGTTTAACATCACAGTTGATAAGGTTTTAGAAACAATAATCATGGAAAAATAAAATCAGACACTTGGCGAGAGGTTTGAGTTAAGTGAGGGTAGGCAGCATAGATTTGTAAAAAGCACATCAGGCTCAACTAATTAAATTCAATTTTTGATTAAATAACAGAAAAGGTTGAAAGATTGTGATGGATGTTGTCGATATGGATTTTAAGAAAGTGTTTGATTAAGTACCACATAAAAGGCTAGTTATCAAAATTGAGGCTGACAGAATAAGAGGATCAGTGTTCAATTTGACAAAAGGAATTGGCTAAAGGTCAGAAAACAGTGAGTTGTGATAAATGGTTATTCTTTAGACTGGAAGATGGTAAATAGTGGTGTTCCCCCAAGGTCTGTACTGGGAACACTTTTTTTGCTATATATAAATGACTTGGATCTTGGAATACAGAGAATAGAATTTCAAAATTTGCCAGTGATTCCAAACGTGAAGCAAACAGCAAGATTGATACAGATCATCTGCAACATGACATATCGCCTAGGAGAATAGATAGACAATGTCAGAAGGAATTTAATAAAGCGAAGTGTCATGAGTTAATAGCACAGTTCTAAAGAGTGGTGCGGGGTGTCATGATAAGCAGACATGCAGATAATGATATACAGGCAGGCACAGGCAGGCAGCTAATGAACACAGAGAACAGGACATGACCAATGAGCAGGCAGGACACTCAGGGGTGGTATCTCACTATAAAAGGCACGAGGCACTCACACTCCGCCTCTTTCCACTGATGAACATCTACAGAGTGAGGCAGGGTGTATGTACAGTATCACACCTCCAGCACGTGGCTAAGAGCTAGTCTGGTTCAGTTAGACAGAGTAACCACATTTAGGTTAGCAGAGAATCGAACTCATAGAGAACTGTGCTACTGGTTCAATAAATCAGATTGAACTAACTTTAAGGTCTGGAGTATCTTTTGCATCCTATGTTATCCCAGGGTACATAACACATCTCAGGAAAGAAGGGACTTGGGAGTACAAAAGACATATTCAGAGAGTGGTGAGCAAAAGCATATGGAATCTTGGGATCCATAAGTAGAAGCAGATTAATTATGCTGGACCTTTATAAAGCTCTGGTTAGGCTACTACTAGAATATTGCGCCCAATTCTGGTCACCACACTTGAGAAAAGATACGAGGGACCTTCAGAGGGTGCAGAAAAGATTTACCAGAAAAGGTCTAGGGTGAGGGATTATAATTACAAGGTTAGGTTGGGATTGTTGTCTTTGGTGATCGAGGGGACATTTAAAAGAGTTTACAAGATTCTGACAGGTTTGACTAAGATAGATGAGGAAAATCCATTCCCATTAACTGATGACACAAGAGCTAAGGGACACAGATTTAAGGTTTTGGGCAAGAGCTGCAGAGGAATGTGGGGAGGAACTTTGTTTTATATGCAAACAATGGTAATGACCTGGGACTCACTGTCCACAAGAGTGGGGGAAGTGCAAGTTTGATTGATCTCAAAAGGAAATTGGATGAGCAATTAAAGAAATTAAACCTGCAGGGCTCCACGGGGATTGAGCAGGGGTAGTGAGACTGACTAGATTGTTCAGCTGAGAGTCTGCAAGGATTTGATGGGCCAAATCTATCTACTTATAATAACCATTTACTCTTTCACACCATAAAAATGAATCCGATTATAAATACTTTCAATCTAAAAAATGTAAGATTTTAGTAGTTTTAAAATAGGATCTGTCAGGTTTACTGGATCAAGCATACCTTTAAACATCCTGGGTGTAAGATTTCATTGCAGATGGAGCATTCCATTAAGCTAGCATTAAATTTCTCTGCTTCATCCACCACATTGTCTTCCTTTCCTGCCTCACCGCAGATCTTGCAGACTGCAGTGTGTGGTAACACAGGCTGCAATAAAATGATAGTGATCAATAGATTCTCGTCTAAAATAATATGCAATGTAAAACACACCATTTGTAACACAACCATTGGTAGCCTTAGCTTAAATGTGGCATTTTGGAACTCGTGATGAATTTGATGACAATGCAGGTGGCAGAGCCAATGCAGTATGTTGCAAAGCTCCATGAGTACAGGTTTAATTTCACTTTGACTTCCAAATTTCAGTTTAATTGTTGAGCAGAGGTCAGAAATTTCCTAATGAGAATTGAAACTATGACAGGCTACCGTGGTGTACTTCACAGTTATTAGTCAAAAGCTGTACTTTTCAATGCTATGAAGATCATACTCGCATCATTCCCAAATAAATGAGTAAACTTAGAAAACGAACAATTGTTGATATGGACCTGCACTCTATAGTCCCTTGGCATAAAACAAACCCTGTATTGCTAAAGGGCTCATGCGCTCTTATGAAATAATTCAACAGGTTTGTTTGGAATCACTAGCTTTCAGAGCACAGCTCCGTCATCAGGTTCACTCACCTGATGAAGGAGCTGTGCTCCGAAAGCTAGTGATTCCAAACAAACCTGTTGGACTTTAACCTGTTGTAAGACCTCTTTCTGTGCCCACCCCATCCCAACACCGGCATCTCCACGTCATTAAATAATTCAAAGCTTGAAAACAAGGCATTAACCATGCTAATATTTGGCAACTCATTTTGTATTCTTCTCTAAAACAAAAACTCTGCACACATTAATGTCCAGCTACGGAAAAGGGTTCAAGATTTCAGCTAAAGAAATAACCTATATATTGCCCTTAACATATTTAAAACATCCTAAAGCATTTCACTACCAATGAGTTACTGTTAAATTGTAGTCACTATTGTATTGTAGAAATGCAAAGCTTTTTAAAAAAAATTTTTTTTTTTTAGAGTACCCAATTCATTTTTTCCAATTAAGGGGCAATTTAGCATGGCCAATCCACCTCGCCTGCACAACTTTGGGTTGTGGGGGCGAAACCCACGCAAACACGGGGGAAAATGTGCAAACTCCACACAGACAGTGACCTAGAGCCGGGATCGAACCTGGGACCTCGGCGCCGTGAGGCTGCAGGGCTAACTCACTGCGCCACCGTGCTGCCCTGAAATGCAAAGCTAATTTGTGCACAGCAAGGTCCCATGAATTGGAATGAAATGGGTGGTGAGTCGATTTGTTTTTGATGACATTTGTTGAGAGACAAATATTAGTCAGTAAAAAGACTAGTCCTATTTACAATGAACAGCGCCATGGGTCTCTATCACGCCTGCCTGACAGGGCAAACAGGACCTCAGTTTAACATTTCATCTGAAAGACTGCACCTTAACATTGCAGTAGTCTTTCAGTACTGTGCTGAGGTTCCAGTCTACATTAGGCATTCTGGTCTAGAAGTGCAATTTGAATCCACAAACTTTCTAACTCAAAGATGAGGGAGGTTGCATCAATGAGCCAAGTTTAACACATTGTGTCATCAATCACCATGTGGTGCCGCTACATTTAATGTAATCTGAAGTAGTCATTTTGGAATTATTCTCACGCACCTTCTGCCATTAATGGTTCTCTTTCTTCAGGTTTTATTGCTTTCCCCTTCAAATGTGCCATCATCACTACTCGCTCAAAAAAAACCACTGTTCTTGCAAAGTACAACACCGTCGTCAACTCCACTTCCCCCTCTCCAAATTCCTTGAAAGAGTCTTTCCTGGAACTCTATATTGGAATCACACTATTCAGATTTTTGCCCCTCTCACAGTACTGCTCTTGTCAGAACAGCACCCTATGCTACTGTGACAAAGGCAAACTGCCCGTCCTCATCTTTCTCAACTTGTTTGCAGACTTTGACACATTTGATCACAACACCTTCCTCTAACTTCACTCCTCCATCAGAACCTGGTGTTATGATGGAGGACGTCTTACTGTCCTCCCATCATAGTTAAAGGTAAGGTAAAATCAACATAGTCCCAGATGACCATAGGCTGCTTTCCCTTTTGAGAGGGAGAGTTGACTATTAGTGGTTTAACCTGAGGATCACCACACCTCAGGCGAGGGACAACGTTGAGAAGGCAGACCTTCTTGAATAACTTCAGCTGGTACAGGAATTGAACCAGTGCTGCTGGCCTTGTTCTGCATCACAAACCAGCTGTCTAGCCTATTGAGCTAAACTGGCCTCTAGGATATAGCTGGTGGGACTGCATTCACTAGTTTCCATTCTTTCCTAGCTAATCATAGCTGGAGAAATGTCATCAATATTTATTTTCCTACTCCTGCAAAGTTACTCCTGGCCTACCCCCAAGTATTTGTCCTTGGGCCCTTTCCATTTCCCACCTGCTGCCCCTGGGCAATATCACTCAACAACACATGAACTAATGACACTCAGCTCTACCACATCACCCAGTCTCTCTAGACCCACCCACTTTCTCTATCCTACATCCAGTACTAGTGGAATAGAAATTTCCTCCAATTAAATATTGGGGAAATTCGAGTAATTAACTTCAGTCCCTGTCACAAACCGCCGACCGATTCCATCCCTCTCCCTGGCAACTGTTTGAGGTTGAACATAACTGTTCGGAACCTCGGTGTCATAGTTGGCCACAAAATGAGCTTTCAACCACATATTTGTCTCATCATTAAAACCCATTTGACCTCTAAAATCACCCAATTCCCTACCTCAACTATTCTGAAACACTTCTCGATGCTTTTGGTCCCTCCAAATTTGAAGATGCATGATCACTTAGCTCCATCTTTCAATGTACTGCTTCAGCTGTTTAGCAATTTGTGGTCCTGTGCTGTAGCTTCACTGGGTTGGTAGCTCATTTTGGTGCTACACCTGACATGCTCTCTTGCACCCCTCAATGAACTCCGTTGGTTCCCTTGCTTGGTGGAATGGTCAAGTAAACATGGACTGCAGTGATTCAAGCAGGAAGCTCACCACCGCCTTGCCAAGGACAATTAGGGATGAACAATAAATGCTGGCCAAGCCAGCAACGCTCACTTCTCATGATAGATTATTTTTAAAACATTCAAAACTCTACTGTTCAACTCACACTCATCACTTCTGTGCTCTCTACACTGGCTCCCAATTTAACAAAATTAAAATTATCATCCTTATTTTCAAATCTCATCATGGCCTGGCCCTTCCCCACCTCTGTAATCTCCCCCAACCCATTAGCCCTCTGAGATATGTGGGCTCCTCTAATTACGGCCTCTTTAACCTTCCTTATTTTAATTACTGCACTATTGAAGGCCTTTAGCCATCTGGCCCCAAGTTTTGAAATTCCCCACCTAAACCTCTCCACTTCCCTACCTCTTTCCTCCTTAAAGTCGACCTCTTTAACCACGTTTTACGGTCCTAATGCCTGCTAATTGGCTTTGGTGCCATACTTTGTTTGAGCACACTCCTGTAAAGCACTTTGAAATGTTCTATTACATTAAAGGCATTATCTCAATACAAGTTGTTGTTAAAGGAGTTAAATTAAAAAGGGTAAATGTTAAATGTAACATTCAAATGCATTCCTTAGACTATACCTTACTTTCAAAAGGCACTATGTTTTATTGTTTTAAGGTTCATCACTGTCAGAACTCAGGTGAAATATATTTGCATGCACAAGTCAAATTAGCCCATGGTTTAATTGGTTTTAGTTGCCTAATGGTCTTGGACAGTCCTGCTGCCAGGAGTAATGTTGGACCACTGCCATTACAGCACTTGATAATTATATTTAAATAACTAATCTTCATGAGCTTTCATTAAGGTCCCTAGTAAAAAGAAATACATTTGAAAAGTTTAACCTTTCGTGATCCATCCCTTGAACTTTCATGTATAGTTAAAGGGTCAAATGAACAAACATTTTAAAATGTTAATTATAAATTCATTAGAAAGGAGCTTTTTAATCAGTCATTTAATTAGGTTAGCCACCTGTATTGGGAATATATACCATCAGCCAGCCTTATTTTTTACTGCGATTCAAATGTGTTCATAGAATCGGATCCATCCCCACCACTTCTTCAGGTTTATTTCCTCAGCTTCTCCCTTCTGTCCCTCTACGCTACGACAGTGACTAAATTTTAAAAATATTTAATTGGCTATAAAGCACTTTGGGACATCCAGAGCTCATGAAAGTGCTATACAAATGTGAATTCTTTTATTTATTCTTTGCCACTCTTCAATACCTTTCCTCACCTCATCTTCACGATCATGTTGCAAAAGCACCAATTCTTTCATCCATTCTCTAACACTTCATAGGTGCAACAATGGGATTTTGCAAGTTTTTCTCTGCATCTTCTGACTACAGCAGTTGTTCTAGCCTGGTTATCGCCATTAAAAAGTAGTAATTGTCAGTCGATTGAGCATTGTCAGGACTTCTTATTGGATTACAAGAAATTGCACAACTCATCAAGAAGTCCCATCATGCCACTAACGATATAAAACAACTCAAATAAGCAGTTATGAAAAAGGGTTAGTGTGCGCAAAACAAGGTCATGTGACATGCTCGATTAGATAATGCACTATTATTTTTCCATTTCAGAGACTGAAAATGATTGTTTCTCCATATCTTAACTATAATGAACTATAGCTCAGTGTATATGAAATGAATGAATCATACAAGGAAATGACCAATTCTATTAATCGGAACATATAATGCAATATTTTCTATCAAATATTCAAAAGAATGTTGCTGCCCATTACTAATATTTCTCCCCTAAAACAAGATTACGACTAGAAAAGGCTGCAACATCTCAAAATCAAATCACAGGCTAATCCCACTACCACTGAAACTGCTCTCCTTGCTGAGATCAGCCAGTGCAATTGAACAATCTCTGTCCTTCTACTTACAGCAATACACTGCCTCTTGATACAGGACTGCTTCATTCTGCCAGGGCCTCCAAATTTCTTCATGTCTTTGCAGAAGTGGCATTCGCCACACTCTGAGCGTAAGCAGGCTTCGCATTTGCGACATCGTGTCCTGCGTCTGCGCGCACCACTTGTTGATTTATGGACAAGAAGTTTAGGTCCTGATGAAGGGGCAGGTCGAGGTTTTAGTCTTGTTGATGCCCTGGACTGTAAAAGAAAACAAAGAAAGAAACATTTACAGAAATGTGCAAAATACAACATGAAGACAATTACAAAGCTACATTTTTCAATCCATTTTCATTCAATGTACAAAAAAAAAGCTATTACTTCATGTTAAACATCTTTAAAACAGGAGAAAGGTGAAGGCATTTCTGAACATTTAGTACTACCTGATATCTTTGCATCACATACAGGATACAATGTACCAGCATACTTCAGATACTCAGGATTCTTCAAATGACATCAACTGAGAAACTTGGGTGATTTTTTTTTCACCAAATAATCCATGAACAAAACAGAAAACTTTTACTGAACTACCTTTTTACATACTACAGCTCTGCTAGGTCCACACTAGACCTGTTGACTTGTTATGCAAAGATGCTAAACCTCATCCGACTGGTTATTTTTGTAGAATATAGTAAAACTGTGCCATCAGCATTGACAAACGGAACAGGTTTCGAGGGTTGGGAATGGACATATTAAGTCATTCAGTGGATTACTTTGGCAGGTAAGACAAGTTTATTCAACCCACCATCATCATCTGAACACAAGAGGCTCAACACTTTTCAGGGAACTATCTAAGTTAATTGATTAGCTGCCCAAACTGAGGTCTCAATGCACAGTACCTACTTGTCGCTTGTTTGCAATTAAGATTCCCATAAGGCAAGTGGTGAATGTGAAGTGTGCAGCTGTGTATTGATGCTAAATAGAGACTGTGTGTGTTGAAGGAGCAAAGCGGGAAACGAGAATAATGGGGAGTGTCAACAATAAGGGACACTCATGTGCCCCACCAGTTTAAATGCAACATTGAAAGTCAGGCCACCTAACTGTTCTCCTGCCCTTGGAACAGTGTACAGGGAGGGATGAGGATAAAGACGGCACAGAAAATATATCTTGAAAAGGCATAAGATGTACTTAAAATTAAAAAACTAAATAAAACCACATTGATAAGATTAACAGATATCCACGTATACTCAATGCAATAATGGATATTATGCCGATTAATCAACAAACTGGCTCATTTCCTCAGGGTCGAGCTTGCCAACTGTGGCTGGGTGGATTCCTGCAAGTTTCTTCCTGTGTCCTGCTGCGGTGAACAACCCCACTCTCAATCACCCAATATTGGTCCATTCTTCAGGCATATTACCTTCCCTTGCCAACTGGAAACAGGAACATATTCTTTTATCACCCAAATGGATTCATGTTGACCGTCAGTGAAACAGCTTTTCGGCCATTCGCATACTTCTATAACGGAAGTGTTTGAAGACAATGAAAACGAAACTAAGCTCAGGAGACCCGAGAAGGTGAATCAAAACAGCAGTACATTTTCAGCCAAAAGAAAAGACCACAAAGTGGCATACAGCACATAGGTCTCAACCGGGATTACCGATCACATCGGTCCCAATCCAGGCTGGCTTTTAAGGGTTGATTCCTTCTTCTGCACTGTAAATCCAAGAGCCCCAGCTGATGGGTCTCTGCCCATTAGCGGGGAACCTTGTATTCCAAATGTCCCACTGGGAGATCATTTGGGTCGCCCGAGGCTCTGATGAGGGTTATTACATCCCCTCACTGCGATGTCCGAAGGTCCCTCTGTCGCTGGACGCAGAGGAGGTTTCTGTGATGACATGCATAAAGCAATTCATATTGTACATGACCTCTGACCAGCAGGTGGCAGTGTAAGTCTACCATACGGCTCTGTGCCTGGGGAGTTGGGTGTAAGTCGTGTTGGTGGATAGGCGTATTTTGCAGTAGTTCTATAATAGTTAGTTAGTGTTATTAGTTAGTTATTTGTTTATTCCAGTTATCTTTACCACACAGTTGTTTCATAATAAATTATTTAAGCTAGATGCATCATTCATGGCGGCCAGTCTACAGCACATGACAGTTTCCTTCTCCGCTTTGCCCGCGGTTGTGCTTCCATCAGCTGTGGGTCTGGGTCGAGGATTGTGTAACGCGTCAGGGAGTGCCGGTTTCATGCCAACTAGTGGAGTAGTCCTGTCGGAGATCCATCTCTGACCAAACTGTCCTCTGAAAGTAGGGTAGGGTTGATCCCTTACCCGCAAATGAGTCTCCTGCAAAAACAGCACATCAGCACTCAAACTTTTCAGGTGAGCCAATACACTCAACATTTTCACTGGGCCACCTAACCCCCTTACATTTCCCCACCCCCCGCCCTCACTCCTTGAACCGGAATCAGCCATTTCCACCAAAAGGAGTTATCCAACTACTTAGAGAGTACGGGCACAAGGTCCATCCAAGATGGCCACCAAATCCACCAGCAAGACAAAACAGAGAAATCTGTAGACATCATTTGCTAACTAACCTCCCCCAGCCCCTTTTCCTCCACCCCCAAATAATACCACTACCAAATGTACATACCAATAACAACAAAGCAAACAAAACACACTTCTACTAACCCTAACCCCAAACAAAATGAAAACCAAACTAACACAATGAGCAGCAGCTACCCCCACACTTCACTCTCGTTAGCTATCTAACTCTTCGGCTAGCAGGGCGTCCTCCACCCAGGGTGAAAAAAAACTACTGCCCAGACTGAGGACACAAAGTAGAACAAAACCCCTTCAAACATTATATTCCAACCGGAAGCTATACATTCCCCATAATAACCATAGCACAAAGGACAACATCTCCTGTACCATTAAGCCCCCCCCACCCACATTCAACATATGAAACAATCATCCCACAAGTGCAAAGAAATACAAACATGTTCAAGGAACCCCAACAACTCTCCACACCCACTTCTTGTGTGGAGTATCTCAACAACAAGGACTCCTACATCAGACTCCTATTTATTGTCTACAGCTCTGCCTTCAACACCATAATCTCAACCAAGATCATATCAAAGCTCCAAAACCTAGGACTTAGCTCCTCATTCTGCAACCGGATCCTCGAGTTTTGACCCATTGCCCACAATCAGTAAGAATAAACTACAACACCTCCTCCACGATTGTCCTCAATTCCGGGGCCCCGCATGCTATGTACTATACTCCCTATACACACACACGACTGCATGGCAAAATTTGGCTCCAACTCCATCTACAAGTTTGCTGACGACACGACCATAGGGAGTCGGATCTCGAATAACGACGAGTCAGAATACAGGAGGGAGATAGAGAACCTAGTGGCGAGGTGAAACGACAACAATCTCTCCCTCAATACCAGCAAAACTAAAGAGCTGGTCATTGACTTCAGGAAGCAAAGTACTGTACACACCCCTGTCTGCATCAACGGGACTGAGGTGGAGATGGTTGACAGTTTCAAATTCCTAGGTGTGCACATCATCAAAAATCTGTCCTGGTCCACCCCACGCTACGACCAAGAAAGCACAACAGCGCCTATACTTCCTCCGAAAACTAAGAAAATTCGGCATGTCGACATTGACTCTTACCAACTTTTACAGGTGCACCATAGAAAGCATCCCATCAGGCTGCATCACAGCCTGGTATGGCAACTGCTCGGCCCAGGACCGCAAGAAACTTCAGAGAGTCGTGAACACCGCCCAGTCCATCACACGAACCTGCCTCCCATCCATCGACTATCTACACCTCTCACTGCCTTGGGAAAGTGGACAGCATAATCAAAGATCCCTCCCACCCAGCTTACTCACTCTTCCAACTTCTTCCATCGCGCAGGAGATACAAATATCGGAGAACACGCACAAACAGATTCAAAAACAGTTTCTTCCCCACTGTTACCAGACTCCTAAAGGACCCTCTTATGGACTGATCTGATTAATACTACACTCCTGTATGCTTTACCCGATGCCAGTGTTTATGTATTTACATTGTGTACCTTGAGAATTGCCCTATTACATATTTTCTTTTCATGTACTAAATGATCTGTTTGAGCTGCACGCAGAAAAATTATTTTCATTGTATCTCGGTACACGTGACAATAAACAAATCCAATCCAAACATCCACTTGCCCACCCTCAACAACCAAAAACCTTGCAAAAACAAAATCAGTTTGAACCAAGCCTATGCTTTTGTTTACAAAGACATCCGCATCTTCCTGCACATCGAAAAAATAGTCTTTTGTCTCAAGCTGTGCTGGGTACACCACCCCAAACCAAGCTCCACTTGTTAAATGCAGACCGCTTCCTTGCCAGCTCCGCTCCAATGTTTTGGTAAGCCTGATGGTGTGGTCTCCCTGTTTATAGTCCTGGTGCTCCTTCGCCCATTTCAGGACCTGTTTCTTCTCCTCGAAGCGGTGTAACCTTACAATAACAGCCCATGGGATGGGTATTCTACCAGAGTATCCAATGGGCTCAATCCAGCTTGGGAGGGGACATGAATCCACCCTCCCCAAACATTTTCCAACACCTTAAAAAAGTATTCTGTGGGATTTGGGCCTTCCATACCCTCCAGCAACGCCACAATTCTGACATTCTGCCTCCTGGAGCAAATTATCTACCGTGGGCTTCAGTGCTTTGTTTTCACCGGCCATCAGGGAGATCTCAGCCTCAATAGAGGCAATTTGTTCGCTGTATTTTGAGAGCTGTCTCCACACCCTTAATCGCCACTCTATGTGCTTTTACCATTTCGGTTGTCTTTTCTAACTTCAACCGAACAGGAGCCAGGGCATCCTTTATTGACTTGCGAAAGTCCCGGACACAATCCACCATTGCTTCTCAAATTCCACCGTCAAGACGTCGGCAAGCATATTAGCCGTTATTGGGAGTGGTCTGAGTCGCAGGAGCAGCCTCCGCCATTTTCTCCGCCGAGTAGCCTCGAGAAACCTCCAAATCTGTCGATGAATTTCTATCTAAAATTTTCTTTGCCCTGGTCCTTACTGCATTTCCCTTATGTGGGCACCTTATACCATCGATCAGATGAGATTTTAAGCAAAAGTATTCCCAGAAACTGGGCAAAAAGGCCAATAAGTAAGTACCCTGGTGGAGACGCCTCGTATGCGATTTCTCCCTACACACTGCCACCAGTAGTCACCTTCCGAAAAGCTAGAAGTGATATGTAAAATGGGGATAGGTCCGTAGAATAGAGACAGAACTGTTTTCCAAGTATGTTCTAAATCCAACAAGGAAAAATGTGGTCATAGACCTGGTTTTGGATAATGAACCTGGACAAATTAGCAACTAGAAGGTAGGAAAATATCTCGAATCATAAACAATTGGCATTTATATAACACCTTTCATGATCACCAGATGTCTCAATGTGCTTTACAGCCAAGGAAGTACTTTTGAATTAATTTGTTGCAATGTAGGAACACAGCAGAAAACCCTCACAAATGTGATAATGGCCCAATAATCTGATTCTGTGATGACGGTCAAGGGATAATTAGCCAGGATACTGTGGATAACCCCCCCGCTCTTCGTCACAATAGTGCGATAGGATCTTTTACGCTTGTCCAAGGGCAGATGGGGATCAGTTTAACATTGCATCTGAAAGATGACAGAATGGAACACTCCCTTTGCAGTGTGTCAGCCTTGATTTCTGTGCTCAAGTCCTGGAGGTGTACTTGAACCCATGACCTTCTTGTGCCATGGTGACACACACAAGCGATAACAAATACATATATGATCAGAAGAAAAGCAGAATCAAAATCAAGAAAGATGCAAAGAGCAAACTTTAAATGTTGAAATGGATTCCTGGCAAAATTAACCGATGAAACAAAATTGTCAGATAAGGTTGAGAACTATTTGTGAATGTGATAGGTAAGATTCGACTAAATGCATTTCAGAACAAGCGTAGCAAAGGTCAGATTGCCATGGATGAATTAAGGTACAAAGTATAAGGAGGAGGCATGTGAAAGGTTAGCATCAAGGGAATGACGAGAATTGTACCCCAAATAGCGAAAGCCCGCCCCCACCAACTGAAAAGGCAATTCCTCCAGCCTCCTCGCCTATCACTGTGCATTAATTGGGAACACCTTGCTTTTCCCCATGTTCAGCGTGTACCCCAAAATGTGGCCAAACTCACCCAGAATCCTATTGAAGCTCCCAACCGGGTCAGAAATATATAACAGGAGGTCATCTGCATACAAAGAAACTCGGTGCTCGACCGCCCAACCCTGCACTCTACTCATCTCCACCCCCTAAGCGTCATTGCCAACGCTCTATCGCTCGGGCAAAGAGCAGTGGGGAGAGCGGGCACCTCTGCCTCATTCCGCCAGTGTAACCCAAAGTCATCTAACTAACCTTGTTCATCCAAACATTTACCTTAGGTGCCTTGTACAGCAGCCGAAGCAAACCACAAGCCCCTGCCCAAACAGACCCAATACCTCAAGCAGAGATGCCCATTCTTTTTTGATTTGATTTATTGACACATTATTAGTATACATTGAAAAGTATAGTTTCTTGCATGCTGTACAAACAATGCATACCGTACATAGGGAAGGAAGGAGAGACTGCAGAATATAATGTTACAGTTATAGCAAGATGTAGAGAACCCAATCCACGTCCATTGCACCACCACTTCCACTTCTCGGCCTCCCGAGGATATCATAATAACATTAAGCAGCCATCGGCTCATACATCCCAACTAGCAGAGGCCCCAGCTCCAAACCAAACTCTTTATAAAACTCAACTGAGAACCCTTCCAGCCCCGGGGCCTTCTCCGCCTGCATTACCCCCCCATGCAATCCATCACCTCTCTCAGCCCAATTGGGGCCCCAATCCCTGCACCTTTGCTTCCTCGCCCCTTGGGAACTCTAACCCATCCAAAATCTACCTTAACCCTTCACCCCCACCAGGGGCTCCAAGTTATACAACCTCCAATAAGGCCTCAAAAAACTCATTCACCCCCTCCGGTTCCATACCACTGTTCCTCACCCTCCAATCTCTCTTGCTGCTGCCTGCTTCCTCAACTGTTGCACAAGCATCCTACTCGCATTAAATACAATATTTCTACTGTCGTGTAAACCCACATTCCCCACTTTAGAATCTCCAAAGTTCAATGACCGCACACACTTCCAGTCCATGGTCACTCCTAACTTCACTCGCCTCCTCCGACATGTCAAAATAGAACTCTTGATTCTGGTGTGTGACCCACAGATGAGCAGCATACAACATGCCAAACATCACTCCTTCCTTGCAGAGGGCAGCCTTGATCCGATTATAACCGGCACGCTGCTTGGCCAACTCCGCACCCAGGTCCTGATAGATCCTCAGCATGTTTCCTTCCCAGGTAAGCTTTTCGTTTGCTTCACCCACCTCAGTATCTTCTCCCTATTGAGAAAACTATGCAGCCGCACTACCATCACTCTCGGCAGGTCCCCTGCCTTCAGCCTCCTCAGCGCCCTGTGCGCACGATCCACCATGGAGAGCCCCCTCCCCCACCAACTTCTCAAACATGCTCACTGCCTTTGTGGCCTGCGTTCCCTCGATGCCCTCAGGCAGCCCCACGATCCTGAGATTACACCTTCTGAAACGGTTCTCGAGGTCCTCCACCGTCTCCCTCAACCTCTTATGGCTCTCCACCACAAGCACCATCTGCGCCTCCAGCGAGGCTGGCCGGTCCTTATGCTCCCCCATGGGCTCCTCCACCTTCTGGACCGCAAAATCCTGCACCTCCAGCCTCTGCTCCACTCTCTCAATAGCCACCCTAAGTGGCTCCAATCATCTTTGCCAGGTCTTGAGGCCTCCTGCCTTTGCTGCTGGAACTTTACATTCAAAAAGTTCAGAAGCTGTTTGGTAGACCACTGGGTGGGCAACGATGCCCCAGCACCCTCCACCATCTTTTCTCCACCTGTGTCGCACCTCGAATAAACTTTGGCTCAAGCTGCTGCTTCTTGCTTGTTACACTCCTAGTCTAGTAAGCCATAAACTGGTCCCACCTTTGGAGTCCTTCAATTCCTCAGTGCTCATGCACCTCACACCAGCAAACACCCCCTAAATTGGGCGAGAAAGGACCAAGGAATTCCACCTCGAGTGGAGCCACCAAATTGTGACCACTCACTCCATGCCACCACCAGAAGCCTGGGATTTATGATTTAAGTAATTAGTCTAACAGCCACAGCATTGACCAAAAGCAACATTCCAGTCAAGCAACCTTCCTTCCCCTGGGGCACTTGGGTGCTGATTTACGTTTTTGCCGGAGGCAGGGGTTGATTCAAATTCACTCAGCATAAATCAGCTGCCTCCGTGGAGCAACTGCATAGATCTTGGCTTTCTGCTTAATTGAAAGGGTTGTTATCCACTGCTATACAAATTCCTATCCATTTTTGAAATTATGGACAGCATAAAGTCAACGTCCCACATTTCCGTTAGCTGTATGACATATGCTTGGCGGAAGAATGATGGTCAAAAGACTATCAGTCCTGCTCCATTTACTGAATTGGAGATTATACATCCAAGTGAATCGGGTAAGGGAATGATTCACAAGTTGCACGTGAACAACAGAAAAATAAGTCGATTGGGGGCTGTCAGTGGCAGTATGCTATTATTTCAAGATTACAGCTAATTTCTTTCCAATTTACAAAATGGAAATAGCATTCTAGTTCAGCCATCCAGTTGCTCAGTATTGCACTAGTCAGTAATCAGACATAGCAGAAGCACCACCTTATTTTGGATCTAACATTACCATGACAGACCATATATAACGCGCAGGTCAAATGTTGGATCAACTACAAGCTGGTAGATGTTAACACATTTCCATTGAATTTTGCCAAAGATGGATCTTTACATGGGCGTTTTCAATGCACGTCAAACTGGAATGTTGTTCACCATTACCCAATTTCAACACACAACTACAGCACACTTTTGTTTGAATCCTCCTTCAAGTAATTTGCCAAGACAAAGATGGCCTGCAGTCTTTGCAGCACTGTATTGCAGAGCAGTCGGAAACAAGGGGCGCGATTCTCGGCTCCCGCACCGGTTGGGAGAATCGCCAGGGTCACCAAATTTTCCCGCGACGCCGGTCCGATGCCCTCCCGCGATTCACCCAAGCGGCGAGAACGGCCCCGTCGAGTTCCGCGCGGCGCAGGCCGGAGAATCGCCCGAGTCACCCAAAATGGCGATTCTCCAGCACCCCTGTTATTCTCAGGCCCGGATGGGCCTAGCGGCCTGCCCAAAACGGCAGCCCGTCCCCCCGGCGCCGTCTACGCCTGGTCGCTGCCGGCGGGAACAGCGTGGGAACGCTGGGGGGTGGGGCAGCCTGCAGGGGGGCGAGGGTGAATCCTGCACCGGGGGGGGGGGGGGCCTCAAATGGGGTCTTGCCCGCGATCGGTGCCCACCGATCGTCGGGCCGTCCTCTCTGAAGGAGGACCTTCCTTCTTCCGCAGCCCTGCAAGATCCGTCAGACATCTTCTTGCGGGGCGGACTCGGAGAGGACGGCAACCACACATGCGGGAGTTGGCGCCGGCCAACCCGCGCATGTGTGGGTGACGCCAGTTATGCGGCGCCGGCCGCGTCATGTATGTGGCACCGCCTTTACATGGTGCCAAGGCCTGGCACGCGTAAATGATGCGGCGCCGCTCCTAGCCCATTATCGGGCCCTGAATCGGTCGGGATAGGGGCCGTTTTGCGCCGTCGTGAACCTCGACAGCGTTCACGATGGCGCGAACGCTCTGCCTCCATTTCGGAGAATCCCACCCAGGGCAAATGCATTTAACTTTTTAAACTCATGTATTCTGAATGAATTAAAAGGAACAACACCAGACTGAAACTGGACAAATATGCTTCAGTTCAAAGAAAGGTGAAAAATATGCATTTATATGTAGTCTTTCATATCATCAGCTGGTCACAACTTATTTTAGAGTGTAGTTAGTCACTGTGGGGAAATGGAGCCACCAATGTATACACAGCAAGGCCACACAAATGGCCATGAGGTAAACGATCAAATTAACAAGGTCAAAGTTTACTTAGTGACTCGTCAGCCTTTGCTTATTTAATGCAAATTTGAAGACTGGGAAAAATAGGCAAAGTAATTTTCTTAAATAGCTACTAATTAGGGGTAAAAAAAAAAGTAAGATCGCTAACATTGTGGGCAGCACGGTAGCACAAGTGGATAGCACTGTGGCTGCATCGTGCCAGGATCCCAGGTTCGATTCCCCGCTGGGTCACTGTCTGTGCGGAGTCTGCATGTTCTCCCAATGTCTGCGTGGGTTTCCTCCGGGTGCTCCGGTCGCCTCCCACAGTCCAAAGACGTGCAGGTTAGGTGGATTGGCCATGATAAATTGCCCTTAGTGACCAAAAAGGTTAGGAAGGGCTTTTGGGTTACGGGGATAGGGTGGAAGTGAGGACTTAAGTGGGTCGGTGCAGACCCGATGGGCCGAATGACCTCCTTATGCACTGTATGTTCTGTATGTTCTATCTAGTCTGCAGGGAATCTCCAGCAATCATAACAAAGTTCCAATCGGCATCTCTTTGTAAACAAGTACTTGGTTGGAATGAATGATTATCTCACTTTTACGGCATCTTTATTGCAGACACAGCACCTACCTGTATGTTAAACAAGGCTTTTAAAAACAAATTACTGCAACAATATATATATGAATGCTCCGTCTTGAATATACTCAATGACTGAGCACTCACAACTCTCTGGGGTAAAGAATTCCAAAGTTTTACAAGCCCTTTGAGTGAAGAAAATTCTCATCTCTGTTCGAAATGACTGATCTCTTATTTTGAAACTGTGACTCAGGGTTCTAAGTTTCCTCACCATTTGCCCTGTTGACAAGCCCCTTGAAAATGTTATGTATTTCAATGAGATCACCTCCAATTCTTTTATATTCTACGGTTATAGGCCAACCCTGCTCAATGCCTCCTCAAATCGCCTCACCCTAGAATTTTTCTAGAAAACCTGCGTTACTCACCCTCTGGGACAAGGAGGCCGAAACTGCACACAGTACTTCAGGTGTGGTCTCATCATTGTCCAGTATAATTGTAGTAAGTCTCCTTTACTCTAATCCCTTCGTAAGGAAAGCCAACATGCCAATTGCCATCCTAATTACATTTTATGTTTGCATTTTAACTTTGTGATTCATGTACAAGGACATCCAAGTACCTTTGAACGGAAACACTCCTTTTCCTAAGAACTGCTTTTCAAACAAAAACACCAAAATCAGAATTTCTTTGGGAACACCCCGAAGACATAAAATAAATTACATATATGTAGAACCTTTATCAAGAGTTTCTCATAAATTCAACTTGTTAGTTTTATTCTGAATGCACTAATTTGACAGTGTAGTACTTCACATCTTTCAAAATCTCCAAAGAGTTACAATGTAATTGAGCAATATTGTACATTATCCTATTAATAGAATGTAAAGCTTGCAAGTTCTGCTTATAAAAACCGCCTCTGCTGAGGTCACATAGCACTGTTGGGGAAATGTCTGAATTGTTACAATCACTGAGCGTATAAACAATAGAATTTAGTGGATGTGGTATAAAACATTTGCCATGTGCAAGAGACTGTTTGGGAACAACAAGGTCAGGTGGTACCAACCCTCTATCCTATAAGTCTATCCTATATCAAAAATATTTGAACACATAGTGGAGTGACAATGTATTTTGACTTGCAGCTGAACTAAGAAAAGGAAAATGGTCTTTCCCAAGACATTTTATTTCCAGATGATTATCTTCCCAGTGCAAGGGGACACAATTCAACAGGTCCATACACCAACCAAGCCACCAGTTTTGTCAATTCTGACATAAGTCCAAAGATGTGCAGGTTAGGTGGATTGGCCATGATAAATTGCCCTTCGTGTCCAAAATTGCCCTTGGTGTTGGGTGGGGTTACTGGGTTAGGGGGATAGGGTGGAGGTGTTGACCTTGGGTAGGGTGCTCTTTCCAAGAGCCGGTGCAGACTCGATGGGCCGAATGGCCTCCTTCTGCACTGTAAATTCTATGATTCTATGATAAACTGTGAATTAAATTATTCTAACTGAATCTGCCAGGTAAATAGTCATCTCCAAGATTTCCAAAAGCGGAATCAGTGCAAATCAACCAATCTGCTGATAACTTCTGCCGTAGTGTCCTTCAGGAATCCCACTTGAATCACAATTATCCATTAATGACAATTGTTTAGCTGACCCTGGCTTAAGCGATTATGCAGGTCAAGCTTCAAAACGTCTGGACAGGCCAGCATAACTATTCCCTTGTGTTTGAATCAGCAAGGCTAAATCCATCATTGCTGTCTTTTTCAGCACAATACAACTTTTAGAATTGGTGCCAGAATCATTGCACTTCAATTGTCCTGCTTGAGGGATGAAAATGCTCCAAAGTCTTAATCGGAACAGTATCTTCCTTTGTGCAGCCACAAAAATCAGACTCTTTCTGGAGATCATAGAATCCCTACAGTGCAGGGATCACCATTCGGCCCATCAAGTCTGCACCGGACCTTGGAAAGACCTTCCTACTTAAAGTCACGCCTCCACCCTAATCCATTAACCCAACCAAAACGTTTGGACACTAAGGGACAATTTAGCATGGCCAATCCATCTAACCTGCACATCTTTGGACAGTCGGAGGAAACCGGATCACCTGGAGGAAACCCACACAGACACAGGGAGAAAGTGCAAACTCCACACAGACAGTCACCCGAGGCCAGAATTGAACCCGGGTCCCTGGAGCTGTGAGATCAATAAATCTATTTGATTGTTGATTCAACTTCCGGTGGGGGAAGAGAGCGGTCATGGATAGAAGAGATTCTGGGGCAGGGAAAAGGGGAAAACACAGTTGCGTCCCGTTCCCCACGGAGAACTTGCGCCTTAGCGCGCAAACTTGTCCGACTGGGCCCCCCCACAGCAAGAAAGTACGGAAGAAGAGGAGCGACCCGGACTCCAAAACGGATCAAAGTTGGAGACCTGAGCGCCTGGGAGCGGAGCGAGCGACAAAGAGAGAGGGGCCCCCCACTTTTCGGTGGCGACCACGAGGTGAGTGGTGTCACAAAAGGTGACTCCCGTCCGGACTGGAAACTCCTCTCTCGACCCTCCTGACCCAGTAAGAGGGAAGGGGAAAGAGAAGGGGAAAGGAAGGGAACCAAACAAAAAAAAAAAAAAAAACTGGACAAAGAAAGAAACCCAAACCTGAAACAGACCAGACCCAGTGAGAGCGGAGGAATGGGGGAAGGAAAAGCAACCTCAGGATAAGGAACAGCAACGTGGAGAGAGAGAGAGAGAGAGAGAGAGAGAGAGAGAGAGAGAGAGAGAGAGAGGGGGAGAGAGAGAGGGAGAGAGAGAGGGAGAGAGAGAGGGAGAGGGAGAGAGAGAGAGACAGACAGACAGACAGATGGCTGGATGAAAGAAAAATACCAAAGCGAAGGGTCGTCGAGACACAGGGAACAGCAGCGAGGGAAAAGCGCAGGAGTGGCGGACGCGCAGGCAGGTGGCCCCATGAGACAAGACGGAGGTTCGGACGAGCCTACAAGGGAAAAGGCTGGCGGACCAAACAGCGGAGTGGGAGCATGACGCAGCGACCAACATTCCCCCGCACAAACGTGCTAAAAAGGAGCCAAGCGCCATGAAGGAGGCGCTCAGGACGGAGCTCCACACAATGAAGAAGGAGGTGCTGGCGGAGACAACGGACAAAATGCAGCAGACCATCGAAGACCTGGGAAGGAAAGTGGAGGCGCACGAGAAAACGATTCTGGAGTTGGCGAGGGCCGCCTCGGACCAGAGCGACACGGTGATAGCTCTGGAAACCGAGGTGAAAAGGTTGGTAATGTCCCAGGGGAGCCTAAGAGGGAAAGTGGAGGACCAAGAAAATAGGTCCAGACAACAGAACATTAGAACAGTGGGTCTGCCAGAGGGGATAGAAGGCAGAGACCCAACAGGCTACATCGCCCAAATGCTGGGCAAGCTAGTGGGAAGGGAGGGATTTCCAAACCCCCCAGAAATAGACAGGGCGCACAGGTCGCTCCGGCCCAAGCCCAAAGCCAGGGAACAGCCCAGAGCGACTATCGCAAAGCTGCACCAGTTCCAAGACCGGGAAAAAAATCCTAAAGTGGGCCCGGCAGACGAGATCGAGCACATGGGAAGGGAAGAACATAAAGGTGTATCAGGACATTAGGCGGACCTGGCCAAAAGGAGGGCTGAGTTCAACAGAGCAAAATCGGCGCTCTACAAAACAAGGAGCGATTTGGGATGTTATTCCCGGCCACTCTGGATAACATTTAAGGGGAAAGAGCTGTATTTTAACACCCCAGCGGAGGCTGATGAGTTTGTTAGATCGAACAAACTGGGGGAGGAACAGATGCAACCGCAATGAAAGCCACGGGGACAGAAAAGAAAGCAAAAATCGGAACAAAGAGCAGAGCAGCAAACAAAGACAATAAGATCATGAACTGTGCACGTGTTTTATGTTTTGCGCAGGAATGTGCTGCCTCGTTTCCGGGCTTGTCTCCTCTCTCAATGCGATGGGGGGGGGGGGGGAAGTGGAGCAAGGGAAATGAGGGTGAGAAAAGCAGACAGGAGGGCGAGACAAGGGCCAGTAGGAAGAAGGTTAAACAGGGCCAGAGCTGGGCAAGTACTGGGAGGAGGGCCACCGTAGTAGCAAGGAGGGCCAGCACAGGAGGGCAGAAAGGAAGGAGGGCCAAGGCACGCCTCTCAAGGGAGAGGGAGTAAAGACACAGGCCTCAGCAGGCATGGAGCAGGGCGAGGAACCAAGATGGCGCCGCAAACAACCACTCGGGAGGGCATCAGGGCGAATGGAGACCCCGGAGGGCAGGGGCGCTCCCACGTGGTGTACACATAGCTGCCGGCCAGGTTGGGTGACCCCAGGACAAAGGGAAGCCTCGGAGTGCTGGGGCCCGACCTCATGGTGAGAGCGGCGACCCTGGCCATTGTAGACGGCCCCCTAACAAAGGGACACCCCAGAGTGCAGGGGCGCGTCCACCATGCAAGTATGGGTGATCCCGCAGGACCGGGGGGGGGGGGCAGAAATCCCCCACCAGGATTGTTACCTGGAATGTAAGGCGACTCAATGGCCCAGTGAAAAGATCCAGAGTCTTCGCCCATCTAAGGAGCCTAAAAGCAGACATAATCTACCTACAAGAGACGCACCTGAGGGAGAAGGACCGACTGCTGGTAAGGAAGGGCTGGGTGGGACAGACGTACCACTCATGCTATGGGACGAGGGCTCGGGGGGGGGGGGGGGTCGCAATATTAATTAACAAGAGGACGAGGTTTACGGAAACCAAGACAGTTACGGACCCAGGGGGCTAGTACGTCATGGTCAGCGGTGTCCTGGAAGGGACCGGTACCGGTCATACTGGTAAATGTATACACTCCCAACTGGGACGACACAGAATTCATAAAGAAGACGAGGGCAGAAATCCCCGACCTTAACACACACCGACTGATTATGGATAATTTCACATTTTCTCCCAAATTTGCACCCACCAACAATAAACAATAAGCAATAATGAATATAACATCAATCCCCATATCAACAACAACAATCTCATCCTCTCAACAACCCCCAAACTGCCTGCATGTTAACATAAAAAAAAACAGAGGAATCAGGAATCACCCATAGTCACCATTAACACATACAGTCACCCATCCCCCAACCCTCCCAACGCCCCCCCCCCCCCCCCCCCCCCCCCCTCTACTGAGGTTCGATGCTATCCAATTCTTGAAAGTGCACAATGAATAAAGCCCATAATTGTAGAACCCCTCCATCCCTCCCCTCAGTTCAAACTTAACCTTCTCAAGAGTCAAGAATTCCAACAGATCCCCCTGCCACGCCAGGGAGTAGGGTGGAGAGGTTGCTCTCCATCCCAACAGGATCCGCCTTCGGGCGATCAACGATGCGAAGGCTGCAACATCTGCCTCCTCACCCGTTTCCAACCCCGGCTGGTCCGGCATCCCGAATATGGCCACCGGAGGGCCCAGGTACAGTTTCACGTGCACCACTTTAGAAATTACCTGAAAAACCTCCTTCCAGTAATCCTCCAGCTTTGGACAGGATCAAAACATATGAATGTGATTTGCGGGGGCCCACCCGCAACTTTCACACATATCTTCTACCCCCTCAAAGAGCCGGCTCATCCTCACCCTTGTGAGGTCTGCTCTATATACCACCTTCAGCTGTATCAGCCCCAACCTCGCGCACAAAGTGGAGGCGTTCACTCTCCGGAGCACCTCACACCAGAACCTCTCCTCCATACCCTCTCCCAACTCTTCCTCCCACTTGGTTTGATCCCTTCCAGTGGTGCCTTCTCCTCTTCCAAAATAGCTGTGTCAACCACCGACACTACCCCCTTCTCCAGTCCCCCTGCCGTCAGCACCTCCTCCAGCAATGTGGAGGCCGGATCCACTGGGAAGCTCTGTATCTTCTTCCTGGCAAAATCTCGAACCTGCATGTATCTAAACATTTCCCCCTGCTCCAGCCCATACTTCACTCCCAGTTCCTTCAATCCTGCAAACCGACCCCCAAGAAACAAATCTTTTAGTGTCTTAATCCCCTTCTCCTCCCATTTTTGAAATTTTCCATCCCACTTCCCTGGCTCAAATCTATAGTTCCCCCGAGTTGGCATTTCCCTGGACCCTGCCCCAACCCAAAGTGTTGGCGAAACTGCCTCCAAATTCCCAATGAAGCGATTATTACCGGACTCCCTGAGTATTTCCCTGGGGCTATCGGGAGCGGCGCTGTTGCTAGCGCCTTCAATCCGGAACCCCTACACAAACTCTCCTCCATTCGGACCCACTGGGAATCAACCCCTCTGACCCAGCTCCGCACTTTCTCCACATTTGCCGCCCAGTAATAATACATGATGTTCGGAAGACCCAAACCTCCTGCCTGTCTTCCCCTCTGTAGTAGCTCCTTTCTAACTCTGGCCCCCTTCCCATCCCATATGAACGAGGTAATCATTCCTTCAATCTCTCTGAAAAATGCCATTGGCAGGAAAATCAGCAGGCATTGGAAAATAAACAGAAATCACGGCAACATGTTCATTTTAACTACTGGATAAAAGCAAATTACTGCGGATGCTGGAATCTGAAACGAAAGAGAAAATGCGGGAAAATCTCAGCAGGTCTGGCAGCATCTGTAGGGAGAGAAAAGAGCCAACGTTTTGAATCCGATGAAGCTTTGACAAAGAGTGAGCGGACTTGAAACGTTAGCTCTTTTCTCTCCCTACAGATGCTGCCAGACCTGCTGAGATTTTCCAGCATTTTCTCTACGTTCATTTTAACCGCCTGTACCCGACCGTGAAAGAGGGAAACCATCCCACCTCGTCAGATCTGCTTTCACTCACCCTACCAAACTAGAAATGTTGTACCTACAGAGCCCCCCGCCCCCCCCCCCACTCCCGAGCAACCTGCACCCCCAGATGTCTAAGTAAATCCCTGCCCCTCCATCCCTGCCCCCACCCCCGGCCGAGACACCACAAAATACTCACTCTTATTTAGATTTAATTTGTACCCCGATGGGGGGGCGACTTTAACAGTGTGCAGGACCCACTAACCGACCAATCAAACCCCAGAACAGGGAAAAAGGCTGGGATGGCTAGGGAGCTAGGGGCTTTCATGGAACAGAAGAGGGAGATGAACCCATGGAGGTTCCTGCACCCGGGAGAAAAGGAATTCTCATACTTTTCACAAGTACACACGTATCGACTTCTTTGCAGTGGGGAAATCGATGCTTCCAGGGATCACGGGGACAGAATACTCTGCGATCGTCATCTCCGACCATGCTCCACACTATATGGATGTGAGGTTGGTGACAGGCCGGGCCCAGCGCCCCACGTGGAGGCTGGACACGGACCTCCTGGACAACAAGGCCTTCTGCCAAAAAATATCAAAGGCCACAGGCGACTACGTTAGTAACAACCAAAACGGAGAGGTTTCACCCTCCACCATTTGGGAGGCACTGAAGGCCGTGTTTAGAGGAGAGATCATAGCCTACAAGACAAGCAGAGATAGGGAAGAGAGGGTGGCCAGGCAATAACTGGTGGACTCCATTCTGGAAGTCGACAGAAAATACTCCGAGGCCCCTACCGTAGAGCTACTGTCGGCGAGGAAAAAGCTGCAAATGGACTTTAACCTGCTATCCACTCGGAAAGCAGTGTACCAACTCCACCAGACTCAGGGGACCTTCTGCGAACACGGACACGAGGCTGGCCGCCTACTGGCTCACTAGCTGAGAAAGCTGGGAGCCACGAGGGAAATAGCACAGGTAAAGGATAGCCAAAGCAGACTGGTAACAGAACCAAAGGAGGTCAACCAGGCATTTGAGACCATCTAGGAGACTGTACACCTCCAAGTCCCCCCAATGGGGACGCGGGGATGAAACAGTTCCACGACGGACTAGCACCACCAGATATGGGGGAAGACAGGCGGGGGAGCTGGAAGCACCAATAGAACTGGGAAAAATCATGGAGCGCATCAGCTCCATGCAGGCGGGGAAAGCACCTGGACCCGACTGGTTCCTGGCAGACTTCCACAAAAAACTTGCACCAGTCCTGGCCCCACACCCAAGGGACATATTTGCGGACTCACTGGCAAGGGGTACCCTGCCCCCCATGCTAGCGCAGGCCACAATTACACTGATACCCAAAAAAGGTGAAGACCTGACGGAATGTGGAAGGGACAGAGCTAGAGGGGCTCCCGTTTAAAATGGCTGAGAACAGATTCCGCTACCTGGTGTCATGTGAGAGTACCTTTAAGAAATGAGTGTTTATCAGTGATGGCAGAGTGTTGGAGCTGAAGCCAGACCAAGCAGGTGTACTGCTGTTCTCTCTGCCATCAAAAGACTATCTCTTGATCATTTGGTAAATTCAGAATTATAAATGTTTCTAATGTGCTTCTGTTAAAAGTTTTGTTTTTAAAAGTCTTCTGGATGTTAAAAGGACAGCTTACGGATTACTTAGTGTTGTATCCTTTGGGGGTTGTAAATGAATTAATGGTTGCCAAGATGTTCACTGTATGTTTTAAAAAGGTAAATCGGAGTTCATGGAATAAACATTGTTTTGCTTTAAAAAATACGTTTCCATTTTTGCTGTACCACACCTGTAGAGTGGGCCGTGTGCTCCCCATACCACATGATACATTTTGGGGTTCTCTAAACCCTGGCCCATAACAAATTGGGGGCTCAAGGGGGATAAAAGTCTATCTGTTGGATTGGCTTAGTGAATTTAAAGACAGTGAGGGGTGAGCATATTGTGATTGCTTTTCAGATGTGGTATTCTAGTTTAAGTAGGGAGTGTGTTGTGGTCAATGGCTCTTTCAAAGGCTCAGACGTTTTGAGGGTGGAGACGGTCACACGCAGTACCTTACAGACAGAAACTAAAAGCAGACCGTTAGATTTGGCAAAACATTGCAGTTAACGTTACCTGACAAAATGCGAAAAGGTGAGGTAATAATGGTGGTGGTTAAGCATTTAAAGTTGCCTGAGATACAGTTTGACTCATTCGAAATGGCAAAAATTCAGTTGCAAATTAAACAAATGGAACATGAGAAACAATTAAAGCAGCTTGAATACGAAAGAGATAGAGAGGAAAAAGAGAAAGGGAGATACAGATCAGGGAAAAAGTTAAAGAGAGAGAATTTGAACTTCAGAAAATGGCCATGAAACATGAGAGTCAGTTAAAATTGGCAGGCATAAACGTATAGTTGGATGATAGTGATGAGGATAGTGAGAAAGAGCGTCATAGTCAAAGGCTTGGTGGGGATCTATTTAAATATGTCCAAGCATTGCCACGGTTTGACGAGAAGGAAGTGGAAGCCTTTTTCATTTCATTTGAGAAGGTAGCTAAACAAATGAAATGGCCACAGGACTTGTGGGTATTACTGATTCAAACAAAGCTGATAGGTAGGGCTAATGGTGAAGTGTTTGCATCATTATCGGAGGAGGTATCTGGGACATATGAGGTGAAAAAATCCATCTTAGGTGTACATGAACTAGTGCCTGAAGCCTACAGACAAAGGTTTAGAAATTTAAGGAAAGCATTTGGTCAAACATACATGGAGTTTGAAAGGCTCAAACAGAGTAATTTTGATAGGTGGATAAGGGCTTTGAAAATAGACCAAACGTATGAAGCTCTCAGAGAAATTATACTTTAGGAGGAGTTCAAAAATTCAATTCCTGATGTAGTGAGAATTCATGTGGAAGAACAGAGGGTTAAAACTGCGAGACAAGCAGCGGAAATGGCAGATGATTATGAATTAGTTCATAAATCAAAGTTTGGTTTCCGACATCAGTTTCAGCCTGTGAGGGCTAGAAACTGGGGACATGAGAAATACACAAGTGGTAAAGGTAAAGGTGATCTGATGGTAGATAATAAGGAGAGTGTACCTCAGATTTAAAAAGAAATCCAGGAGGGTGGAAAAGAAATGAAAAGTTTCAAATGTTTTCACTGTAATAAACTAGGCCATGTAAAGTCACAGTGTTGGTGGTTGAAGAAAAGCACTGGGAAGGCTGATGTGGTAAAATAGGATAAGACAGTGGAGTTTGTGAAAGTGGTAAAGGAAAGCCCAAGTGAAGCGAAGGAGGTGCAAAAGATTGTACAGCTTGATGAAGAGGTGATTGATAAGAAGGTGCCAGATCTCTTTAAAGAATTTACTTGTGTGGGTAAAGTTCATTCATATGTGTCAGGAGGACACGTAAAGAAGTCACAATTTTAAGAGATATGGGAGCTAGTCAATCTTTAATGGTAAGAGATGAGGAGTTATGTAGTTTGGGAAGAATGTTGCCAGAAAAGGTGGGAATATGTGGAATTCAGGGTGAGAGGAGTCGTGTTCCATTATATAAGGTAAGGTTGGAAAGTCCAGTGAAGAGTGGTGAAGTGGTAGTAGGAGTAATAGAGAAACTATCTTGTCCAGGAATACAGTTTCTCTTGGGTAATGATATAGCTTGATCGCAGGTGGGAGTAATGCCTACTGTGGTTGATAAGCCAGTGGAAAATCAGACAACTGAAGTGTTGAAGGACGAATATCCTGGGATTTTTCCAGATTGTGTAGTAACAAGGTCGCAAAGTCACAGGATCCTGGAATTTTTCCAGATTGTGTAGTAACAAGGTCGCAAAGTCACAGGATAAGACAAGAGGAGAAATCAAAGAGTGAAGATGAAGTTGAAGTGCAATTATCAGAAACAATTTTTGATCAGATGGTTGAAAAAGAACAAGAACAGGTGGAGGATGAGGCGGATATTTTTAGTTCAGGAAAACTGGCGGAGTTACAACAGAAAGATATAGAAATAAAACGGATGTATCAGAAAGCATACACGGAAGAGGAATCTGAGTGTATACCAGCGTGTTATTACTGTAAAAGTAATGTCTTGATGAGAAAATGGAGACCTTTACAGATACAGGCGGATGACAAGTGGGAAGATGTTCATCAAGTAGTATTGCTGGTAGGGTATAGAAAGGAGGTGTTGCAAGTTGCACATGAGGTACCAGTGGGAGGTCATTTGGGAATAAGGAAGACTCAAGCTAAAATCCAAAAACATTTTTATTGGCCTGGACTACAAAAAGATGTAGTTAAATTTTGTCAATCACGTCACACATGTCAAGTGATAGGGAAACCTCAAGCAGTGATAAAACCAGCGCCCTTAATACCCATTCCAGCATTTGAGGAACCTTTTGCAAGGGTCCTAATTGATTGCGCAGGACCGCTTCCTAAAACAAAAAGTGGGAATCAATATCTTTTGACGATAATGGATGTGTCTACTCGGGTTACAGAGGCCATTCCAGTACCTAATGTTGCAGCTAAAAGGATTGTGGAAGAGTTACTTAAATTCTTTACTAGATATGGACTACCCACAGAAATACAATCGGATCAAGGATCAAATTTCACCTCAAGGTTATTCAAAGAAGTTATGGATAGCTTAGGAATAAAACAATTCAAATCAACTGCATACCATCCAGAATTGCAGGGAGCATTAGAAAGGTGACATCGGACAATAAAGACAATGTTGAGGGCTTATTGGCAAGATTATCCAGAGGATTGGGATAAAGGAATTCCATTTGTACTGTTTGCAATTAGGGATGCACCTAATGAGTCAACCAAATTCAGTCCTTTGGAACTAATTTTTGGCCATGAGGTAAGAGGACCACTTAAATTGATTAAGGAAAATTGGTGAGTGAGAAATCGGAAATTACATTATTGGATTACGTGTCAAATTTTAGGGAATGATTAAATAGAGCAGGTGAATTGGCTGGACAACATTTAAAAGTTGCACAAAATGCGATGAAACGGGTAGCGGACAAGAAATCCAAAGTTCGTAGTTTTGCCATTGGAGATAAAGTTTTAGTGTTGTTACCAGTGGTAGGTGAACCTTTAAAAGCTAGGTTTTGTGGACCTTATCAGATTGAAAGGAAATTAAGTGAGGTGAATTATGTGGTAAAAACACCAGATAGAAGGAAGACTCACCAAGTGCGTTATGTGAATATGCTTAAAAGGTACTTTGAAAGGGAAGGAGAGAAAAAGGAGGCGGTTTTAATGATTCTAACTCAAAGTGACGAACCAAATCCAGATGACTGTGAATTTGACATACCTCAAATTAAATTGGAAAATGAGGATGTTCTTAAAAATTGGGATAAATTGTTGAGTTACCTTCCTGAGAAAAAACGAACTGACCGGAAAGACTTATTGATATCACATAGGCAAGTTTGTCGAGATGAATTGGGAAGTACTAAAATGGCTATATATGATGTAGATGTGGGAAATGGTGTTCCAATCAAACAACATCCATACAGACTTAACCCTTTAAAATTGGTACAGGTTAACAAAGAGATTGAGAGTATGATTAATAATGGCATAATTGAAGTGGGTTGCAGCCAATGGAGCTCACCCATAGTGATGGTACCAAAACCAGACAGTACCCAACAGTTGCGTGTGGACTATAGAAAGGTTAATGCAGTTACAAGAACAGACTGTTATCCTATCCCACGTTTGGAGGATTGCATTGAGAAAGTGGGACAATCAGCTTTTATTTCCAAATTGGATTTACTTAAAGGTTACTGACAGGTACCTTTATCCGAAAGGGTGAAGGAGATTTCAGCTTTTGTGACACCAGATGGTATATACCAATTCAAAGTTATGCCATTTGGCATGAAAAACGCCCCAGCCACATTTCAACGGTTAACTAATAAAAGTTGTTTCAGGATTACCCAATTGTGCGGTGTACATCGACGATCTGGTAATTTTCAGCCAGACATGGTCAGATCATTTAAAACATCTGATGGAGTTATTCGATCGACTTTAGGAGGCGGGTTTGGTGATAAACCTGGCCAAAAGCGAATTTGGAAAAGCCCAAGCCACTTTCCTTGGCCATACAGACGGACAGGGTCGAATGGTCACACGGGATATGAAACCAACAGTTATTGAGGAGTTTCCGATACCCTCAAGACGAAGGGAAATAATGCAATTTCGTGGCATGAGTGGATTTGATTGAACATTTGTGCAAAGGTTTTGTAGCTTGATTGCTCCACTGATGGACTTGCTGAAGAAACGTCGAAAATTTCAGTGGTCAGCGGACTTTCAACAGGCATTTGACGGCCTGAAATCTGTGATGAGCAATGCTCATGTGTTAGAGAATTACAAGGGCCTCTGTGATCAGATTGAACTAAAGCATCTGACTTTAAAGAGAAATGCCGAGGCATAGAGAAATGGACGGATCGTCCAAGGACCTTCTTGTTCAAAGAGACTGTCAATCGAGAAGGATTTCAGTTGGAGGAAGAAGAACAAAAATGGACTACATTATTATATCCGTATGTGTGTGTTGTTTTTCGAAATGAAAAAGTATATTTACTGTCTGCGTTTCATGTAGAATGGTGAAAAGGTGAAAAATGAAACCATCTTGAAGTTGATGGTTTATTTTTTTTCTTGGGGTGAGGTGTCATGTGAGAGTACCTTTAAGAAATGAGTGTTTAAGAAATGCACCTTTAAGAAATAGGTGTTTATCAGTGATGTCAGAGTGTGGGTGGAGCTGGGCTGTCTGTCAGCTTTTTACTTTCGTTTTAGGCTGTTTGCTGCAGGGTGTGTTTTAGTTTTGTTTTCAGTGTTGGAGCTGAAGCCAGACCAAGCAGGTGTACTGCTGTTCTCTCTGCCATCAAAAGACTATCTCTTGATCATTTGGTGAATTCAGAATTATAAATGTTCTCAGCAGTGAATGCAAGCCTAATGTGCTTCTGTTTAAAGGTTTTTTTAAAAAAAAGTCTTCTGGATCTTAAAAGGATAACTTACGGATTACTTCATAGATTAGATTATCATAGAATTTACAGTGCAGAAGGAGGCCATTCGGCCCATCGAGTCTGCACCGGCTCTTGGAAAGAGCACCCCACCCAAGGTCAACATCTCCACCCCATCCCCATAACCCAGTAATCTCACCCAACACTAAAGGCAATTTTGGACACTAAGGGCAATTTATCATGGCCAATCCACCTAACCTGCACATCTTTGGACTGTGGGAGGAAACCGGAGCACCCGGAGGAAACCCACGCACACACGGGGAGGATGTGCAGACTCCGCACAGACAGTGACCCAAGCCGGAATCGAACTTGGGACCCTGGAGCTGTGAAGCAATTGGGCTAACCACTATGCTACCATGCTGCCCCACTTAGTGATGTATTCTTTGGGGGTTGTATTTGAATTAATGGTTGCTAAGATGTTCACTGTATGTTTTATTAAGGTTAACTTGAGTTCATAGAATAAACATTGTTTTGCTTTAAAAAATACTTTTCCATTTCTGCTGTACCACACCTGTAGAGTGGGCCGTGTGCTCCCCATACTACAATCTATTAAAAGTTGTGGATCAGGTAAACTCCATGATACACTTTGGGGTTCTCTAAACCCTGGCCCATAACACTGGGGATCCAGATAGCCAGAGACTGGACACAGATCCACAAGTGGAACCTGACCAGCCTGGTGGAGGAAGTAAGAAAAGACCTTGAACAGTGGGGCTCACTCACATTCTCCCTGGCGGTGAGTGTGCAGACGATCAAGATGAACGTACTGCCAAGGTACCTCGTCCGGTTTAGATCCGTACCGTACCGATCTTCATCCTCAAGGCCTTTTCCAAAACGCAGACAGTCTAATCATGGCGTTTGTGTGGGGGTAAGAACCCGAGAATTCCCAAACTGACACAGCAAAAAAGGAAAATCAAAGGGGGCTTGGCCTGACCAAACCTACAATACTATAACTGGGCAACAGTGGCAGAAAGAGTAAGGGGATGGGTACAAGAACCCGACACAGATTGGATACAAATGGAGAAGGCATCGTGTAAAGGACAGACCCTCTGGGCCCTGGCTACAGCAGCGCTCCCATCCTCCTCAACAAGATACACAACGAGCCCAGTGGTAGCGGCCACGCTGACAACGTGGACCCAGTTGAGACAGCACTTCGGGATAACTAAAATGTCCCCCATGGCCCACATCTGCGTCAATCACAGATTCCCCCCAGCCATGCTAGAGACCACCTTCAAACGATGGAGGCGGGACGGGAGCACACTGACAGTCGGGGATTTCTATGTAGGGCGCAGACTGGCGACAAGGACGAACTGATGAGGAAATGGAAACTAGCAAAAGGACAGGAATTGAGACACCTCCAAATAAAACATTTCCTCCGCAAAGAGACAGTAGGCTACCCCGGGGCCCCAGAAAGCACACTACTAGAGGACCTGATAGGCACAAGCAGCGAGAAGGGGGGGGGCTATGTGGGAAAATATATGAGCAGCTACTGGACAGAGCTCGAACACCACTGGACGAGACCAGACAAAAATGGGAGGACGAACTGGGGACAGAGGTAGGGTGGGGGCTCTGGAGTGAAGCACTGAGCAGGGTGAACTCCAACTCCTTCTGCGCAAGGCTAAGCCGAATGCAGCTCAAAGTGGTGCACAGAGCGCACCTGGCCAGAACCCAAATGAGCAGGTTCTTCCCGGAGGTGGAGGACAAATGTGAACAGTGCCAGAGGGGCCCGGCCAACCACATGGCCGAGTTCTGGATAGCCTTCTCCGAGGCAATGTCCAAGGTTGTGTGGGGTGAGGGTGAAGCCATGCCCAATAGTGGCAATCTTCGGGGTATCAGAACAGCCAGAGTTACACATGGGGAATGTGGTAAACACCACTGGTCACACACTAAGTGTATTACGGTACTGCCACTGTAATACAGTTAACCCAGTAAATCCCAGCCTGCTGGCTCCCCCCAGCAGGCGATGTATAAAAGTGTATGCTCTCCTGCGCTGCTTCCATTCTGGTTCCAGCTGCATGAGGCTCAACATCTAGTGCAATAAAGCCTCAATAGTATCACCATTTTCATCTCGTGGTCATTGATGGTACATCAATTTATTGCACTAGGATTTTAGAGATGAATGTCTTAATCAAGCCTGATCGCCTGGAGCTGAACCCTCACGCAGCCGACGCCACATCCACCTTCGATAACTGGCTAGCCTGCTTTGAAGGATACCTCGGAGCATCCACAGAAGCCCTCTCAGACCCACAGAAGCTCCAGATCCTTTACTCACGGGTGAGCCCACACGTTTTCCCCCTCATTCGGGATGCGCCCATCTACACGGAAGCGATGGCGCTACTAAAAGGACAGTACATCAGGACTGTGAATCAAGTGTTCGCTAGGCACCTCCTGGCCACGAGACGGCAACTCCCGGGGGAGTCTCAGGACGATTTCATGCGTGCTCTGCGGATACTTGGGAGGAACTGTAATTGCCAGGCAGTGTCAGCAGTCCAACACACAGAACTGCTGATCAGAGACGCCTCGGTCACGGGCATTGTCTAATTACGTTCGCCAGCAATTATTGGAAGGGGGTACGCTCGACCTTACAGAGACTGTGCAGCTTGCTAACCCCCTAGTGAGTGGCCTCCCGCAATCTGGAGTCCTACACCTCCGACCGCGCGGCACCCTCGTGGGCCCACTATCTGCCAACTCGGGTACACCGCAAGCCAGCGCTGCGCGACAGCCAGCCAACTCCGGAGGGCCCAAATGCTATTTTTGTGGCCAGAGCAAGCATCCCAGGCAGCGCTGCCCAGCGCGGAGCGCGACCTGCAACGGGTTTGGCAAGAAGGGCCACTTTGCCTCCGTTTGCCAGGCCCAATCGGTCGCTGCCGTTTCCAGGCCCAGCATCGTTACACCCTCCACGTGCGATCCAGGGGTGCTACCATCTTCCCAGCCGCCCGCCACATGCGGCCCGTGGGCGCTGCCATCTTGGATGTCGTCCGCTATGTACGCCCAGTGGGCGCCGCCATCTTGGATCGCGCCTCCGGACCCCTGCTCGCTTGGCCGTTAGCGGGCTGCCGATACCTCCGCCACCGTCGATCAGCCCAACAACTCCCAACATCTTCCGCAGCTCGCCTCCATCACCCTCGATCAATCTCGGCCCCGCAACCTCGCGACCGCTACGCGACTGTAAGGATCAACGGGCATGAGACGACCTGCCTCTTCGAATCCGGGAGCACAGAGGGTTTGATCCACCCTGCTACGGTAAGGCGCTGCTCCCTCCTGGTACTCCCAGTCACCCAGAAAACTTCCCTGGCCTCCGGATCCCATTCCGTGCAAATCCGGGGGTACTGCCTTGCGACCCTCTCTGTACAGGGCATAGAGTACAGCAACTTCAGACTCTACGCCCTCCCCCATTTCTGCGCTGCCCTGTTACTTGGTCTCGATTTTCAGTGCCACCTCCAAAGCCTTACTCTGAAATTCGGCGGACCCCTTCCCCCCCTGTGGCCTCACGACCCTTAAGGTCGATCCGCCCTCACTTTTTGCAAACCTCACCCCGGACTGTAAGCCCGTCGCCACGAGGAGCAGACGGTACAGTGCACAGGACAGGACCTTCATCAGGTCGGAAGTCCAACATCTTCTGCGGGAGGGGGTCGAGACCAGTAACAGCTCCTGGAGAGCTCAAGTGGTGGTAGTTGAGACTGGGCAGAAACACCGGATGGTCATCGACTACAGCCAGACCATCAACCGGTACACGCAGCTCGATGCGTACCCCCTCCCACGCATATCTGACATGGTCAATCAGATTGCGCAGTATCGAGTCTTCTCCACAGTTGACTTGAAGTCCGCCTACCACCAGCTCCCCAGCCGCCCGGAGGACTGCCAATACACTGCATTCGAAGCAGATGGCCACCTCTATCACTTCCTTTGAGTTCCCTTCGGCGTCACCAATGGGGTCTCGGTCTTCCAGGGAGAGATGGACCGAATGGTTGACCAATACGGGCTGCGGGCCACGTTCCCGTACTTAGATAATGTCACCATCTGCGGCCACGACCTGCAGGACCATGACGCGAACCTCCAGAAGTTCCTCCATACCGCCAAACTCCGTAACCTCACCTACAATAAGGATAAATGCATTTTCCGCACCACCTGCATAGCCATTCTTGGCTACGGTGTGGAAAATGGAGTCCTAGGGCCCTGCCCTGACCGCATGCGCCCGCTCCTGGAACTCCACCTCCCCCACTGCCCCAAGGCCCTGAAACGATGCCTGGGGTTCTTCTCCACTACGCCCAGTGGGTCCCTAATTATGCAGACAAGGCCCGCCTACTCATCAAGTCCACAGTTTTCCCCTGATGGCTGAGGCCCGCTGGGCCTTCAACCACATCAAGGCGGACATCGCCAAAGCCACGATGCACGTGGTCAACGAGACCCTCCCCTTTCAGGTGGAGAGCGATGCATCAGACCTGGCTCTGGCCACCACCCTCAACCAGGCGGGCAGACCCATGGCTTTCTTTTCCCACACCCTTCATGCCTCCGAAATTCGGCACTCCTCTGTAGAAAAGGAGGCCCAAGCCATTGTGGAAGCTGTGCGAGGCATTACCTGGCCGGCAGGAGATTCACTCTCCTCACTGGCCAACGGTTGGTTGCCTTCATGTTTAGCAATATACAGCGGGGCAAGATCAAGAACGACAAGATCTTGAGGTGGAGGATCGAGCTCTCCACCTATAACTACGAGATCTTGTATCGCCCGGGGAAGCTCAATGAGTCCCCAGATGTCCTATCCCGCGGTACATGTGCCAGCGCACAAGTGGACCCACTCCGGGCTCTCCACAATGACCTCTGCCACCTGGGGGTCACCTGGTTCTTCCATTTTATCAAGGCCCGCAATCTGCCCTACTCCATCGAGGAGGTCAGGACCGTGACCAGGGACTGCCAAGTCTGCGCCGAGTACAAGCCGCACTTCTACCGGCCAGACAGAGTGCATCTGGTGAAGGCCTCCTGCCCCTTTCAGCGCCTCAGCATGGACTTCAAAGGACCCCTCCACTCCACTGACCACAAGGTGTACTTTCTCAATATAATTGATGAGTACTCCAGTTTCCCATTCGCCATCCCATGCCCCGACATGACGTTTGCCACGGTCATCAAGGCCCTGCACAGCATCTTCACCTTGTTCGGTTTCCCCACCTACATTCATAGCGATCGGGGATCCTCCTTTATGAGTGATGAGCTGCATCAGTTCCTGCTCAGCATGGGCATCGCCTCGAGCAGGACGACCAGCTACAACCCTCGGGGAAACGGGCAGGTAGAGAGGGAGAACACAACGGTCTGGAAGGCCGTCCTGCTGGCCCTTCGGTCTAGGAATCTCCCGGTCTCCCACTGGCAGGAGGTCCTCCCCGATGCGCTCCACTCCATCTGGTCGCTCCTGTGCACTGCTACTAATGAGACCCCTCATGAACGTGTGTTTGCCTTCCCTAGGAAGTCCACCTCCGGGGTCTCGCTCCCAACCTGGCTGACAGTTCCTGGGCCCGTCCTCTGCCGGAAGCATGCGAGGAGTCATAAATCGGATCCCCTTGTCGAAAAGGTCCTCCTCCTCCATGCAAATCCACAATATGCCTACGTGGCACACCACGACGGGCGACAGGACACAGTCTCCCTCCAGGACCTGGCACCCACTGGGTCCCCACCCACAATCATCACCACCCCCAATCTAGTACCGTCCCCTCCCCGTCCGGTTGCCTCCCCGCCCCTGCGCTGTTCACCCTCCCACCAGCGACCCTCACCGCAGCCCCCACCCCAGCAGCATCCGTCCCCTCACCGGATCCACTACTGGGTGAAGAAGGAGAGGACAACACACTTCCGGAGTCGCAGGTATCCACATCGGCGCCCACACCACAACCAGGACTGAGGCGATCGCGGCGGACAGACTCAATCTGCAACGTTGTTTTTCACCCCCGCTGGACATTATCTGCTGGCTGTGAGTGGATTTAGTGGGTGTCATCTCGGACATTACAAAAGATTTTATAAAAACAGTGTTCTTCCATAAAGTTGTGTTTGTGTCAATCCACATTCAGTAATTTGTGGCCTTTAAGTACTGTAGAACACACGTTTCAGAGCTCTTACATAGCATATAAAAGACTGATTCTACTTCTCTGCAGAGCTAGATGCAAAAGTCAAATTGTTACAATTACTGAGGCCAAATGATGATCATAATTATTGCAAAACCTCCAAAGTACATGTGTCCCAGTTCCTCCAATGCAGGTGGATCTTGCATTGCACAACGTGGAATGAAGCACTGTGTTGGGAGATTTAGCTGTGAGTATTATCCGGTTTCAATCCTACAGTATACAAATGTGTCAGTTTAGTTCCCTACAACTTAACTGAATTGGAGAGCTTCATAGTTTGTGAAGCACCTTCCAAGGTTTGATTTCTTATGGCATGCATCATAATTAACACAGTATAATGATTTAGAATGTTAACATTTTTCTTCAGGATGACCAGATTAAAACTGGATTAGCGAAGAGCTATTATTCTTGCAGCGTGGACAATGAGATTTTTGGTTTTGAAAATTGATTATTTCAGTCAATAGATCGAATATCACAACTTAAAAAAACTATTAATAATTTGCATTTAATCTAACAGCATTGACTGAAGCTTACACTGTCGTAACATTTCCTGCACTTTACTAATTTCAGTCAATAGCAATGGGAGCACAAGAAACTACAATGCTACTAGATTAGTTGGGTAATATAAAGAACAAAACAGCACAGAAACAGGCCCTTCGGCCCTCCAAGCCTTCGCCGATCACGTGTCCTATTTAGACCAACCGCCTGTATCCTTCTATACCTCGTCTGCTCATGTGCCTATCCAGATAAGTCTTAAAGATCGCTAACGTATCTGCCTCAACCACATCACTTGGCAGTGCATTCCAGTTCCAGGCCACCACCACCCTCTGTGTAAAAAACTTCCCCCGCACATCTCCGTTGAACCTTTCCCCCCTCACCTTGAACTTGTGCCCCTTTGTAATTGTCATTTCCGCCCTGGGAAAAAGCCTCCAACTGTTTACCCTTTCTATACCTTTAATAATTTTATAAACTTCTATCAGGTCGCCCCTCAGCCTCCGTCTCTCTAGGGAGAACAATCCCAGTTTATTCAATCTCTCCTCATGGCTAATACCCTCTATACCAGGCAACATCCTGATAAACCTTTTCTGTCCTCTCTCCAAAGCCCCCACGTCCTTCTTGTAATGTGGTGACCAGATTGGACACACTATTCCAAATGTGGCCTAACCAATGTTCCATAAAACGAACATAATTTTCGATCTTTTGTACTCAATACCCCGTCCTATGAAGGCAAGCATGCCATATGCTTTCTTTACCACCGTTTCCACCTGTGCTGTCACTTTTAAAAAATATATATATATTTTATTAAAGTTTTTCGATCAAACAAAACCAAAAATTTCCCATTTTACAACTTTGTAATAATATATACATTGATCGTTTTTAAATAAATAATATGCTAACTAACGGCAACTGCCAACAACAAAATAAGAAACAACAGAAATAGTAACTAAAATAGTAACTTCGTAAAATCTAATATAAATAACTAATATATAAACACACACATAAAAGCCCTGAGGACCCAAATGAGTCCTCCCCCCTGGGTTGCTGCTGCTACCTTTCCTATTTTCCCTTATTGCTCTGCGAGATAGTCGAGGAACGGTTGCCACCGCCTGGTGAACCCTTGAGCCGAACCTCTTAGTGCGTACTTTATCCACTCCAATTTTATGAACCCTGCCATGTCGTTTATCCAGGCCTCCACGCCCGGGGGTTTAGCTTCTTTCCACATAAGTAGAATCCTTCGCTGGGCTACTAGGGACGCAAAGGCCAAAACATCGGCCTCTCTCGCCTCCTGCACTCCCGGCTCATCTGCAACCCAAAATATAGCCAACCCCCAGCCTGGTTCGACCCGGACCCCCACCACCTTTGAAATCACTTTTGCCACACCCACCCAGAACCCATGCAATACCGGACATGACCAAAACATGTGGGTGTGGTTCGCCGGGCTTCCCGCGCATCTCCCGCACCTATCTTCCACTCCAAAAAATCTACTCAGCCTTGCTCCAGTCATATGCGCCCTGTGTAGAACATTGAATTGTATCAGGCTGAGCCTGGCACACGAGGACGAAGAGTTTACCCTACTTAGGGCATCTGCCCACAGCCCCTCGTCAATCTCTTTCCCCAGCTCCTCCACCCATTTTCCCTTCAGCTCCTCTACCATCGTCTCCCCCTCGTCTCTCATTTCCCTATATATATATCTGACACCCTACCATCACCCACCCATGCCCCCAAAATCACTCTGTCCTGGATCTCTTGCGCCGGGAGCTGTAGAAATTCCCTCACCTGTTGCCTCACAAATGCCCTCACTTGCATATAGCGAAATGCATTCACAGGTGGCAACCCATATTTTTCTGTCAGTGCTCCCAGACTCGCGAACGTCCCGTCTAAGAACAAGTCCTTCAATTTCGCAATTCCTGCTCGCTGCCAAGATTTAAATCCCCCATCTCTCCTTCCCGGGACGAACCTATGGTTGTTCCTTATCGGGGACCACGCTGACGCACCCGTCACTCCCTTATGTCGTCTCCACTGCCCCCAAATTTTCAGAGTTGCCAACACCACTGGGTTTGTGGTGTATTTTTTCGGGGAGAACGGCAACGGCGCCGTCGCCAGTGCTTTTAGGCTAGTTCCCCTACAGTACGCCATCTCCAGTCTTTTCCACGCCGCTCCTTCCCCTTCCCTCATCCACTTACATATCATTGACACGTTGGCGGTCCAATAATAATCACTTAGACTCGGCAGTGCCAGTCCCCCTCTGTCCCTACTGCGCTGCAGGAACCCCCTCTTTACTCTTGGGGTCTTTCCAGCCCACACAAAGCTCATAATACTCTTGTCCACCTTCTTAAAAAAGGCCTTTGTAATCAGTACAGGGAGGCACTGGAACACAAAAAGAAACCTCGGAAGGACCACCATTTTAACCGTCTGCACCCTGCCCGCCAATGACAGGGGCGCCATGTCCCACCTCCTAAAGTCCTCTTCCATCTGCTCTACCAGTCGTGCCAAGTTAAGCTTATGCAAGGTTCCCCAATTCCTGGCCACCTGGATCCCAAAATACCGGAAATCCCTTGTTGCCCTCCTCAACGGTAAATCGTCTATTCCCCTGCCCTGTTCCCCGGGGTGCATCACAAACAGTTCACTCTTCCCCATATTCAATTTATATCCTGAAAATTCTCCAAACTCCCTGAGTGTCTGCATTATCTCAGGCATCCCCTCCACTGGGTCCGTGACATACAACAACAAATCATCCGCGTATAATGACACCCAATGCTCTTCTCCTCCTCTAAGTACCCCCCTCCACTTCCTAGAGCCCCTCAGCGCTATGGCCAGTGGCTCAATTGCCAACGCAAACAGTAACGGGGACAGGGGTCATCCCTGTCTTGTACCCCTATATAGTCGGAAGTGGTCAGATCGTTGCCTATTTGTAATCACACTTGCCACCGGAGCCCTGTACAGGAGCTGAACCCAGCTAATGAACCCCTCTCCAAATCTCCTCAGTACTTCCCACAGGTAGTCCCACTCCACTCTATCGAATGCTTTCTCTGCATCCATCGCCACCACTATCTCTGCCTCCCCCTCCGGTGGGGGCATCATCATCACCCCCAGCAGCCTCCGTATATTAGCATTCAATTGCCTCCCTTTAACAAACCCCGTTTGATCATCATGCACCACTCCAGGGACACAGTCCTCTATCCTCGTCGCCATCACCTTGGCATCTACGTTCAAGAGGGAAATAGGCCTGTATGACCCGCACTGCAGCGGGTCTTTGTCTCTTTTCAGGATCAGTGATATCGTCGCCTCCGACATCGTCGGGGGTAGTGTCCCGCTTTCCCTAGCCTCATTAAAGGTTCTCATCAGAAGTGGGGCCAGCAGGTCCACGTATTTCCTACAGAACTCCACCGGGAACCCATCCGGTCCCGGGGCCTTCCCTGCCTGCATGTTCCCAATTCCTTTTACCACCTCCTCCACCTCAATCTGCGCTCCCAGTCCTGTCATCTCCTGTTCCTCAACGTTCGGGAACTCCAGCTGGTCTAGGAAACGCATCATTCCCTCTTTCCCTTCCGGGGGTTGAGCCTTATATAGCCTCTCGTAAAATACCTTAAACACCCCGTTCACCCTCTCCGCTCCCCGTTCCATCTTTTCCTCCTCGTCTCTGACCCCTCCGATCTCTCTCGCCGCCCCCCTCTTCCTAAGTTGTTGGGCCAGCAGCCGGCTCGCCGACTCTCCATATTCATACTGCACTCCCTGCGCCTTCCTCCATTGTGCCTCCGCCTTACCCGTGGTAAACAAGTCAAAGTCCGTGTGCAATCTCCGTCTTTCCCTGTATAGCCCTTCATCTGGAGCCTCCGCATATTGCCCATCCACCCTCAAAATCTCCCTCAACAATCTCTCCCTTTCTTTACCCTCTTGTTTCCCCTTATGGGCCCTTATGGAGATCAGCTCCCCTCTAACCACCGCCTTCAGCGCCTCCCAGACCACTCCCACCTGGACCTCTCTGTCATCATTAATCTCGAGGTACCTTTCAAAACATCCTCACCCTTACACATACCCCCTCGTCCGCCAACAGTCCCATATCTAATCTCCAGAGTGGGCGCTGTTCCTTTTCCTCTCCTACTTCCAGATCTATCCAATGTGGGGCATGATCTGAAATGGCTATAGCCGAATACTCCGTTCCTGCCACCTTCGGGATCAGCGCCCTTCCCAGGACAAAGAAGTCTATCCAGGAGTACACTTTGTGGACCTGGGAGAAGAAGGAAAACTCCTTACACCTCGGTAGAGCAAATCTCCAGGGATCCACTCCTCCCATCTGCTCCATAAAGCCCTTAAGCACCTTGGCCGCTGCCGGCCTCCTCCCGGTCCTAGATCTGGACCGGTCCAGCTCTGGGTCCAGCACAGCGTTGAACTCCCCCCAATTACCAACTTTCCCATCTCCAGGTCCGGGATGCGGCCCAACATACGTTTCATAAAGTTCGCGTCATTCCAGTTCGGGGCATATACATTCACCAGCACCACCGCCTCACCTTGCAATCTGCCACTCACCATCACGTATCTACCCCCACTGTCCGCCACTATGGTCTTCGCCTCAAACAATGAGGCCAGCACAATTGCTTCACAGCTCCAGGGTCCCAGGTTCGATTCCGGCTTGGGTCACTGTCTGTGCGGAGTCTGCACGTCCTCCCAGTGTGTGCGTGGGTTTCCTCCGGGTGCTCCGGTTTCCTCCCACAGTCCAAAGATGTGCAGGTTAGGTGGATTGGCCATGATAAATTACCCTTAGTGTCCAAAATTGCCCAAAGTGTTGGGTGGGGTTACTGGGTTATGGGGATAGGGTGGAGGTGTTGACTTTGGGTAGGGTGCTCTTTCCAAGAGCTGGTGCAGACTCGATGGGCCGAGTGGCCTCCTTCTGCACTGTAAATTCTATGATATTCTATACCCGTTTCCCCACCAGTATTGCAACCCCTCTATTTTTCGCATCCAAGCCAGAGTGGAATACCTGTCCCACCCATCCTTTTCTTAATCTGACCTGATCCGCCAGTTTCAGGTGCATCTCCTGAAGCATGACCACGTCTGCCTTTAGCTTCTTTAGGTGCGCAAGTACCCTTGCCCTCTTAATCGGCCCATTCAACCTGCTCACGTTCCACGTGATCAACCGGGTTGGGGGGCTCTTTACCACTCCCCCTCGTCGACTAGCCATCCCCTTTTTTAGACCAGCTCCTCACCCGGTTCCCACGCACCCGCTTATCCCCCCGACGGCGCCCTCCCGTCCCGACCATCCCATCCCGTAACAGCTCCCCCTTCCCCTTAGCAGCAGCAACCCAGTTAACCCACCCCACCGCTAGATCCCTCTCTAACTTAGTTGCTCCCCCCATATTGCTTCCGGAAGTCAGCAAACTCTGGCTGACCTCGGCTTCCCCCGTTTATCCTTAGCCTCCCATCATGTGGGGCCCCCTCCTTCCTGCCTCCTTTTCCCGCCACAATTTCCATAGCGCGGGAACAAAGCTCCGCTTCCCTCTCGGCCCCGCCCCGGATGGCGCAGCTCCCTCTCTCCTTCCCCCTCCCCTTCCCCACCGGCGCCCACATTTCTTAGTGTGTCCCCCCTTCGAGGGGAAAGAAAATTTTCCCCCATCTGATTCACAGTCCCTTGCCACCACCTCACTACTTCATTTCAAACACTCTTTCTCCAATCTAGTTCAACTTCTCCTCTTCAATACATGTCCACGCCTCTTCTGCCATCTCGAAGTAGTGGTGTTTACCCTTGTGTGTAACCCACAGTCTTGCCGGCTGCAACATTCCGAACTTCACTTTCCTCTTGTGGAGCACCGCCTTGGCCCGATTGAAACTCGCCCTCCTTCTCGCCACCTCCGCACTCCAATCCTGATACACGCGGATCACCGCGTTCTCCCACCTGCTGCTCCGTGTCTTTTTCGCCCATCTCAGGACCATCTCCCTGTCCTTGTAGCGGTGGAACCTCACCACTATTGCTCGAGGTATTTCTCCTGCCTTTGGTCTTCTCACGAGGACTCGATACACTCCCTCCACTTCCAGGGGGCCCGTCGGGGCCTCAGCTCCCATTAAGGTATGGAGCATTGTGCTCACATACGCCCCAACGTCTTCTCCCTCTGCCCCTTCAGGAAGACCCAAGATTCTTAAGTTCTTCCTCCTCGAGCTATTTTCCAGGGCTTCCAGTCTCTCCATACACCTCTTATGCAGTGCCTCGTGCGTCTCAGTCTTCACCACCAAGCCCTGTATCTCGTCCTCGTTTTCGGCAGCTTTTGCCTTCACTCCACGAAGCTCCATCTCTTGGGTCTTCTGCGCCTCCTTTAACCCCTCAATCGCCTGCAGCATCGGCGCCAGCACCTCCTTCTTGAGCTCCTCCACACATCGCCGGAGGAACTCCTGCTGTTCCAGGCCCCATACCAACTGGCCTCCCTCCGCCGCCATCTTGCTTCTCACTTCCCTTCTTTGCCGCTGCTCCAGAGGATCCTCCGCAATCTGGCCACTATTATCTCTTCTGTCCATTCACTTCCGGGGGGGGGGGGGGACTCCCTTCTATGTCGCCTCACAGTGGGTTTAGCCTTCGAAAATTGCCGTTGGGGCTCCCGATAAGAGCCCAAAAGTCCGTTAAAACGGGAGGTGCCGAAACGTGCGACTTAGCTGGTCATCGCCGCACCCGGAAGTCCTGTGCTGCCACTTTTAAGGATCCGTGGACCTACACGCCCAGATCTCTGTGTCTCTATGCTCCTGATGGTTCTGTCATTTATTTTATAGCTCCCATCTGAATTGGATCTACCAATTATGCTTATGTTACTGAATTAATAATCCAGGCATTTAACTAATAATCTAGCAAATGCATAGCCAAATCCCACAGTAGCACTTTGAAAATTAGAACTGGTTTTATTGTCAGACTTTCTAAAAAAAAAAACTGTCATGAAAACATTGAAGCTACCAGATTGCCATAGAAACACAACTGGTTCATTCAAATCCTACCGTTTTTAATCTGGTCTCCAGACGCACACCAATAGTTGCCTTCTAAATGCTCTCTGAAGTGGTCATGCAAGCAACTTATACATGTTAGGGTAGGCAACAAATGTTGACCTTACTAGTGACATCCACATCCCAAGGAGTTTAAAAAAATACATCCAAAACCTGCCTACTGGAATTGGCTATATTTGAACATCAATTATTTTTCCTCAGCAGAGTAGCTTTCTGATATACTACAAATCCTACCATTTAAAAGGGAGAAGGAAGGGAAGGGAGCATCATGCGACACACCATCACTTATTGGTAGCCTGCCTGGGGCACCATGGTGGCACAGTGGTTAGCACTGCTGCCTCACAGTGCCAGAGACCTGGGTTCAATTCCGGCCTTGGGTGATTCTCTGTGACTGTGTGGAGTTTGCACTTTCTCCCCGTGTCTGCATGGGTTTCCTCCAGGTGCTCTGGTTTCCTCCCACTCCAAAGATGTGTAGATTAGGTGGATTGGACATGTTAAATTGCCCCTCAGTGTCCAGGGATGTACAGGTTCGGTGGAGTTACGGGGATAGGGCGGGGTAGTGGGCCTATGTAGGGTGCTCTTTCAGAGGATCAGTGCAGACACGATTGACTGAATGGCCACCTTCTGCACTGTAGGATTTTATGATTCTATTTCAGATTGTCACTGGCATAATGAGACACATTAGGACTGTATTAGTTATTCTTTCAAGCTGATTTCATGGCCCAGGGGTTTCCATATTGTTGTATGTGCATATTGTATACAATTCAGTTAGAAGAGCGCTGGTGAATAACCCTCAAGGACAACATCAGATTAATGATGGATTTAACCATATGTCCAAGTTTCCCAAAGGAAAAAGCACATTTTAGTTGGACAATATGCAAGCTAATCAAAAGCCTTTCGAATTGCATTGTCTGCAAAAGGTATGGGCTGTTGATCTAGTCATATTCTGTCACTATACTCGGTTTTGTGATGAATTGCTACATTTTTTACACTTCCCAATCGCTCTACATTAATTTAACTCCTTTGTTTAGCGAGTATCAATAACTCAATAAGCCAATGTCATCAATATTTTAAAATGTTTAAAAATGTTTTAAACATATTCTTCAATTACTTCCCTGTAACATCTTTGATTGTGAGCAGTAATATAGCTTATAAGTGTGCGCCTGGAGTAACAATAATCAAGGTTGTTACAGTGTACCTTAAGCGATAGATCTTTTCTCTCATGTTGGGCCTGGGGTAACAATCTAATTATATCATGGAATGAGTTTTAATATATAAAAATCATACCAGCTTCAAACATTTATTTTACTTAAAGAAAATATCCGAGACTTTGCCTTTTTACATATTCTAAAAATTCTTCATTAACTTAATTTTGAACAATGTTACGGAGTCACTTTAATTTGCCTGATCAGCACCATGCAATGTGTGCAGCAGAAAGCAGCATTATAACCAATAAATAGATGGATTACAGCAAATCAAAAAAATAAAAGAGAAATATATATTGTAATAAGCTGAGACTGAATTTCTCACGACAGCAGATATTCTGACCCATGCGCTGGGAAATGCCAATCTTTTCTTTTGTGCAATGTCCCTTTAAGAATTAACTAAGTATGGTAGCAGGCGGTGCGCCGTAACTGCATAATGTGGGAGCTGGTAGATTCCATTGCGAGCTGAAGTGACCACATCTACAGCAAGTGTTTGCAGCTTGAAGAATTGAGTTGATGAGCTGGAGTCTGAGCTTGGATACTGCGGCACATCAGGGAGGGGGAAGAGTTACCTGTATGCTTTGTTCAAGAGGCAGTCACACTCCAGAGATTAAGTATCTCAAATTCGGCCAGTATTGAGAGACAAAGAAACTAGAAGCAGGAGAAGGCCATTCGGCCCTTCGAGCTTGCTCCGCTATTCATTATGATGATGGCTGATCATCAAGTTCAGTGTTTTGCTAACTTTTTTGCCCGGGATCCATTTTTACCAACCAGCCATCCTTTGGGACCCACTCGGGCCTCCCTTTATAACCCACCATTTTCACTTACCTTAAATGTGACACGTGAGCCTCCTTGGTCCTCATGATCTCACTTGCTTTGATATTCGATGTTACATTTCTGTCAATGGCTTCAGCTGATGATTCAAGATCTCACTGCATCCGTTGAACAAAACAGAGGTTTGTCCTCAAACTCACCATGCTTAGCCTGGAAGTGTCTTTGTTGTTTTGAGGGTTTTAAACGTCCATTTGCCAGTGCTTCCCTGCACATAACACACATGAACTTTGAATCCTGATTTGCAGTGGAACAATTAATAACCCATACCTTAAATAATCATCTTTATGCTGATTTGTTCCTGTTTTCAGCTTCTTCATGGGTTGTTCACCAGAGGTCCTGGAGTTCACACTAGCACTGCTGGCAGCTGCAAAATGAAAGAATCTCTCTCGTGCCCAGAACACGTGACGTCAGCGTGACCTACTCTCTGTCACTGCTGCAGACAAGAAGACTCCAGTGATTAAAAAAAAAATCTGCTCCTGGGTCAGCGCGCTGGGCTCCAGCCTGAGCACTGCTGAGGGGGCACGCATCCGCGGAGAGGCCGGCATTCTGAAAGCCGGTCGTGGCCGACATTTTGAAATGTCGGTCACACCATTGGGCATGTTGATGCATGGTACTGAGACCCTCCCGACACCTGCCCTGGGTCGCGACGCTGGGTTTGAAAATGACTGATCAAGTTCAATACCCTGATCATGCCGTTTCCCCATATCCCTTGATCCCTTTAGCCCCAACAGCTATATCTAATTCCTTCTTCAAATTACACAACATTTTGGCCTCATCTACATTTTGTGGTAGTGAATTCCACAGATTCACCAGTCTCTGGGTGAAGAAATTTATCCTCATCTTAGTCCTAAAAGATTTATTCCTTATCCTCAAACTATGACCCCTTGTTCTGGACTCTCCCACCATCGGGAACATTCATTCTGAATTTACCGGTCCAATTCTATTAGAATTTTGTAAGTTTCTATGAGATCCCCTATCACTCTTCGAAACTCCAATGAATATAATCCTAACTGATTTAGTCTCTCCTCATATGACAATCCGGCCATCCCAGGAATCAGCTTGGTAAACCTTTGCTGCACTCCCTCCATAGCAAGAACATCCTTCCTCAGATAAGGACACCAAAACTGCACACAGTACTCCAGGTATGGCGTCACCAATGGCCTATACAATTGCAGTAAAACATCTGTTCTTATACTCAAATCTCTCCCTATGAAGGCCAACATACTATTTGCCTTGTTTACTGCCTGCTGTACCTGCGCACTTTCAGCAACTGATGTATGAGGACACCAAGGTTTCACTGAGAATCGACCTCTCTCAATTTACACCCATTCAAATAATAATCTGCCTTCCTATTTTTGCTACTGAAGTGGATAATCTCACATTTATCCACATTATACTGCATCTGCCATGCATGTGCCCACTCACTCAGCCTGTCTAAAACCCACTGAAGTATCTCTGCATCCTTCTCACAGGTCACCCATCTTTGTAGCATCTGCAAATTTGGAGATAATTTGGAGTTCTCACGTCCAAATCATTAATAAAAAGTGAGCCCTGCAGCACCCCACTAGTCATTGCCTGCCAATCGTAAAAAGACCCATTTATTCCAACTTTTTGCTTCCTGTCTGCTAACCAGCTTTCTATCCATCTCAAGACACTACCGTAATCCCATGCGCATTAACATTACATACTAATCTGCTATGTGAGACTTGACGAAAACCTTCTGAAAACATGAAATGAAATGAAAATCGCTTATTGTCACAAGTAGGCTTCAAATGAAGTTACTGTGAAAAGCCCCTCGACGCCACATTCCGGCGCCTGTTCGGGGAGGCTGGTACGGGTATTGAACCCGCGCTGCTGGCCTGCCTTGGTCTGCTTTAAAAGCCAGCTATTTAGCCCTGTGCTAAACCAGCCCCTGCTAAACCAGCCTCTGAGTCTAAATAAACCACATCCCCCAGTTCTAGCTGGTCAACTCTACTAGTTACATTCTAGTAGATTTGTCAAACATGATTTTCCTTTTGTAAATCCATGCTGACACCATTGCTTTCCAAATGCTGTGATACAAAATCCTTGATAATCGACTTCAGAAACTTCCCTACTACTGACGGTAGGATCACTGGTTTTTCTCTCTACCTCCGTTTAGGAACCATTCCAGAGCCCAAAGAATTTTAGAAAATTACCACCAATGGATCTACTATTTCTAGGGACACTTCCTTAAGTACTCTGGGATAAAGATTATCAGGCCCTGGAGACTCGTCCGCCTTCAATCCCATTAATTTCCCCAAAACCATTTATTTACTAATACTAATTTCCCTCAGCTCCTCACTAAAGCTTGTGATTCTCAGAACTTCCTGTACATTATTCATGTCTTCCTTTATGAAGACAGAATCAAAGTGCGAATTTAGTTCCTCAGCCATTTCTTTGTTCCCTGTTAGGAATTCCATTTCTGATTGTAAGGGGCCTATATTCGTTTTTATTAATCTTTTTCTCTTTACATACCTATAGAAACTTTTACAGTCAGTTTTTATGTTCCCCACTAGTTTACTTTCAAATTGTATTTTCCCCTTCTTAATCAATCCCTTGGTCTGCCTTTGCTGAATTTTAAACTGTTCCTATTCCTCAGGTCTATTGCTTTTTCTATCTAATTTGTATGCCTCTTCTTCGAATCTAATACTATCTCTAATTTCCCTTGCAAGTCATTTTTTGGCCACAGTTCCCTTTCTACTCTTGACCAAATAGGAATAAACAACTATTGGAGTTCACCTATTTGTTCCTTGAATGCCTGCCATTGTCTGTCTGCTGTCCTTCCTTACAGTGACGTTTCCCAGTTTGTCATAGGCAGTTCATACCTCATACCATCATAGTTACCTTTATTGAGGTTCAGACCCTTGGTCTCAGAATCAACTACCTCACTATTCACCTTGATAATGAATTCTACCATATTATGGTCACTCATCCCCAAGGGTTTTCACAACTAGATTGCCAACTAATCCTTTCTCATTGCATGACACTCAGTCCAAGATGGCCTGTTCCCTTGTATTGGTCCAGAAAACCATCCTGTATACATTCCAGAAATTCCTCCTCTATTGTACGGAGACTAATTTGAATCACCCAATCTATATGCAGATTAAAGTCACCCATAATCACAGACGTCCCATTATCACATGGTATTCCCAACATTACCACTGCAGTTTGGTGGTCTGCAATAACTCCCCTAAGAATGTTTTTTGCCCCATGATATTTCTTAACTCAACCCAGACAGATTCCACATCATCTGTACTAATATCTTTCCTCAATATTGTATCAATATCTTCTTTAACAAAAATAAATTTAGGGTACAGGTACCCAATTTATTTTTTCCAATTAAGGGTCAATGTAGCGTGGCCAATCCACCTAGCTTCACATCTTTTGGGTTGTGGGGGCGAAACCCATGCAAACACGGGGAGAATGTGCAAACTCAACATGGACAGTGACCCAGAGCCGGGATCGAACCTGGGACCTCGGCGCCGTGAGACTGCAATGCTAACCACTGTGCTGCCCTATCAATATCTTCTTTAGTCAAACTTTCTGCCTGCCCTTTCTAAAAACTGAATCGCCCTCAATGTTTAGTTCCCAACCTTGGTCACCTTGGAGCCGTAATCCCAACTATATCATATCGCTTTACATCTATCTGCGCAACTAATTTATCCATTTTATTTCGAATGCTCCGTGCATTCAGGCACAAAACCTGAAGGCTAGTCCTTTTTGTTCCGTCCCTATTATTTGTTTTTATAGTATTATCTGATACAAGCCCTTGATTTCTCTGCATATCACTTTTCTTAATCTTCTTGCTATATTTTTCTCTTGTTCTTTATTCTACCTGCTCTGAACTCTTACTGAGGTTCCCATTGCCCTGCCATATTAGTTTAACCCCCCCCCCCCTTAAGTAGGCTGCTCTTTCCAAGGTCCGGTGCAGACCTGATTGGCCCAATGGCCTCATTCTGCAGTGTAAACTCTATTTTAACTGTATGATAACTGCTCTAGCAAGTACCCCCCTGCCCCCAGGCCATCAGTTCCTGTCCTGCCCAGGTGTAACCCCTCCAGTTTGTACAGGTCCCACCTCCCCCAGACTGGTCCCAGTGCCCTAGAAATCGGAATCCCTCCCCCTCACACCATCTCTTCAGCCATGTATTCATCCGATGCATCCTACTATTTCTACTCTGACTAGCACCACACTGGCAGTAATCCGGAGATGACTACCTTTGAGGTCAGAATTCTCAACCTTCTTCCTAACTCTCTATATTCTGCTTTCAGAACCTCTTCCCCTTTTGTTACCTATGTCGTTGGTACCAATGTGCACCACAACCACTGGCTGTTCACCCTCCCCTTCCAGAATGTCCTGTAACCGCTCTGAGACATCCTTGACCCTAGCACTAGGGAGGCAACATACCATCCTGGAGTCTCGTATGCAGCCACAGAAATGCCTATCCAGTCCCCTTACAATCAAATCGCCTATAATCGTCGCATGCCCACATTTTTTACTCTTACCCTCCGCAGCAGAACAAACTGTGGTACAACAAATTTGGCTGTTGCTGCTTTCCCTCGAGAGGTCATTCCCCTCAACAGTATCCAAAACAGTATGGGGAATGGCCACAGGAGATTCCTGCACTGCCTGCCTAGCTCTCTTGAACGGCAAAACTACAGAAGTGTACTGGTTAAACCAAAAGAGAAAGATAATAAACAAGCGAATAAAGCATCAGTGCTGAGGGACAGGAGATATAGCCCAATAACAGTTCTATGTTCTAATGCACGGAGTGCAAAGAATAAACTAGATGAGGTGCAGGCGCAAATGCAAATGGTAGATTATGAGGGCAGCACAAGTGGATAGCACTGTGGCTTCACAGCGCCAGGGTCCCAGGTTCGATTCCCCGCTGGGTCACTGTCTGTGTGGAGTCTGCACGTTCTCCCAGTGTCTGCGTGGGTTTCCTCCAGGTGCTCCGGTTTCCTCCCACAGTCCAAAGATGTGCAGGTTAGGTGGATTGGCCATGATAAATTGTCCTTAGTGACCAAAAAGGTTAGGAGGGGTTATTGGGTTACGGGAATAGGGTGGAAGGGAGGACTTAAGTGGGTTGGTGCAGACTCGATGGGCTGAATGGCCTCCTTCTGCACTGTATGTTCTATGATGTTGTAGCTATTACAGAGATAGGGTTACAGGATGGTTGGGATTGGGAACTAAATGTACTTGGTGTCGTGGGAATATCACTTTAAGAAATGTTTGTCTTCTCAAGTGGCTGCAATGATATCATTGTGTGGGTGGAGCTGGGCTCTGGCTCTGCTTTTTACTTTCGTTTTGAGCTGGAAGCTGTTTTTGGCTCTGAGTTTTAGTTTCGTTTTCAATTGGAGAGTTTGATTCAAACCAAGGAGGTGTAATTTGGTCTCTCTCTTTGCATGCTAAAGAATGTGTCCAGATCACTTGATGATTTCAAAGTAATACCCGTTTCTGTAAGGAATGCAAACCTACTGTTTTTGTTAAAAAGGGTCTTTGACTTATGGATGTTGTTCCGAAAGTTACTAAAGGTTACCTATAGAGTACAGGGGGTGCAATTCTCCCATCGAGAGACTAAGTCCCGGCGCTGGAGTGAAAACCGGAGTGTTTCACTCCGGCGTCGATGGCCGCTCCCAGCCCCATATTCTTCCGTCCCCGGGGGGCTAGGGGAGGCACCGCGTAATTTACGTGCGCCGGGTCTTGCCGCCGCGTAAAAGCGGCGCCGCGTAAATGACTGACTTCATCCGCGAATGCGCAGGTTGACCGGCGCCAACCCGCGCGTGCGCGGTTGCCGTCCTCCCTGCGGCCGCCCCGCAGGAAGATGTCGGATGGATCTTGCGGGGCGGAGGAGGAAAGGAGGTCCTCCTTCAGAGAGGCTGGCCCGCCGATCAGTGGGCACCGATCGCAGGCCAGACCTCTTTTGAGCCCCCCCCCCGGTGCAGGAACCCCCCTCCCACCCCCACAGGCCGCCCCCCCAGCGTTCCCGTGCTGTTCCCGCCGGCAGCGACCAGGTGTGGACGGCGCCGGTGGGAACCTGTCGTGTTGGGCAGGCCGCTTGGTCCATCCGGGCCGGAGAATTGCCACTCGCCCGTTACAAACGCCATCTTTGGGGGGCTATCAGGGTTGGTAGTTGATAAGATGTTTACTGTGTGTGAATAAAATGTTAACTGGATTCATAGAATAAACATGGTTTTGTTTAAAAATACTAGATCTCTGTTGCATCACATCTGTGCTCTGCATAACCAAAATCTATTAAACGTTGTGGGTCAGGTGAACTCCATGATATACTTTGGTGTTCTCTAAACCCTGGTCCATAATATTGGTTATAAAATTTACAGGAAGGACAGGGAAGGTGGCAGAGGGGGTGGAGTAGCCTTACTGATTAGAAATGCTATCACCTTAATGGTGAGGGAAGATATAATGAAGGGGAAAGCATCCAGGGAGGCCATATGGATGGAATGGAGGAACAAAAAAAGGATCTAGAACTAATGGGTATTGTGTATCGACCCACCGCTAGAAGTTCTAAGGTATTAAATTGTATAAATGCAGAAATTAGACAAATGTGTAGCAAAGGCAGAGTAATATCAATGGGGAATTTTAACTTGCACAGAGTGGGAAAGCAGACAAGCACCTGTCAGAAAGGTAGTACATCTTTTTGGAATGTTCCCGGTGTAGTTTCTTGCAGCAGTATGTTCCAAATGCAACAAGGTATCAGGCAACATTAGATTTAGTTATGAATATTGAGGCAAATTTAATTAGGAGTCTAACTGAGGGAACATTTATCAAATAGTGATCATTAAATTTTTGAATAGCATTTGAAAGTGAAAAGCACGATTCAGATACTAGAGTTTCAAACTTGGGTAAGGCTTACTTCAATGGGATGAGGCAGAGACTGCCCACGGTAAACTGGGAAGATCTGTTAATGGGTCAAACGACTGAAGATCAGTGGAGAATATTTAAAGAAACATTTAACGAGATACAGAGCTCCGCTTCACAAAAATTAACAGCCATGGACAACTAAAGAGGTTGCAAAACACAGCAATAAAAGCTTAAAAAGTCAAATCTTCCCAGTGGTTTTCTTTAATGGCTTCATTCCCTTTTTCCAAGTGTTAGGAAAATAAAGGTAGTTTTCAGGGATTTATATTTGTATTGGTAAACATTAGAAATAAGATATAGTTTTAAGTTGGTTTGATTTAATGTTTCTGTGTCTGGAAGTGTAAAGCCTGTAGTTAGTTTCATGCTGGACAAAGGTGTTTGTACGTGTGGGGGGGTCGGTTAAGTTCCAACTGTCCTTCTATTGTACATGAGAGGGCTATGTCATGAAGAATAAATAAACCAGCAGTGGTTGTTTAGAAACTGGGATCTTGTGAAGTTTGAAGTTTTAAAGTTTAAGTTTAACTAAGTTGTTTGTAGTTATTAAAGATAGGCAGTGAGTGAGAAGACAGTTCTCACTGCTCTGCTAGAAGCAGTTGGTTTAGAAGGCTAAAGGAGGGAACATCTCTCTCAGCCTTGCTAGAAGAAAAGCCACACACTATGGAGTAATGATCAAGAAAACAGGTGTCGTAAATCTAAGTCCAGCTAGTTACGAAAACTCGAGAAATTAAGAGAAGTGTCCATGAAGTTTGGAGTTAAGTGAACAGAGACCAAGGCATGGTTCAGAAGAATTCAAGGAAGAGTACACTGGGATGGCATGGTGGCACAGTGGTTAGCACTGCTGCCTCACAGCTCCATGGACCCGGGTTCAATTCCGGCCTCGGGTGACTGAGTAGCGTTTGCACTTTATCCCTGTGTCTGCATGGGTTTCTGCCGGGTGCTCTGGTTTCTTCCCACAGTCCAAAGATGTGCAGTTAGGAGGATTGGCCATGCTTAAATTGCCCCTTAGTATCCAAAGGATTAGGTGGGGTTACTGGGTTTACCGGGATAGGCTGGAGACATGGGCTTAAATAGAGTGCTCTTTCCAAGGACTAGTGTAGACTCGATAGGCCGAATGGCCTTCTTTTGCACTGTAAAATCTATGCTTCTATAAGGTGTTCTGAGATAAAGAGACAATTGCAGTAACTAGATTTAAAGTGGAGCAACAGACTTCAGAGATAGATTAAATATTTGATGTCATTTTAATACAGTCTGGGAATCGAGAGTTAAAGAAATTGTGAACAGTTTGCACAGCATTCCAAGTGAGTTGGTGTAAAATCCTGGATTGGATTCGCCGCAGTGAGGCAGGTAGAAATCACAGAGGGGGTTGCAGGAGGACGTTTGCACAGGGAGTGCGTGGTTGGTCACGGCGGGGAGATGGATCTCTGTGCCAATGGCCAGGCCCATTATGTCGGTGAACCTGGAGGTAATCTCCCGTGCTTGCCCGGGTTCCATGTCCTGCCCATCCACGCCCTCCTCCTCATCGGATGAGGCCTGCCGTTCACCCCCCTTCTCCAGCATGTCGCCCCTCTGCTTTGTGATGTTGAGGAGGATGTAGCAGACCACCACGATGTGGGAGATTCCCCTTACGATATACTGGGGGGCCCCTCCAGAGCACTTCAGGCACGTGAACCAAAGGTTCAGGATGCCGAAGCACTGCTCGATCATGCCCCTGGTCGTTGTAGCAGGTCTCTGCGTCGGTCTGTGGCCTCCAGATAGGTGCCATCAGCCACGGCCGCAGTGGATGACCCCCGTCGCTAAGGGGCCAAACCCTCAGCCGGGGGGGGAGAAAGAGGAGGGGTGCCTCGAACAGGTCAAGAACCGTTGAGTGTGCCAGGATGAAAGCATTGTGCACACTGCCTGGGTATCGTGCATGATGCATAGCTCATGGTCATATACCAATTGCACGCTCCAGTGAAACCCAACCCCTTTCGGTTTGTGAAAACCGGCCTGTCATGGCTCGGTGCTCAGAGGGTGACATGCATCCTGTTAATCACCCCATGGACCTGGGACATCTCGCCAATGACGGCGAACCCCGCTGCCCGGGCATGTTGGTGGGCTTAGTCCACATTGAATTTGATGTACTGTGCCGACCGGGTATATAGGACCAGAGTGATTGCGGATGCACCTGTACACAGAGGTCTGAGAGATCCCCAACAGGTTCCTACTCGGCACCTGGAAGGACCCTGTAGTGTAAAGGCTCAAGGGAACCATCACCTTGATAGCCACCGGGAGTGGGTGTCCTCCCCCTTACCTTTGCAGTGCCAGGTGCGCCATGAGCAGAGAGATATGTTGCACTGTCCCCCTGCTCAGCTGGAGTCTTCGGCAGCATGCCCGATCCGGCAGGTCCTCAAATGACAGGCGTTGTTGGTACACACTCGGCCTCATACTTCAGGATTCCACTTGAGCAGCTCCAGCTCGTACAGCCTCAGTGCATCTCTCAGGGCTGCAGCAACTAGGAGGAAGGCCACCATTCCTGGTTGAATGCCATAGTCCATTGTCTGCAGAGGGTGGGGTGGCATGGTGGTGCAGTGGTTAGCACTGCTGCCCCATGGCACCAAGGACCCAGGTTCGATCCCGGCCCTGGGTCACCGTCCGTGTGGTATTTGCCCATTCTTCCTATGTCTGTGTGGATCTCACTCCCACAAACCAAGTAGATGGGCAGGGTAGGTGAATTAGCCATGCTAAATTACCTGTAATTGGAAAAACAAAATTGTCTGCAGGGGATGAAAGGCAGACATGTCAGCATGGTGTGTACCTTTGGGCACAACCAGGTCCAATGGACTGCTGACCCTGCCCCCGCATGACCCCTCCCCCCATAATCTCCACCCCCACCCGCTGTTAAACATCGTTTGTACTCAACTACTGCAACCTTCTAGTTATCAAAACATCTGCTGAGACCACACTAGAGACTGGACTAGTTGACTGTAGAAATGCGGATGAGATTAAGTCACTTTTGAGCACAAGTTTGTGAAAAGATGGTCAATTATAAAAGAATATTCAATGATGCAAGAGACATCAAGGCAGATTTTTATATACATAATAAACACATACCTGTAAACAAATCCTTGAAAAGATTATTTGCTGTCTTTCAAAAACTAATGTATGGCCTAAATTACTTTTTAATAGTTTCCTGTTCAAATTTCTCTAATGCAATGTTTTTCAAACTTTTTTTCTGGGGACCCATTTTTACCTCGGGACCTACACCGGCCGACATTGGCACAATTAATAAATCCATACCTTAAAAAATCGTCTTTAAATTGCTTTGTGCCTGATTTCAGCTTCTACTTAATGATTTGTTCACCAGATGCCCTAGAGCTCACACCAGCACTGCTTTGTCCTGTTGTGGACTCTCCTTACAGCTCACACCAGCACTGCTTTGTCCTGTTGTGGACCCTCCTGAACAGCTCACACCACCATTGCTTTGTACTGCTGTGGTTCCTCCTGAACAGCTCACACCAGCCCTGCTTTGTCCTGTTGTGGACTCTCCTGGAGCTCACACCATCACTGCTTTGTCCTGCTGTGGACTCTCCTGACCAGCTCACACCAGCCCTGCTTTGTCCTGTTGTGGACTCTCCTGGAGCTCACACCATCACTGCTTTGTCATGTTGTGGATCCTCCTGAACAACTCACACCACCACTGCTTTGTCCTGTTGTGGACTTTCCTGGAGCTCACACCAGCACTGCTTTGTCCTGCTGTGGACTCTCCTGACCAGCTCACACCAGCACTGCTTTGTCCTGTTGTGGACTATCCTGTCCAGCTCCCACCACCATAGAACATAGAACATTACAGCACAGAACAGGCCCTTCGGCCCTCGATGTTGTGCCAAGCATTGTCCGAAACCAAGATCAAGCTATCCCACTCCCTGTCATTCTGGTGTACTCCATGTGCCTATTTAATAACCGCTTCAAAGTTCCTAAAGTGTCCGACTCCACTATCACAGCAGGCAGTCCATTCCACACCCTAACCACTCTCCAAGTAAAGAACCTACTTCGGACATCCCTCCTATATCTCCCACCCTGAATCTTATAGTTATGCCCCCTTGTAACAGCTACATCCACCCGAGGAAATAGTCTCTGAACGTCCACTCTATCTATCCCCCTCATCATCTTATAAACCTCTATTAAGTCGCCTCTCATCCTCCTCTGCTCCAAAGAGAAAAGCCCGAGCTCCCTCAACCTTTCCTCATAAGACTGCCTGCAAACCAGGCAGCATCCTGGTAAATCTCCTTTGCACCTTTCCAATGCTTCCACATCCTTCCTATAATGAGGTGACCAGAACTGCACACAATACTCCAAATGTGGTCTCACCAGGGTCATGTATAGTTGCAGCATAACCCCGCGGCTCTTAAACACAAGCCCCCAGTTAATAAACGCTAACACCCTATAAGCCTTCTTCATGGCTTTATCCACTTGAGTGGCAACCTTCAGAGATCTGTGGACATGAACCCCAGGATCTCCATTCCTCCACATTCCTCAGAACCCTGCCGTTGACCCTGTAATCCGCATTCAAATTTTTTTCTACCAAAATGAATCACCGCGCAGGGTTAAACTCCATCTGCCATTTTTCGTCCCAGCTCTGCATCCTATCAATGTTGCTTTGCAGCCTACAACAGCCCTCCACCACATCCACTACTCCACCAATCTTGGTGTCATCAGCAAATTTACTGACCCACCCTTCAGCCCCCTCCTCCAAGTCATTGATAAAAATCACAAAAAGCAGAGGACCCAGCACTGATCCGTGGTACACCGCTGGTAACTGGTCTCCAGTCTGAAAATTTTCCATCCACCACCACCCTCTGTCTTCTATGTGATAGCCAGTTACTTATCCAATTGGCCAAATTTCCCTCTATCCCACACCTCCTTACTTTCTTCATGAGCCTACCATGGGGAACCTTATCAAACGCCTTACTAAAATCCATGTATACGACATCAACTGCTCTACCTTCATCTACACACTTAGTTACCTCCTCAAAGAATTCAATCAAATCCATGTTGACTATCCCGGGTTAAGCTGCATCTTTCCAAATGGTCATAAATCCTATCCTTCAGGACCTTTTCCGTTATCTTCCCGACCGCCGAAGTAAGACTAACTGGCCTATAATTACCAGGGTCATTCCTATTCCCTTTCTTGAACAGAGGAACAACATTCGCCACTCTGCAGTCCTCTGGCACTATCCCCGTGGACAGCGAGGACCCAAAGATCAAAACCAAAGGCTCTGCAATCTCATCCCTTGCCTCCCAAAGAATCCTTGGGTATATCCCCTGGGCCAGGGGACTTGTCGACCCTCAGGTTTTTCAAAATTGCTAATACATCCTTCCTCAGAACATCTACCTCCTCCAGCTTATCCACCTGAATCACACTCTCATCCTCAAAAACATGGCCCCTCTCCTTTGTGAACACTGAAAAAAAGTATTCATTCAACGCCTCTCCTATTTCTTCTGACTCCATGCACAAGTTTCCACTACTGTCCTTGACCGGCCCTACCCTCACCCTGGTCATTCTTTTATTTCTCACATAAGAGTAAAAAGCCTTGGGGTTTTCCTTGATCCGACCCGCCAAGGACTTCTCATGCCCCCTCCTAGCTCTCCTAAGCCCTTTTTTCAGCTTATTCCTTGCTACCTTGTAACCCTCAAGCGACCCGACAAACCTTGTTTTCTCATCCTTACATACTCATCCTTTTTCCTCTTGACAAGACATTCAACCTCTTTTGTGAACCATGGTTCCCTCACACGGCCATTTCCTCCCTGCCTGACAGGGACATGCCTATCAAGGACTTGCAATATTTGTTCCTTGAATAAGCTCCACTTTTCATTTGTGCCTTTCCCTGACAGTTTCTGTTCCCATCTTATGCTCCCTAATTCTTGCCTAATCGCATCATAATTACCCCTCCCCCAATTATAAACCTTGCCCTGCCGTATGGCCCTATCCCTCTCCATTGCAATAGAAAGACACCGAATTATGGTCACTATCTCCAAAGTGTTCTCCCACAAACAAATCTAACACTTGGCCCAGTTCATTACCTAGTACCAAATCCAATGTGGCCCCCCCTCTTGTCGGCCTTGTGTCAGGAAACCCTCCTGCACAGACTGTACAAAAACTGCCCCATCCGAACTGTTCGGCCTATAGAGGTTCCAATCAATATTTGGAAAGTTAAAGTCACCCATGACAACTGCCCTGAGACCTCCACACATATCCATAATCTGTTTTGCAATTTCTTCATCCACATCTCTATTACTATTTGGGAGCCTATAGAAAACTCCTAACAATGTGACCACTCCTTTCCTGTTTCTAACTTCGGCACATATTACCTCAGTAGGCAGATCCCCTTCAAACTGCCTTTCTGCAGTTAAACTATCCTTGATTAATAATGCTACTCCTCCATCTCTTTTACGACCTTCCCTACTCTTACTGAAACATCTATACTCCGGAACTTCCAACAACCATTCCTGTCCCTGTTCTAACCATGTCTTCGTAATGACCACAACATCGTAGTCAAGTACCAATCCACGCTCCACGTTCACCTACCTTATTCCAGATGCTCCTTGCATTGAAGTAGACAAACTTCAACCCACCTTTCTGTCTGCCGGTACACTCCTGCGACCTTGATACCCTCCTCAGTACCTCACAATCTCGACACTGGCTTCTGGACTACAGCTCGTTTTCCCAGCCCCTTTGTGGATTCTCCTGAACAGCTCACACCACCACTGCTTTGTCCTGCTGTGGATTGTCCTCAGCCTCTCTCTCCAGCGGGTTCAGTTGTGAGATCCTGGCCTGTTTGTGTCTCTGGCCCTCTCTTCCTTATAACAAAACGATCCATTTAAAATTTTACTTGTTTGCTGTTGACAAAATGGAGGAATCGCAATTGCGCCCAAAGCACGTGATGTCAGCGTTCGGGGCGCGTGACCTGCTCTCTGCCTCGCTTCAGGTGAGAAGACTGCATTGAATTTTTAAAAAAATCTTCTCCTGCGTCAGCGCGCTATGTCAGGAGGAGGTAGTCCTTCTTGGTGGGTTCTGCATACATGTGGCGATGAGCGGGCATGCATGCGCAATGCGCTCGCATTTTTTTACATGGTCGTGGCCGTCATTTTCAAAGCCGCTCACAGCCGGCATTGTAAAAGCTGACTGCTGCGGCTGTTGCGCGTGAATTCACGCGATCGGGAACGCCGCGATGAACGGCTCTGCGACCCACCCACGGGTCATGACCCCCATTTTGAAAATGCCTTCTCTAAAGGAGACTGCAATTCCAAACTGTTGATGAACTAGACCTCATACAAGCAAAAGGATTTGGCCGTAGAATTTTTACGAATCTATCAAATAACATAAATTTGGCTGCCAGTTTTACATAAAACAAACTGGTACAATTTGTTGCTCACTTAATCCAAATGATTTCTTAATAAATGGGTACAAACAGTGCAATAACTGCTCTAAGCACACAAAACACGATAAGTACAGTACAAAGTTCTCCTAAACAATCGATTGTCTGGTTCAGAGGAAAGGCTGAAGGAAAGTGCCTTGCGCTCAAAAATTTGCCTGTTGCAAATAAGCCATGCATATATTTGCTGAAAATCTTGGAATAGCTTAACATGGACACACTAAATAACAAACAATAAAAGATCCAATGGTCCATCGAACTTGTAACACATTACAGATGCGCCCCACACACCTGGAGCCACATAATCTTCCAGGAGAGACAAAGAAAACAGACAAAGTCAGCAAAATAACCTGGAAAATACATCTCCAAAATCCAAGTGATAAAAACTAGTCCAGGAGATTAGGTGGACCCTAATTATTACAGAATACCTAGCTCTTGCACAAGGTACCAGAAATAGGTAGAGCCTCTCCTAAAGAATACAACTAATCAGTTTTGAACACGAGCTGTGTGTGTTTACCCCTGTCCAAGTTCCAGATGAAATAATATTTTTCAGGTTACCAATGCAAGATTTGAGATTGCACAGTGGTGCTCTTCAAATAGCGCTTATAACAATCATCGTAACACAGCAAGCATAATTTATCAGTTTGTCTTCTTTCCTCAACAATATCTCTAGGATTGACAATGAACTCAATCATGAAAGTCTGTACAAAATGGACTAGCTCGTTCTCTAGGAAAGAAAGGCCAAGGGGTGACCTGACAAAGGTCTTCAAATCCAATGAAGGAATTCAGGCACCTGGAGCCAAAAAGCATAGATGCATTTAAGGGGAAAGCCAGATAACTACATGCAACTACCAATATATTTCCCCAAAGTCCTAATTTAGTGAAAAAGCCTCTTCTGTGGTACCTTTTAAATGAGTTTCACAAATGAAAATCCACTGCATCCACTGATTCTCCCTTATTCACCTTAAGTGCAACATTAAAACGATTCAATACTCCTTGAAGTAGTCAATGAATAGCTTCCACCTCGGTGTGAACTCCTCCTCCGAACCTCAAATGGCGAACTTGATCTTTTCCAATTGCATAAACTCTGCCAAATCGCTCAACCATACCCCTGCCTTTAGTGGCTCCAAGTCCCATCAGTACACCAAAATTCGTATGTGGGCTATCGGGGAGTCAAAGGCCAACACGTTGGCCTCTTTCTCCACCTGCACTCCCAGATCCTCCGACACTCCAAATATCACCGCCTCCGGACTCGGAGCTACCTCGCCCCCAAGATTTTTGACATTACGTTTGAAAATTCCTTCCAAAACCGCCTCAACCTTGGACACTCAAAATATGTGCACATGATTCACAGGCCACCCCGCACACTGTCCACACCTATCCTACACCCCTGGAAAGAACCAACTCATCCTGGACACCGTCATGTTGTCTCTGTGCATCACCTTAAATTGGACAAGGCCTAGTCTTGCACACGATGAGGACATATTCACCATCCGCAGAGCTTCACTCCATACTCTGGCCCCAATGTCCCACCCAACACCTTCTCCCACCTACACCTAACCTCCTCCACGGGAGCACTCTCCCTCTTCAACAGCTCCCATACATATCCGCAACCTTACCCTCTCCGATCTCATCCTCAGACTGAAGCTTATCCTGCAGCACAGGGGGTGGCAGCATCGGAACCAATGGCACCTCTTTTCTTATGAAGTCCCTAACCTGCAGATATCTGAACCCATTCCCCTTCAGCAACTCATATGCCCCCTGCGCTCTTCCAGGCTTGCAAGCTTCCCTCCCACAAACAAATCCCCAAAATATTCTACCGCAACCCCTGAACCTTGCATCCAACCCTGCCAGAGCAAACCTACGATTAGCGCAAATCGGCACCCGCAAAGACATGCCTTCCAATTGGAAGTGCTGCTGACACTGGTTCCAAACCCTCAGTGCTGATACCACCACCGGGCTCATAAAGTACCTGATGGCAAGAATGGATGGGGCACATACAACGCTTCCCTCAGGCTGGTCCCCTTACATGAGGCTACCACCATCCGCCCCCAAACCGACTGCTCCTCCATCGCCCATTCCCAGTCAGAAGTAAAGTTTTCTGTAATTCTGGATTTTGATAGGCTTCAATTAAATAATTAAAACTGTTGCATGATGAAATTCTAGCTATGCTGAAGACCAATGATTCAAAATGCCACATGGTTCAAAATAAAACGGCAACCAGTACTAACATGTTTCACTGAAATAGTTTTACTGACATTGGGGGACACAAAATGATTAATACACAGAAAAATAACGTAATAGTAGATTTTAGAAAGTGTATGCCTATTCATTTTCTTGTGTGCGCTCACTCTCTTTCCTTCCCCCCCCCCCCCCCCCCCCCCCCCCTTTTTCTTGAAAGCAGGGTTATACATGCCACCTTCCAATCCACAATACCCATTCAAAAATCTAGGGATTGGGAATTCTGGAAGGACAAATCCAATCTCGCTCTAAAACATAGGACATAGGCCTTCCGGCAGAGGGAATTTGTCAGTTTAGTGCCATTCGTTTATTTATTAATACTAGTTTCTTCATGTTCCTAATTTTTTATTAAACCCTTGGTTCCCCACTATTTCTTGAATGCTTTATGTATCTTTTACGATGAATATAGATTAAAAATGTACTTTCCCTTGCTCCCCATTATAACTTCATCTCTCTGTGCTCCTAAGGAGCTCACATTTACTTTTGCTAATTGCTTCTATATTGCCTATAGAAACTTTAAAAATGTGTTTATATCTCTGGCATGAAGTTGCTGGTTTTGGCCTTTTTCACCTGTGTTCTGGATTGATTTGGCAGAAAGGTGAAGCAGAAAGTGAAAGGGAAGATATTCTCCTCTGGATTGGCATGTTTGCTGGCTATCAGACCAGGCAGAAGACAGTGTGGGATCTGGCTAAGGAGTTGGAGGCGACTTGTGGTGCAGCACCAATTGTGAAAATGGTGGAGGTGAAGGGTCAGCAGAGGGGGAAAGCCTTAGATGGAGCAACTAATGAGCTTCATCAAGGAGGAATTTCGGCAGCAAAGGGAGGAGATGCACAATGACTGGTCAAAGGCGATTGAGGGGCAGTGGCACCTCTTCGCAGGTCTCTGGATTGGGTGGAAAAGTGCCTCAATGTGCAGGGTACGATAATCCATGAGGTGGAAATGGTGGTGTCCGACCAGAGTGACCAGAACGTATCTTTGGAGGCGGAGATCTATGCACGTCGCTGCAGTCAAAGTTGGAGGAGCAGTAGAATAGGTCCAGAGGTTCCAATCAATATTTGGAAAGTTAAAGTCACCCATGACAACTACCCTGAGACCTCCACACCTATCCATAATCTGTTTTGCAATTTCTTCCTCCACATCTCTATTACTATTTGGGGGCCTATAGAAAACTCCTAACAATGTGACCACTCCTTTCCTATTTCTAACTTTTGCCCATATTACCTCAGAACTTGCGGTTTGTGGTTCTGCCAGAGGGAGTGGAGGAAACTAGTGCCACAAAGTATGTTTTGATAATGTTGGCCAGGTTGCAAGAGGAGAGGGTGCTGGACAAGGCCCCAGAGGTGGATCGGGCCTATAGGTCCTTGAGGCAGAAACCGAGAGTAGGGGAAACGCCACGGGCGGTGATTGTGCACAAAGCTTTTGGACAAGAAGATCCCCGAGGTGGGTCAAGGCAAAACAAATCTGTGAATGGGAGGGCAATTGAATCTCCCAGGGCATTGGCGTGGAGCTGGCAAAAAGGCAAGCGGGATACAACAAGGCCAAGGCAGTGCTGTACAGACGACAGATTCGGTTGGGGGTGTTGTACCCAGCCAGACTCCGAGTAACCCATGACAGCCGGGAATATCACTTGAGATGCCGGAGGAGGCGAATGTCTTTATCAGGGACCATAAGCTGGTGGAGAGCTGAGGGGTGGTATGGGACGGAAGAGTTAAATTCAGAAAGTTGGGATTTTCTGTTGATCTGGGTTGCCGATGGGGGGAGATTTTTATAAGGTTTTAAGTTTGTAAGGGGTGGGGGGGGGGGGGGGGGGGGTCATTGCTCCCCCCTTTTGCTTTTTGGGAGATTTGGTGTTTTTTGGTGTTTCTTCATTTAATGAGTGTATTGCACGCGGCTCTTTAGGCTGTGTTAGCGGTTTCGATGTTTTTTAGAATGGCTGGGGGCTCGTCATGCAGGCCGAGGTGGGGTTGGTAGGGGGAGGAGTAGGAGAGTGTGTAAGGGGGCATTTGCTTGGTAGTGTGGCGACTCCCACCCATTGCTAGCGGACGGGAATGTGGTGGGGGTTGAGTCCGTCAGGAATGGTTAGTTTGGGCGGGGGGAATGCGACATGGTAGGAATGGAGGATGAGCATAGTCATGGGCAAGGTCGGGGGCCATCTTGGATGGCCCGGTTTAGAGTGGGTTTGGGTGAGGTAGAGCCAAAGAGGGGTGATGGCGGACGATAGAGGGGGTGGAGGCATAAGCCTCTGGTGAGGATTGTGACATGGAATGTCCACAGGTTAAACGGACCGGTCAAGAGATATTTTTGCATACCTGCAGAGTTTTGACAGCGGAGGTGATTTTCTTGCAGGGGATACATCTCCAGGCGAAGGATCAGGTTAGGCTGAGGAAGGGTTGGGTGGGACAAATAGTTCACTCAGGATTTGATTCGAAGTCAGGGGTGGACATTTTGTTGAGCAAGGAAACGGGGTTTGTGGGCCCCAGTGAGGTGCGAGACCCCGCGGGGCGGGGGAGGTTTGCGATAGTGAGTGGGGTGTTAGAGGGGACGTCTGTAGTGTTAATCAACGTATGCACCTAATTGGGACGATGCTGAGTTTGTAAAGAGGTTACTGGGAGGCGATTCCGCATCTAGATTCTCACCAGCTGATTATGGGAGGAGATTTTAACTGTGTTATGGAGCTGAAGGTTGACAGGTCGAGCCCCAAGTTGATGGGAAGATCGAGAATGGCGAAAGAGCTGGGAGGGTTTATGGAAAGGTTGGGATGGTGGACCCGTGGAGGTTCAGGAACCCGGGAGGAAGGGAGTACACCTTCTTCTCGCATGTGTAGAGGGTCTACTCTAGGATTGATTTCTTTGAGGTAAGTCGGGTGTTGCTGATGGGGATGGTAGGGGCAGAATACGTGGGAATTGTGATTGTGATCTCGGATTACGTGCCACACTGGTTTGATGTGAAGCTTAGTTCAGGACATTGTGCAAAGGCCGGGGTAGAGGTTGGATTTAGGACTTCTGGCAGACAAGGGGCTGGATTCTCCAATCGACAATGCCTAAATCGCGTTCGGTGATCGCCCGGAGAATCCACGTTTACACCAAAATGGGGGGCGCTGCCGTTTTTGCGATGCACCGCACGCCGTATGGACGGCCTCAGGATGTCACCGGAGGCCATCCCCCGATGCTCCGCCCCCGATGGGCCGAGTCCCAGATGTCGTCGCTCGCATATGCTCACACCGTTTGGGGACCTCGCATGGCGGCTGCGGACTTTGTCCAGCGCCGCCAGAGTCAAGGGGGAGCATAGCCGCAGGATCGGAGAACCCAGCCAAAGGTGTTTTGTGAGAAGGCGAGAATGGCAATTAAGAATTATGTGGGAGCTTAATCAGAATGGTGAGATGTTGGCAGCCACATTTTGGGAAGCTTTGAAGGCGATGGTCTGAGTTGAGATCATTTCGTAAGGCTCATAGATATAGGAGGAGGAGGGAGGAGCACTCGAAGCTATTAGACAAGATAGTTGCGGTAGATAGACGATACTCGGCGGTCCCCACGAAGGAGTTGTTGGCGGAAACAAAGTAGTTGCAGGGAAAGTTTGATCAGTTGACGATGGGCAAGGTGGTGGGGCAGCTGCGGAGGGCAAGGGGGGGCGTTGCAGTACAAGTATGAGGAGAAGGCAAGTTGTAGGTCGGTCCACCAGTTGCGGCCTCGGGATATTTTGCAGGTAAGGGTGGAGGCAGGGCAGCTGGTGTCAGAGCTGGAAAAGATAAACAAAGTGAGCAGGGTGTTCTACGATAAAATGTATAAGGCTGAGCAGGTAGGAGATATGGAGCGATTTCTGGATAGGTTGGAGTTTCCAGAGATGGAGAGGGGTGGGGGGGGGGGAAGAGACAGGCACTGGAGGAGCCATTGAGACTAAGGGAGGTGATGGATTGTATCAGTAGGATGCAGTCAGGAAAGGCCTCGGTGCCAGACGGCTTTTTGGTGGAGTTTTCAAAGTAGTTTGCGACAGAGATGGCCCCCCACTTTTTCTGGATGTTCAATGCGGTGGTGGAGAATGGAGAGTTGCCAATGTCAATCTCATTGATCCTGAAAAAGGGGAAGGACCCAGTGAAGTGTGGGTCCGCCAACACCCGAAGGGCTATCGCCAATGTGAATAACAACGGTGATAACGGGCACCCCTGTCTCCTTCCCTTATGTGACCCAAAATACCCCTCATTCGTACGCACATTAGCCACCCGGGGTTGACGCATCCAGAAGTCAAGCCCATTCCACAACTTCAGCTTAAAGCCAAACTTACCCAGAATTTCAAACGCATTTCTCCACTCTACCTGGTCAAAAGCCTTCTCCGCACCCAGTGTTACAATAACTCTGGTGCCTGCCTACCCCCCTGACAGAGTTATAATTACATTCAGAAGCCTCCTAATGTTACTGGAGAGCTGCTTACCCTTCCCAAAACTGCTTAGCCCACTGTGCTAAACCAGTTGGAGATAGGATGGGAACTCTGGCGTAAGACGATGCAGCGGGTGAACTCAATCTCCTCCTACGCGAGGATCAGCTGAATTCAGTTCAAATTGGTGCACAGGAAAAACATGACTCCGGCTAGGAGAGCATGGAGAGTCTGGACATCTTCATCACCTACCCCACTGCCTGTGGAGCCGTTGATTAAAGGAGAGTTTAGGCGCCATCGGCAAGAGGTGCAAGAGGACTGGGCCAAGGTGATTGAGAGAGCAGTACCTCCTCTTTGTGGGACTTTTAATGAGTAGAGAAGCATTTGGAGTTATAAGGTGCGCCGATCCGAGAGTTGGCAAGGGTGGAATCTGACCACAGCGACCAGATTGTGTCATTGGTGGCACAGGTGGCGATGCCGGGAGAGGCCTGCAAGGTGTGAAGGTGGACGATCAGGAGAATCAGTCCAAGCAGCAGAACTTAAGAATCGTGGGACTGCTGGAGGGATGTAATGCCATGGACTACATGTCGAGGATGTTGACGAAGCTGGTCGAGGTCTTTGAAAACCCCCCCAAAGTGTATCGAGACCACCGGTGGCTGCGACAGAGGCTGAGAACTGGGGAGCCGCCACAGGTGGTGATCGTCTGGATGTAGTTTCAGGAAAAGTAGAGGATTCGGAGGTTGGCTCGAGACTGTAGTTGGGAGGGACAGCGGATTCGGATCTACCAGGACATTGGGGCCGACCTGGCCAAACAGTGGGTGAGTTTTAACAAGGCCAAGGCGGCGTTCTTTCAGAGCAAGGTCTGGTTTGGGTTGTTGTACCTGGCCAAACTACGGGTGACTTTCATGGGCAAAGAACATTATTTTACCATGCTGGAGGAGGCGAATGACTTTGTCAAGGCACATGGGTTGGGGGGGTGGGGCTAATGGTGGGAACATTTTGGTTTTCATATTTTCATAGAGGTTACAGTGCAGAAGGAGGCCATTCGGCCCATCGAGTCTGCACCGGCTCTTGGAAAGAGCACCCTACCCAAGCTCACACCTCCACCCTATCCCCATAACCAAGTAACCCCACCCAACACGAAGGGCAATTTTGGACACTAAGGGCAATTTAGCATGGCCAATCCACCTAACCTGCACATCTTTGGACTGTGGGAGGAAACTGGAGCACCCGGAGGAAACCCGGGGGAAACACACAGGGGGAACATGCAGACTCCGTACACAGACAGTGACCCAAGCTGGGAATCAAACCTGGGACCATGGAGCTGTGAAGCAATTGTGCTAACCACTATGTTACCGTGTTGCCCAAACATACATACATGTACAAGTTTTGTAAATTTCTATTTTTGCACACATTGGACTCGCATTTGTTTTGATCGATGGGGGCGGGGGGATGGTTCTGAGTCTCGGGTGTCGTTTTCCTCCTGGAGAGGGGGTTCTGGCAGGGAGGGTGGGTACTTTGTGTAGATTTCCAGGTGGGAGATGCCAGCTAGCAGGGATGCTAGTAAACGGGGCTGCGGCAGGTAGTCGAGGAGCTGGTTGGAGGGGTGGTGCAAAGGGAAGACGAACGAAATGTTTGGGGAGCTGACAGGGGATATGCTGGTGATGCAGGTGACTGTGGCTGTGTGCAGGCAAGAATGGAGGGATCTGCCATTTTGGGTGGGCCCAGAGAAGAGGGGTGCTTAGAGGTGGGGAGAGTAGAGTCAGGTTGGGATGGCGGACCTTAATAGAGTGGGGGGGTTCAGAAACCCCCGGTGGGGATAGTGACGTGGAACATCTGGGGCAGGGGAGGAGCTGAACGGCTCGTTAAACGATCTTGAGTGTTCACGCGTTTGAAAGGTTTAAAGGCGGATGTTGTGTTCTTTCACCAGACACGGTTAAGAAAGGGATGGGTGGGGCAGACAAGTTAGGGGAATTCTGGACATCGATCTTTGAGATACTGTCAGACATCGTGGGGGGAGGATGGCGCCAAGTCCATGGATGGTGATTTTCGGAGTTTCAGAACTGCCAGAGAGGAGGGCTGGTGTGGCCTTCGCCACTCTGATTGCCTGTTGCCGAATCCTACTGGGGTGGAGGGCAGCAACTCAGAGGATGTCGGGTGGTTGTGGGTTACAATTGTGGAGAAAATTAAGTTTGCTCTTCGAGGGTCAGAAGAAGGATTTCATGTAAGATGGAAGCTGCTTCGGTCTCTATTCAAGGATTTGTTTGTCACCAGCCATGCCGGGGGCGATTGTTGTGTTAGTTAAGGGAAGAAAAAAGGGAAATTACAAACGGTTTTTAATTTGGTTGTATCTTTTGTTGATTGTGTGCTTTGTTGACGGTGAAATAAAATATATTTTGAAAAACAATAAAATGAAACACTAACTCATAACTGCTATTTTTTAAAAAACTTATTCAAGCAAAACTATCTCAGGTCAAAACCCACTTTTAACTAGAGGTAGCAAGACTTCCGGGTGCGGCGATGACCAGCTAAGTCGCACGTTTCGGCAGCTCCCGGTGGAACGGACTTTTGGGCTCTTAATAGGAGCCCCAACGGCAATTTTAATGGCTAAAAGCTCTGTGCGGTAAACCAGAAGGGAATCCCCCTGGACACGGATGGAAAAAGGAGAGGAAAGTGGCCGGATTGCGGTGGATCCTTTAGAGCAGCGGCAAGGAAGGCAAGCAAAAATCAAGATGGCGTCGGAAGGTGGCAGTTTAATATGGGGCCCTGAACAACACGAGTTCTTGAAGCGCTGCGTGGAAGAACTTAAAAAGGAGATGAAGAAGGAGCTGCTGGCCCCGATATTACAGGCGATTGAAGGGCTAAAGGATGAGCAAAAGACCCAGGAGCAGGAGCTTCGGGTCGTGAAGGCAAAGGCTGCCGAGAACGAGGACGATATACAGGGCCTGGTGGTGAAGACGGAGATGCACGAGGCACACCATAAAAGGTGTGTGGAAAGGCTGGAGGTGCTGGAGAATGCGAGGAGGAAGAATTTAAGAATTCTTGGTCTTCCCGAGGGTGCAGAGGGGGCGGACGTCGGGGCATATGTGAGCACGATGCTGCACTCGTTAATGGGATCGGAGGCCCCGACGGGTCAGTTGGAGGTGGAGGGAGCCAATCGAGTTATGGCGCGAAGACCGAGGGCTGGAGAAATTCCCCGAGCCATAGTGGTGAGATTTCTCCGATATAAGGACAGAGAGATGGTCCTCAGATGGGCAAAGAAAACTCGGAGCAGTAGGTGGGAGAACGCGGTGATCCGCGTATATCAGGATTGGAGTGCGGAGGTGGCGAGAAGGAGGGCGAGCTTTAAATCGGGCCAAGGCGGTGCTTTATAAAAGGAAGGTCAAATTTGGAATGCTGCAGCCGGCAAGACTGTGGGTCACACATCAAGGGAAACACCACTACTTTGAAACGGCGGATGAGGCATGGACATTTATTGTCAAAGAGAAATTGGAATAAGTGGGTTATATAAAAAAAGAACGTTTGAGACAAAGTGGTGGGGCGAATATGGGGGAAAAAGGGGGGAAAGAGGAGAGATGATTTTTAAGTTGTTAATCCTGCGACCCGGTAACTTTTCTCTCTTCCCCTTGTTGTGGGGGAGGGAGGGAGGTGGAGGAGCTGGGGGCGTCGGCCATCGGGGGCGGGGCCAAAAGGGAAGCGCGGGCTTTGTTCCCGCGCTATGATAATTATGGCGGGAACAGGGAAGCAGGAAGGAGGGGGCGTCGCACAGTGCGAGCCGAGGTCACGGGGGAAGCCGAGGTCGGCCAGAGTTTGCTGACTTCTGGGAGCAACATGGGGGGTGCAATTACGCTAGTGGGGGATCTAGCGGGGGGGGGGGGGGGTTAACTGGGTTGCTGCTGCTGGGGAGAAGGGGGAGCTGGTATGGGGCGGGGGGGGGGGGGGCGCCACCTGGGGGGGTCACAGCTACGTGGGAACCGGGTGAGGAGCTGGTTAAAAAAAAGGGGATGGCTAGTCGACAAGGGGGGGGGGGTAAAGAGCCCCCCAACCCGGCTGATCACGTGGAATGTGAGAGGGCTGAACGGACCGATAAAGAGGGCACGGGTACTCGCACACCTAAAGAAACTTAAGGCAGATGTGGTTATGCTACAGGAGACTCATTTGAAACTGATAGACCAGGTCAGACTACGCAAAGGATGGGTGGGGCAGGTGTTTCATTCGGGGCTAGATGCGAAAAACACGGGGGTGGCTATACTAGTGGGGAAGCGGGTAATGTTTGAGGCAAAGACCATAGTGGCGGATAGTGGGGGCAGATACGTGATGGTGAGTGGCAAATTACAGGGGGAGGCGGTGGTCTTAGTGAACGTATATGCCCCGAACTGGGATGATGCCAACTTTATGAGGCGCATGCTAGGACGTATCCCGGACCTAGAGGCGGGGAAGCTGGTAATGGGTGGAGATTTTAACATGGTGCTGGAACCAGGGCTGGACCGATCGAGGGCCAGGACCGGAAGGAGGCCGGCAGCAGCTAGGGTGCTTAAGGACTTTATGGAGCAGATGGGAGGAGTAGACCCCTGGAGATTTAGTAGACCTAGGAGTAAGGAGTTTTCGTTTTTCTCCTATCTCCACAAAGTTTATTCACGGACAGACTTTTTTGTTTTGGGAAGGGCGCTGATCCCAAAGGTGACGGGGACGGAGTATACGGCTATAGCTATTTCGGATCACGCTCCACATTGGGTGGACTTGGAGATAGGGGAGGAAAAAGAACAGCGTCCACCCTGGAGAATGGACATGGGACTATTGGCGGATGAGAGGGTGTGCCTAAGGGTGAGGGGGTGTATTGAAAGGTACTTGGAACTCAATGATAATGGGGAGGTCCAGATGGGAGTGGTCTGGGAGGCGCTGAAGGCAGTGGTTAGAGGGGAGCTGATATCAATCAGAGCACATAAAGGAAAGCAGGAGGGTAGGGAACGGGAGCGGTTGCTGAAAGAACTTCTGAGGGTGGACAGGCAATATGCGGAGGCACCGGAGGAGGGACTATACAGGGAAAGGCAAAGGCTACATGTAGAATTTGATTTGCTGACTACGGGTAATGCAGAGGCACAGTGGAGGAAGGCACAGGGTGTACAGTACGAATATGGGGAGAAGGCGCGAGCAGGTTGCTGGCCCACCAACTGAGGAAAAGGGGGGCAGCGAGGGAGATAGGGGGAGTGAGAGATGAGGAGGGAGAGATGGAGCGGGGAGCGGAGAGAGTGAATGGAGTGTTCAAGGCATTCTATGAAAGATTATATGAAGCTCAGCCCCCGGATGGGAAGGAGAGAATGATGTGTTTTCTGGACCAGCTGGAATTTCCTAAGGTGGAGGAGCAGGAGAGGGTGGGACTGGGAGCACAGATTGAAACGGAGGCCCCGGGACCAGACGGATTCCCAGTTGAATTTTATAGGAAATATGTGGACTTGCTGGCCCCGCTACTGATGAGAACCTTTAATGAGGTGAAGGAAAGGGGGCAGCTGCCCCCGACTATGTCAGAGGCAACGATATCGCTCCTCCTAAAGAAGGAAAAAGACCCGCTGCAATGCGGGTCCTATAGGCCTATTTCCCTCCTGAACGTGGACGCTAAGATTCTGGCCAAAGTAATGGCAATGAGGATAGAGGATTGTGTCCCGGGGGTGGTCCATGAGGACCAAACTGGGTTTGTGAAGGGGAGACAGCTGAATACGAATATACGGAGGCTGCTAGGGGTAATGATGATGCCCCCACCAGAGGGGGAAGCGGAGATAGTGGTGGCGATGGATGCCGAGAAAGCATTTGATAGAGTGGAGTGGGATTATTTGTGGGAGGTGCTGAGGAGATTCGGCTTTGGAGATGGGTATATTAGATGGGTACAACTGCTGTATAGGGCCCCGATGGCGAGCGTAGTCACGAATGGACGGGGGTCTGAATATTTTCGGCTCCATAGAGGGACGAGGCAGGGATGTCCTCTGTCCCCATTATTGTTTGCACTGGCGATTGAGCCCCTGGCAATAGCATTGAGGGGTTCCAGGAAGTGGAGGGGAGTACTCAGGGGAGGAGAAGAACACCGGGTATCTCTGTATGCGGACGATTTGTTGTTATATGTGGCGGACCCGGCGGAGTGGATGCCAGAGATAATGCGGATACTTGGGGAGTTTGGAGTTTTTTCAGGGTATAAATTGAACATGGGGAAAAGTGAGTTGTTCGTGGTGCATCCAGGGGAGCAGAGCAGAGAAATAGAGGACTTACCGTTGAGGAAGGTAACAAGGGACTTTCGGTACTTGGGGATCCAGATAGCCAAGAATTGGGGTACATTGCATAGGCTAAATTTAACGCGGTTGGTGGAGCAGATGGAGGAGGACTTTAAGAGATGGGACATGGTGTCCCTGTCACTGGCAGGGAGGGTGCAGGCGGTTAAAATGGTGGTCCTCCCGAGATTCCTTTTTGTGTTTCAGTGCTTCCCAGTGGTGGTCACGAAGGCTTTTTAAAAAAGAATTGAGAAGAGTATTATGAGTTTTGTGTGGGCCGGGCAGACCCCGAGAGTGAGGAGGGGATTTTTGCAGCATAGTAGGGATGGGGGGGCTGGCACTACCGAGCCTAAGTGAGTACTACTGGGCCGCCAATATCTCAATGGTGTGTAAGTGGATGGGAGAAGAGGAGGGAGCGGCGTGGAAGAGATTGGAGAGGGCGTCCTGCAGGGGGACTAGCCTACAAGCTATGGTGACGGCGCCGTTGCCGTTCTCACCGAAGAAATACACCACAAGCCCGGTGGTGGTGGCTACACTGAAAATTTGGGGGCAGTGGAGACGGCATAGGGGAAAGACGGGAGCCTCGGTGCAGTCCCCGATAAGAAACAACCATAGGTTTGTTCCGGGGAGAATAGATGGGGGATTTGGAGCATGGCAAAGAGTAGGGGTAACACAATTGAGAGATCTGTTCGTAGATGGGACGTTTGCGAGTCTGGGAGCGTTGCCGGAAAAATATGGGTTGCCCCAAGGGAATGAATTTCAGTATATGCAACTGAGGGCTTTTGCGAGGCAACAGGTGAGGGAATTCCCGCAGTTCCCGATGCAGGAGGTGCAGGATAGAGTGATCTCAGAGACATGGGTGGGGGACGGTAAGGTGTCAGACGTATATAGGGAAATGAGGGACGAGGGGGAGATCATGGTAGATGAGCTGAAAGGGAAATGGGAAGAAGAGCTGGGGGAGGAGATTGAGGAGGGGCTGTGGGCTGATGCCCTAAGTAGGGTAAACTCATCGTCCTCGTGTGCCAGGCTAAGCCTGATACAATTTAAGGTGTTACACAGGGCGCATATGACTGGAGCACGGCTCAGTAAATTTTTTGGAGTAGAGGATAGGTGTACGAGATGCTCGTGAAGTCCAGCAAATCAGACCCACATGTTCTGGTCATGCCCGGCACTACAGGGGTTTTGGGTGGGGGTGGCAAAGGTGCTTTCGAAGGTGGTGGGGGTCCAGGTCGAACCAAGCTGGGGGCTGGCTATATTTGGGGTTGCAGAAGAGCCGGGAGTGCAGGAGGCAAAAGAGGCTGATGTTTTGGCCTTTGCGTCCCTAGTAGCCCGGCGCAGGATACTGTTGATGTGGAAGGAAGCCAAGCCCCCGGGTGTGGAGACCTGGATAAATGACATGGCAGGGTTTATAAAGTTGGAACGGATTAAGTTCGTTCTAAGGGGGTCGGCTCAAGGGTTCACCAGGCGGTGGCAACCGTTCGTCGAATACCTCACAGAAAGATAGAGGGAATGGAAAAGAAGAAGACAGCAGCAGCAACCCAGGGGGGTGGGGGGGGGGGGGGGGGGGAAATCAGAAGGACTCTCAGGGATGTTATTGTATATGCATAGGTATTTGGTATATGTAATTGTATATTGGATTGTTGGATTGTATTTTTGGAGAGTATTTATCGTGGACAAGGCAGTTGCCATTTAGTTTTGTTTTTGATTTTGTTCATATATTATTTATTTATTTGTTTAAGACTGGCCATTGTTATTTATATTGTTTTATGGATGTATAAAGGAAACACTATGTACTGTTATGTTTGGCCAAAAAATCTTGAATAAAATATATCTTAAAAAAAAACTAGAGGTAGCAAACACAGGATTACTTGCCAAACATTGGATAGAGATATTTTGAGACCGCTTGAAGAGAGAGACCCAACACCCCAGCAGAACAATGCAGAATTTCTGTCTGTATTCTTCAGAAACGGCTTCTCAGCATGCTTTCCAGCCAAAAACTACAATTGAAAACTCCACACCTGTGACTGCTTCAGCCCCTGGCTCCTCCCATTAACTACATCATCTCTATCACACTAACTGGGTTATGACCATCTTACTAAGGCTAAACACAATGTCTCTAATTATCTACTCCCCAGGGTACCATCTTTCTATAAACAAAATTCCATTTGCCCTATTCAGGTAACAATATACTTGGTTGGAATGAATTATGATCTTACTTTTCTGACATCTCCAGCCAATGTATCTGTCTTTCTTTTAAACCAAGATTTTAAAAAACATTATTGCAGCAGTCACATACACACTAATCCAGGCTATTAACTATTACTGCATCAGATACATATAACACAATGCTACATCCATCACAAAAGCAAAATAGCATTTTTATTTCAGATTTTCAACACACACACACAAAGTGTTGGAAATACTCAGCACTTCTGACAGCATCTGAAGAGAGATAGCATCTGTGGAGAGAAGAGCAGAGTTCACTTTGAGTCGAATAGGATTCTTCTTCAGAGCCGAGTATTTCTAGAACTTGTTTTTACAATCTTTGGAACTCCTGGTCACAGAGAAGGTGATCTATCCCACTGATTATCCAGTTCCCTATCACATTTCCTTCCATTCAAATTATTGAATGGCCTCCTGTGCACAGGTGTGTTTACCCAACTACCCTGCGGACTACCCCCTCATCAACACAGGCAGCAAAACCTTGCAGTATCTTTTGGATAAGAATAATGTTTCTCCAGCACTGAACGTGGCTCATAGTCACATCTTCCTCCCAACAGGTGTGCCTGCCTCCTGGGTCAGTGTCTAAGTTAGTCACCTCCTCGAAGATACTCCACAATATCTTTGACTCAGATTCCAGCCCACAAACTGTGATGAAGCTCCTCGAAATGGAAATACTAATTGATGATGTGGCTGTCCAGAATCATGACACACCAAGTTCCGACATGCTGCAGTTGTGCCACACCAATAGCACAAACCCAAATATTTCTAATCTTGTTTTATCTACATATTTAATAGAAGCTAATTTATATAATCAACTTAGCTTTAAAAAAAACTAAGATAAGCAAAATACTGCAGATGCTAGAATCTAAAACCAAAGGGCGGGATTCGGATCCATGCTGGCACATGAGTTTCTCGGTGTCGAGGGGTGCTGTTAATGAGAGATCCCGTTGACAAGGGCGGGACCTGTAAATCCCACTGGCAAGTTCGCCTCCGCCAACAAAAAACATGCAGCGGGGTGGTCGGTAAATCCCACCCAAGAACAGGGGATGTTCAAAAAACTCAGCAGCTCTGGCAGCAGCTGTAGGGAGAGAAAGCAAAGTGTCTGACCCAAGGTTGTAATTGAACCAGGGTCCCTGGTGCGGTGAGGCAGTGGTGCTAACCACTGTGTCACCTTGCCACCCGAACTCAAATGTTGAGTTCAAGGGGCTGTAAAGTGCCTAATCGGAAGATGTGATGCTGCTCCTCCAGCTTGGGTTGTGCTTCACTGGAGCATTTCAGCAGGCCAAGGACAGAGATGAGGGCATGAGAGCAAGGTGCTGAGTTAAAATGGCACGCAACAGGAAGTCTGGGGTCATGCTTGCGAAGGTGTTCTGCAAAGTGGTTGCCCAGTCTGTTTATTCTCCCCAATATAGGGGAGACCATATTGGGAGCAATGACTACAATAAACCAAACTGAAGGAAGTGCAAGTGAAACTCTGCTTAACCTGAAAGGAGTGTTTGGGGCCTTGCATGGCAAGGAGGGAGGAGGTAAATGGTCAGGGGGTTGCACCTTCTGCCATTGCAAGGGAAGAGGATGGGGAGTTGGACGCAATAGAAAAGTGGACCAGGATATCACGGAAGGAGTGGTCCCTGCAGAATGCTGACAGGAAGGGTGTGAGGGGACGGGGGACGAAAGTGAGGGAAAGATGTGTTTTGTAAAGTTGTTGAGTTAGTCATGTAATGCGTTCTGAGGTTCACCAGAAACATGTAAGTTTGGGATACTCAAAAGATGACTTTGTCACCTTCATGTAAGGACTAATAAGGTAACCTTTGATTTTCACAGAACTCTGTGTAACTTGCTGCTGCCACTCTCTCACTCAGGACAATTAAAGCAACTAGAAATTGGCAGATCCAAAGTTTCAACTGAAACATAATTCGTTTTTTCAGCATTGATTGGTGCTAGTGTACAGTGATGCTGAATTGGGCATTGCTAGATTTATCCATGTTCATTTGAATAATGTGGAAACCATTTTGCACCTGTTTTATACCAGTGTGTTTTTCCAATAGGAAGAAATTTGGCAACTTGTGATTATCCCATTTGACTGACAAGTGCTTTAGACAGTGATCGCGAGCTATACTGATGCATTTTGCACACTATACTGAAAGTCTTCAACCATCCGGGAAAACATCCTGATCCAACTATGGAAATATTGTTTTTGATCCAAATAACTTATCGCGTAGGTCAATGTGCAAGAATATTTCATACAGCCTCAATCTAGCAGCTGAGGCACACTCTCCATACAATTTCAGCTTGTGTTATAACCACTAATTCACAAGTGCTTTTGGTTGAACTTGCCTATTTAACTTATTTTGGCCAACCCTCCAAGGCGGTATTACTATAGAATATAATGCCAGTGCTGATTATGCATTCTGTATATTGGGGGTTTTGTCAGTCAGATATAAAACGTTAAATTTATGGGAAGCCCGAGTTAGAAAATAAACATCCAAGGGCAGCACGGTGGCACAGTGTTAGCACTGCTACCTCGCAGCATCAGGGACCCGGGTTCGATTCCAGCCTTGGGCGACTGTGTCAAGTTTGCATGCTCTCCCGGTGTCTGTGTGGGTTTTCTCCAGATGCTCTGGTTTCCTCCCACAGTCTTAAGATGTGCAGGTTAGGTGGGTTGGCCATGATCAATGCGCAGAGTTACGCGAAAAAAGAGAGAGAGTGAGCCTAGGTAGAGTGCTCTTTTGGAGGGCCGGTGCAGATTCAATGGACCAATTGGTCCAGAAGAAGACCAATGGTCTCCTTCTGCATTGTAGGGATTCTATGGATCAGTTTAGATGACAGAATAGCCAACAATCCTTCTAACCTCACCTACTTCAAAAGAGACAAATGACTTCCGAAAGCTGTGGAAAAGAGCTACGACATGAAAAGCGAACAAACTTTAGTTGAACGAGGAAATATGTACTACAGCAACGGTACAGGGCAAAGGCATGCAGTGGCTCTATATTGGATTGGATTTGTTTATTGTCACGTGTACCGAGGTACAGTGAAAAGTATTTTTCTGCGAGCAGCTCAACAGATCATTAAGTACATGAGAAGAAAAGGGAATAAAAGAAAATACATAATAGGGCATCAAAAGGTATACAATGTAACTACATAAGCACTGGCATCGGATGAAGCATACAGGGGTGTAGTGTTAATGAGGTCAGTCCATAAGAGGGTCATTTAGGAGTCTGGTGACAGTGGGGAAGAAGCTGTTTTTGAGTCTGTTCGTGCGTGTTCTCGGACTTCTGTATCTCCTGCCTGATGGAAGTTGGAAGAGTGAGTAAGCCGGGTGGGAGGGATCTTTGATTATGCTGCCCGCTTTCCCCAGGCAGTGGGAGGTGTAGATGAAGTCAATGGATGGGAGGCAGGTTTGTGTGATGGACTGGGCGGTGTTCACGACTCTCTGAAGTTTCTTGCGGTCCTGGGCCGAGCAGTTGCCATATCAGGCTGTGATGCAGCCTGATAGGATGCTTTCTATGGTGCATCTGTAAAAGTTGGTAAGAGTCAATGTGGACATGCCGAATTTCCTTAGTTTCCTGAGGAAGTATAGGCGCTGTTGTGCTTTCTTGGTGGTAGCGTCGACGTGGGTGGACCAGGACAGATTTTTGGAGATGTGCACCCCTAGGAATTTGAAACAGCTAACCATCTCCACCTTGGCCCCGTTGATGCTGACAGGGGTGTATACAGTACTTTGCTTCCTGAAGTCAATGCCCAGCTCTTTAGTTTTGCTGGCATTGAGGGAGAGATTGTTGTCTCTACACCACTCCACTAGGTTCTCTATCTCCCTCCTGTATTCGGACTCATCGTTATTCGAGATCCGGCCCACTATGGTCGTATCGTCAGCAAACTTGTAGAAGGAGTTGGAACCAAGTTTGGCCACGCAGTCGTGTGTACAGGCAGCAGAGTAGAGGGCTAAGTACGCAGCCTTGCGGGGCACCGGTGTCGAGGGCTATTGTGGAGGAGGTGTTGTTGTTCATTCTTACTGATTGTTGTCTGTTGGTCAGAAAGTCGAGGATCCAGTTGCAGAGTGGGGAGCCAAGTCCTAGGTTTTGGAGCTTTGATATGAGCTTGGCTGGGATTATGGTGTTGAAGGCGGAGCTGTAGTCAATAAATAGGAGTCTAATGTAGGAGTCCTTGTTTTCGAGATGCTCTAGGAACGAGTGTAGGGCCAGGGAAATGGTGTGTGATGTGGACCGGTTGCAGCGGTATGCGAATTGCAGTGGATCAAGGCGTTCTGGGAGTATGGAGGTGATGCGCTCCATGATCAACCTCTCGAAGCACTTCATTACGACTGAAGTCAGGGCCACTGGTCAGTAGTCATTGAGGCACGTCGCCTGATTCTTCTTTGGTACCGGTATGATGGTGGTCTTCTTGAAGCAGGTGGGGACCTCGGAGTGGAGTAGGGACAGGTTAAGGATGTCCGTGAATACCTCTGCCAGCTGGTCCGCGCAGGCTCTGAGTGCACGACCAGGGATCCCGCCTGGGCCCGTCGCCTTCCGAGGGTTCACTTTCAGGAAGGCCAATCTGACTTCGGAAGCTGTGATGGTGGGTTTGGTGAATTATGGGCTGCTGGGGCACTCGCCAGCGGATTGTTGGTTACCTGCTCGAACCGAGCATAGAATGCATTGAGTTCATCGGGGAGGGGTGCGCTGCTGCGGTCCGCCCGGTGAATTGAGAAGCCTTCAGGTTGTATGGCACAGTCCGGTGAGGCGGGGGTGAGCCATGTCTCTGTGAAACAGAGCACACAGCAGTCTCTTACTTCCCTCTGAGAGGTAAGTCTGGCGTTAAGTTCATCCAGCTTGTTTTCGATCGCTTGAACGTTTGCCAGGAGTATGCTGGGGAGAGGGGTCTTGAAACCGCGTTCCTTCAGTCTAACCTGCAGACCGCCGCGTTTCCCTCGCTTCCTCGGTCGGCGGCTGCTATACAATTCTAGCAGGAGGCCCACGGAGATCCCCAAGGATATATATATTTACAAAAGAAATGGAGAATATCCAATACACTTCAAAAAAAATAAGCATATGCTTTCATTTCAAACTCCAACCCCCTCTACCTCCTCCACCGCTTGCAATCCACCAATCATTCAAGCTGGGCTTGCAGCTGGAAACCTGCCTACTTCCCTGACCAAACCACAATTACACTCTGATTAACAGACTGGTTTACTTGCAACAATCAGAATCTCTGGTCTTGAGGGATGCAAGTCCACTTCAGCAGTAAAATAATGTAATGTACATTATATTGCATCAGTCTCCTGTCCTAAGCAATATCATGGTAAATTTGTTCATTATTCAAAAAACCAATCGTGACTTAGCACTAGGCAAACTGTTAAATTCAACTTCAGAAAACTTCTGGCCTTAACCATCAAAACACAGCTGTTATCTCAAGCTGGATCAGGAAATGGAGGGACCTGGCACCTTGCTTGATCCAGAACTCGGCTTCCTTCCCTATCTACTCAATAATAAAAACAGCTTTCTTCCACTTCCAAAATTCTGCCCACTTCCTCGCCCCCATTTGTCACTGTGATCCTGATCCATGATTACTCGAGAGAGAAAAAAGAAAAATAGCATTTATATAATCACTTTTCCATGATGTTAGGACACCCCAAAGTTCATCTGACCAATAATAAAGTACTTTTTGAAGTGTAATCAGCTTTGTATTGCAAGTAACAACAGCCACATGGAGGGCTTCACGTAGGTAGCATTGGCATACAAGGGAAGGCCTGAAGAACAAGGAAATAGAGGAGGTCTTTTGGGGGCAGTGGGGAAGAACAGATTCAAGCAGAGTATATATCAATTGGGCCAGAATATCCCATTTTGTGCAATGGATCCTACATAAAAATAAATGAGCAATTTAAAGGCAGTAATCTAACCTAGGGTTCAGTTATAAATCTACTCAAATAAATATATTGACCCAATTCCAGTCTTGTAAATTGCTCCTAGCTATCCATTATTCTCATGTTAGCTCACCTTTTTGACAAAAATCATTGAATTATGAAGGTGAAGTGCACAAAGGTGCCAGAGTACATTTTCTTCTACATGTACAATGAACACAGTAGCGTATGAACAGAAGCACTACCCAACAACCTTTAGAAATGCTGACTTTGAGGTTATGGAAACAAAAGGCCAAGAAAACAATTGCATTTCTATCAGATCTTTCACGGCCCCAGAACATTCTGTATTTCGTAGTTAAGTAAGTACTTTTGAAAAATATTCAATGTTGTAGGGAAAAGGTAGCCAGTTTGCATATGGCAGGATGCTACAAATAGTAATGAAATAAATGGACAGTTAATCTATTTTGGTGGGTGTTGATTTAGTGGTAGAATGTTGGCCAGGATACCAGGAGAACTCTCCTGTTCGAAGTCAAATCATTCCATGGCAACTTTTACATCCTCCTGAAAGCTGGTTAAATATCTCATCAGCAAGGTAGCACCTCAGACAATGCAACACTCCCTCAGTATTGCACAGGGATAGTCAACCTATTTTAATCAATGCAGATATCTAAAGTGGGATGAATGACAGATAATGACAGTTGTCTTACGAGGAAAGGTTGGACAGGTTGAGCCTGTATCCATTGGAGTTTAGAAGAATGAGAGGTGATCTTATTGAAACATACAAAGTCCTGAGGGGACATGACAGAGTGGATGCTGAAAGGATATTTCCCCTTATGGACAAGGTCAGAACTAGGAGACATAAGTTTAAAAATAATTTATGACGGAGACTAGGAGAAATATTTTCTCCGAGAGTCATGAGTCTGTGGAACTCTTTTTCCCATTGGGCGGTAAAGGCAGGGTAGTTGAATATTTTTAGAAGTAGATAGATTCTTGACTAACAAGAGAGTCAAAGGGTATAGGGGGCATGTAGGAAAGTTGTGTTGAGGTCACAACCAGATTAGCCATGATCTTATCGAATGATAGAGCAGACTTGAGGAACGGAATGGCCTACCTCTGTTTCTGAATTCATGTTCATATGACAGGTACTGTTCTTAATTGTCACCTCATAAAAATTCTTGCTACAAAGGCTTCTACATACCTTTCAGTACCGCTGTACAATTTCAAATGTAGAATATATTTTCCCAACACTCCAAAAATGAGTTAAGTCATAGAACTAGATTCCCGCTACAAAACTTTCAGGTCATGATCAATAATTTCAGTAATGTTCATTGATATTTATATCTTATTAATTTTCCCTTAAAAATGCAAGCCACAATCACATTCAAAGTATTTAAAATACTACCTTGCTTCTGTTTCTATTCTCAAAAAAGGAATCTCACGAGATGCCGATTCATACCATAATTTTTTCAGTTCTTGCGTTTACTCTCAATCCCAAACCACCAATCCCAGATCTCCTGGCACAATAATCAAGGCCAAAAGTAGAAGTTTGACTATCAAAAGTTGCCAAAAACAGAAGTTAGCAATTTCAAGATTTTTCACCAAGATGGATTGAATAGAAAGTTTTTCTTTCAAAATGTAACATAGAGCATCAATCCTAGAGAAATACAATCCTACTGCCCAGAGTAAAGTGCATTTACTCGATGGGCAGCACGGTAGCACAAGTGGATAGCACTGTGGCTTCACAGCGCCAGGGTCCCAGGTTCAATTCCCTGCTGGGTCACTGTCTGTGCGGAGTCTGCATGTTTTCCCCGTGTCTGCGTGGGTTTCCTCCGTGTGCTCCGTTTCCTCCCACAGTCCAAAGACGTGCAGGTTAGGTGGATTGGCCATGCTAAATTGCCCTTAGTGTCCAAAAAAGGTTAGGAGGGGTTATTGGGTTACGGGGATAGGGTGGAAGTGAGGGCTTAATGTGGGTCTGTGCAGACTCAATGGGCCGAATGGACTCCTTCTGCACTGTATGCTCTATATACTCAGTGAGCAATGAATCCACTCTTACAATTCAACAACGTTATTCAACTCAAACTGGTTTCCTCTGCAATCACCATGCAACCTGATGGGACAATACTTAAACTTACACAATTCTAGCTGGAGTAAGAATCCTGTGCACCAATTGTCTCATTTGTTCTGGGAAAACTAATGCAGGTAGGCAGAAACTTCAGATGGTGACATGGCTAATTTACATGCTAGTGTTGAGATGGTAGTTATTAATATGTTTATTCAGTTCATTAGAATTTGAAATTTAATTACTGAATATTCACAATATTTGACATCATGAAACAGATCAAACAGAAGTTCATCAACATGTCACTTCATGGGACTTCCGGGTGCGGCTATGCAGAGCTAGGTCGCATATTCAGCAGCTCCCGCTTGGAATGGACTTTTGGGCTCTTTTACAGGGCCCCCACGGCATTTGTTTGACATTTCCCGGTGTGGGAAGAAGACTGCAGCATTCCCCTGACGGTGTCCCCCAGGAATGAGGTGTCTTTTGGCTGCCAGACCCGGCAGAAACCGTGAATTATTTGGCTTTAGCTGCAGCAATAGGCAGAGGCCTCTTCCAGCATGCAGGCGGGGGAAGGGCAAGCTTAAAGCTGCAATCTGACTTGACTCTATCAAAGGTGAATTCTAGCAGCAGAGGGAACTACTGTGAAAGGATCTACCAAGGCCATTGAAGAGGCGGGGACGAGGCTTCTGGTGGCGGCCATGGAGGAGTAGGTCGCGCATTCGGCAGCTCACGTCTGGAACTGACTCTCAGACCTTTTTCAGGAGTTTCCATAGACTTTTTGGGGCAGACTGGTGAAGCAAACACTGCCAACTTCTATGAAACGGACCAGAAGTGTAACGGCCAAAGGAGCGGCACTGGAGCAACGGGAGAAGCGAGGGAAAGAAAACAAAATGGCGGCGGCCAGGGACAAAGGGGAGCTGCAGGAGTTCATTAAGCGCTGCTTCGAGGAGCAGCACGAGGAGATGCGCAAAGAGATGTTGGCGCCTATGCTTTCGGCAATTGAAGGACTTGGGATTAGCAGAAGGCCCATGAAGCTAAGATCCAGGAGGTACAGAAAAGAGTCAGTCAGAACGAGGACGAGCTCGTGGGTCTGGCGGTGAGAGTGGAGCAGAACGAGGCGCTACACAAGAGGTGGGCGGGAAGACTCGAAGACCTGGAGAACAGGTCGAGGAGAAAGAATCTGCGAATCCTGGGTCTCCCTGAGGGAGTGGAGGGGGCTGATGCCGGGGCACGCGCGAGCACGATGCTCGAGACGATGATGGGTACGAAGGCCCCTTCGAGGCCGCTGGAGTTGGACGGGGCACATCGGGTGCTGGCGAAGAAGCCCCAGGCAAATGAGCCGCCAAGGGCGATGGTGGTGAGGTTCCACTGGTTCACGGACAGAGAGTGGGTCCTGAGATGGGCCAAGAAGGAGCGAAGCAGGAAGTGGGACAATGCAGAGATCCGAATGTACCCGAACTGGAGCACAGAGGTTGCAAAGCGGAGAGCGGGTTTCAACCGGGCCAAAGCTGCGTTGTACCGGAAAGAAGTGAAATTCGGAATGCTGCAGCCAGCGCGACTGTGGGTCACATACAAGGGCCAACACTATTACTTTGAAACGCCTGAGGAGGCGTGGACCTTTGTACAAGCCGAAAAGTTGGACTCTAACGGAGGGTTTGTGAGGGTGGGGGGTTGTTTTGGGGTTTGATGTGTGGTGGTTGTTGTATATAGGGGGTCAATCATGCGCAGGAAATGTTACATGGGCTGAGGGAGAGAGAAAAGGCCGCGACAGGAGCTGCGCCAGAGGGGGCGGAACGGGCTTTGGAAAGCGCGGGGTTTTTTCCCGCGCGCGGGAAGAAAGGCGGGAAGGGGAACGAAGGAATGCATATGGATTGGGAGACTCCCACGCGGGGAGGTCAATGGGATGGCGGGGGAAGCCGGGGTCAGCAGGCGTCAGCTGACTTACGGGAGTGACATGGGGGGAGCAAAAAAGCTAGACAGGGGTCTAGCGGGGGGGGGATGGGAGGGGGGTGAAAAAGGGTTGCTGCTGCACTGGCCGAAAGGGAATGGGACACAGAAGAGGTGGTCGGGACGGGGGTCCCCCCTCTGGGGGAATGGAGGGTGAGGGAGGCGTGGACATGGGACTGGCCCAGAAAAGGAGATGGCTAGTCGGCGGGGCGTTGGGGGGGGGGGGGGGGGGGTGAGAGCCCCTCCAATCCGGCTGATAACGTGGAATGTGAGGGGCCTGAATGGGCCGGTGAAGAGGGCTCGAGTGTTCGCGCACTTAAAGGGACTGAAGGCAGACGTGGCCATGCTCCAAGAGACACATCTGAAGGTGGCGGACCAGGTCAGGTTAAGAAAGGGATGGGTAGGACAGGTATTCCACTCGGGACTAGACGCGAAGAATAGAGGGGTGACAATATTGGTGGGAAAGCGGGTGTCATTTGAGGCCAAGACAATTGTAGCGGACAATGGAGGGCGATATGTAATGGTGAGCGGTAGGCTGCAAGGGACGTGGGTGGCGTTGGTAAACGTATACGCCCCGAACTGGGATGATGCAGGATTCATGAAGCGCATGTTGGGGCGCATTCCGGACCTGGAGATAGGAGGCCTGATAATGGGAGGGGACTTCAATACAGCGTTGGATCCAGCACTGGACCGCTCCAAATCAAGGACTGTAAAGAGGCCAGCAGCGGCCAAGGTACTTAGGGGGTTTATGGATCAGATGGGGGGGGGAGTGGACCCATGGCGGTTTGCAAGGCCGCAGGCCAGGGAATTTTCTTTCTTCTCCCATGTACACAAAGCCTACTCCCGGATAGATTTCTTTGTTCTGGGTAGGGCGCTCATCCAGAGGGTGGAGGGGACGGAGTATTCGGCTATAGCCGTTTCGGACCATGCCCCGCACTGGGTGGAACTGGAGCTGGGAGAGGAGAGGGACCAACGCCCGTTGTGGCGGCTGGATGTGGGACTGCTGGCGGACAAGGTGGTGTGTGGGAAGGTGAGGGGGTGTATCAAAAGGTACTTGGAGGCCAACGACAACTTGGAGGTGCGGGTGGGGGTGGTATGGGAGGCGTTGAAGGCGGTGATCAGGGGAGAGCTCATTTCCATTAGGGCTCATAGGGAGAAGACAGAGGGTATGGAAAGGGAGAGGTTAGTGGGGGAGATTGAGAGTGGACAGGAGATACGCAGAGGCTCCGGAGGAAAGATTACTTGGGGAAAGACGACGGCTCCAGACGGAGTTTGACCTGTTGACCACAGGGAAGGCGGAGGCACAGTGGAGGAAAGCGCAGGGGGCGACCTACGAGTATGGGGAAAAGGCTAGTCGGATGCTGGCACACCAGCTCCGTAAGAGGATGGCAGCGAGGGAAATAGGGGGAGTCAAAGATGGAAGGGGAGCCACGGTTCGGAGTGCGACGAAAATAAACGAGGTATTCAAGGCCTTTTATGAAGAGCTGTACAGATCCCAGCCCCCAGCGGGGGAAGAGGGGATGAGACGATTCCTAGATCAGCTGAGATTCCCGAGGGTGGAGGAGCAAGAGGTGGCTGGTTTGGGGGCACCAATTGGGTTGGAGGAGCTGAGCAAGGGTTTGGGGAGCATGCAGGCGTGGAAGGCCCCGGGACCGGACGGATTCCCGGTGGAGTTCTACAGGAAGTACGCAGACCTGTTGGCCCCGCTACTGGTGAGGACCTTTAATGAGGCAAGAGAGGAGGGGACCCTGCCCCCGACAATGTCGGAAGCGACAATTTCTTTGATCCTAAAGCAGGACAAGGACCCACTGCAATGTGGATCGTACAGGCCGATCTCGCTCCTCAATGTGGATGCAAAGTTGCTGGCAAAAGTGCTGGCCACGAGGATCGAGGACTGTGTCCCAGGGGTAATCCACGAGGACCAGACGGGATTTGTAAAGGGCAGGCAACTAAACACCAATGTGCGGCGGCTCTTAAATGTGATAATGATGCCATCGGAGGAGGGAGAGGCGGAGATAGTGGCAGCTATGGACGCGGAGATAGTGGCAGCTATGGACGCGGAGAAGGCCTTTGACCGAGTAGAGTGGGAGTACCTCTGGGAGGTGCTGCGTAGGTTTGGGTTCGGGGTAGGGTTTATCAATTGGGTTAAGCTCCTTTACAGAGCCCCGATGGCGAGTGTAGTGACGAACCGGCGGAGGTCGGAGTACTTTCGACTGTACCGAGGGACGAGGCAGGGGTGCCCCCTATCCCCACTGTTGTTCGCATTGGCGATCGAACCATTGGCCATGTCATTGAGGGAGTCTAATAAATGGAGGGGGGTGGTCCAAGGGGGAGAAGAGCATCGGGTGTCGCTATATGTGGATGACCTGTTGCTGTACGTGGCGGATCCAATGGAGGGGATGGTAGAGGTCATGCAGACTCTAAGGGAGTTTGGGGAGTTTTCGGGCTATAAGCTCAATGTAGGGAAGAGTGAGCTCTTTGTATTACAGGCGGGGGACCAAGAAAGAGGGATAGGGGACCTACCGCTGAGGAGGGCGGAGGGGAGCTTTCGGTATCTGGGGATCCAGATAGCCAGGAGTTGGGGGACCCTACATAAACTGAATCTGACGAGGTTGGTGGAGCAAATGGAGGAGGATTTCAAAAGATGGGACATGTTACCGCTCTCGCTGGCGGGTAGAGTGCAGTCGGTCAAAATGGTGGTCCTTCCGAGGTTTCTGTTTGTGTTTCAGTGCCTTCCCATCGTGATCACTAAGGCCTTTTTTAAGAGAGTAGGCAGGAGTATTATGGGGTTTGTGTGGGCGAATAAGACCCCGAGGGTAAGGAGAGGGTTCCTGGAACGCAGTAGGGACGGAGAAGGGTTGGCGCTGCCAAACCTGGGGAGCTATTACTGGGCAGCAAATGTGGCGATGATCCACAAGTGGGTTATGGAGGGAGAGGGGGCGGCATGGAAGAGGATGGAGCTGGCGTCCTGTAAAGGAACGAGCCTGGGGGCGTTGGTGACGGCACCGCTGCCGCTCTCGCCGACAAAGTATATCATGAGCCCGGTGGTGGCGGCAACGCTAAGGATCTGGGGCCAGTGGAGACGGCACCGGGGTGCAATGGGAGCATCGGTGTGGTCCCCGATCAGGGGTAACCACCGGTTTGTCCCGGGGAAGATGGACGGGGGCTTCCAGAGCTGGCATCAGGCGGGGATTGGAAGAAGTTCATCGACGAGACGTGTGCGAGCCTAAGGGCACTGGAGGAGAAGTTCGAGTTACCCCCGGGAAATGCCTTTAGATATATGCAGGTGAGGGCTTTTGTGAGGCGACAGGTGAGGGAATTCCCGTTGCTCCCGGCACAAGAAGTTCAAGATAGGGTGATCTCGGGTGTATGGGTCGGGTCGGGGAGGGCAAGGTGTCGGAAATACACCAGGAGTTGAAAGAAGAGGGGGAAGCGCTGGTAGAAGAGTTGAAGGGTAAATGGGAGGAGGAGATGGGGAAGGAGATCGAGGAAGGTCTGTGGGCTGATGCCCTCGGTAGGGTCAATTCCTCTTCCTCGTGTGCCAGGCTCAGCCTGATACAATTTAAGGTGGTCCACAGAGCGCACTTGACGGGGGCGAGGTTGAGTAGGTTCTTTGGGGTAGAGGACAGATGTGGAAGGTGCTCAGGGAGCCCGGCGAACCATGTCCATATGTTTTGGTCATGCCCGGCACTGGAGGGGTTCTGGAGAGCAGTGGCGGGAGCAATATCTCAGGTGGTGAAAGTCCGGGTCAAGCCAAGCTGGGGGCTAGCAATATTTGGAGTAGTGGACGAACCGGGAGTGCAGGAGGCGAAAGAGGCCGGCATTCTGGCCTTTGCGTCCCTAGTAGCCCGGCGAAGGATCTTGCTAATGTGGAAGGAGGCGAAGCCCCCCAGCCTGGAGAAATGATATGGCTGGGTTCATAAAGTTGGAGAGGATTAAGTTCGCCTTGAGAGGGTCTGCGCAGGGGTTCTACAGGCGGTGGCAACGGTTCCTAGACTATCTCGCGGAGCGTTAGAGGAAGGTCAGTCAGCAGCAGCAGCAACCTTGGAGGGGACGTCCTGGGAGGGGGGGGGGGGGGGGGGGTGGATGAGCAAGAGATAACATGAAGAGTTGGGGAAACTGGCACGTACGGGTGAGGGCCAGTGTACAAAGCTGTGTAAATATATCATTTTGCCATGTATATATCTTGCTCTGCGCTATTTCCCGTTTTTTGGGGGGTTTTTTGTTACGAGGGGTGGGGGTTATTGTTTGTAAGGGAGAAAAATTGTGTTAAAAAACTTTAATAAATATATATATTTTTTAAAAACATGTCACTTCAGTATGTTCACGTCAGTATTTTCATCAAGGGGAGAAAATAGTGAACAAATCAACAGCATTCTTTACCAACACACATACTCTACTTTGAAAGCAGAGCCACTGGCAACAGGTTTTCAAATTGGGATGGTGGCAAACCCAAAAGATCAGATTTCTGTAATTACTGAATTACTAACATGTATTATTTCCATTACTACATACATGTTGAAACATTTTCTGCAGTTATACCGTTGCTCAGGTGGTAGAGTTATGAAGTCGAGAACCCAGCTCCCCCTCACGAGAAATCAATATTTGCAGGGGTGGGGGCTACTTGCATCAGCATCAAAAAAAAACACTTTACATTAACAGTGTAAAGTCAGATCTGGGACCATCATTCATGCCATAGACCTTCCCCAATATATAAGCAGCAGACAGGGTAGCAATATAGTGAAAGTGCATATTGTTTGTACAACAAAGTTCAGTGGCAGGAGCCGTTATTCAGTTTTGCCAATAGTGGCTCTTCTAGCAAAAACAAAACCTCCACACTGCTGAGAGCAGGTTGTAGATTTCAATCGCACTGAGATCACAAGTTGTATCTGTGTTTTTGCTGTTGCAGACAGTCCTGCAGAATAAAGGAAGTTCCTAAACTCAAAGCCAGAGACAATCTAAGACCAAAAACAATGTGTAGAATTCCCCCATGAAGATGTCTCAAGTCCAACACAGATAATATTTGATTGTTTGCATTTCTCAACTGTTCAGTGGAAACAAGATTTCCCTTCTTCACATGTGGAAGAGAGTATAGTTTTCCTGCGTTTAGTAGTTTTAAATATACAGTGTGGCAATTCAAATAAATAGTTTCCTTTAAATTCAATTTAGTAAGTCCTCAGTTAAAGTGAAGGGGACTATAATAGGGGAAAAACAAACTAAAAAATAAAGTAGCATTTTATTTTGTCTTCTGGATTAATTACAATGATTCTAGTTCCTGGTAGAGGAACAACAGAGAGAGCTGGGTTGGGCTGCAGCAAAAGTAAAATTAATGGATTACCAGTGTTCTTGCTCAATTCAAAGTCAGAAAAGCAACATTTAAAGATGATTTTAAATTACGGCATAAATTCATTTCAGGGGACAGGAAAAGTTTCATTTTACAAATATTAATCAACTTGCTGGTTTTTTTAAATGCAGTTTTATAAGCCATTTAATTTTATGAACATTTTCTTCAAATTCCATAAAATGTACATAGCTACAACTGCATTTTACAGTAATCAGTTTTAGTTTGCGGTCAGGAAATGCTGAACGAGCAAAGCCAAAACTAGAAAGTTCAATTTCGGCAAGCAAATAAACCAGTCAAACCATCTTTAAAACCAGCATCCTTTTCACCTAAGTCATTATTCCCTTTGTAACTGCAAATATTTCTAATCTGTGACTAACATTGAAGGCATCAGGCTTTCAGAAAAACAATAAAATTGTTGCTCGAATGCTGAAAGCTTGGCCATGCAGGAAAATACAGTTGCTTTATCAAATGAAGAATGTGAAAATTCAGTACCTTCTTGACTCCAACCATGATTAATTTGCTCACCACAGAGATGCAATTGATTTGAACCTTTAAAGTCATAATCACAGTCCTCTTAAACAGGCCATAAACACTTCCTGTTTATCGAAACAGGACAATGGTTAAACAATAAGTCAACATCAAAATCCCCAAAACTCAAATCACTAGACGTAACTTTTACCTGGGGCCAGGGGATGGGGAGGGGAATTCCATACAAAATACCCATTCCAGGTTGTTATATTTTAAAACAGTTGGTCAGAGGCAATGAGAAACAGCCAGCAAATGTCGGCTTTAGGTCTCTAACGCCTCCCACACATTTCTCTTGTGACTAACTTTATATTGGTTTCATATACCAACACCAACTCTTCAATGGTAGAAACTACAGACTTATTTTATCCATACATATCTGGATTATGTCATTACTACTAAATATCAGCAGAATCTCATGTGCCAATATATCTTTAATGATTGAAAGGTCTCGAACTCAGAGGTACTCCAGATAGATAAACAAAACATTTAGTCTAAAAAGTCTGATATGATCAGACAGGTTATTTTTTTCAAATACATTTTTGAAACATCTTTTAATAGTTATGAAAATGCATTTGAAAAAAAATTAGCAACTTGAAGGCAAGAAGAGATATCTTGACTATCGTGAAGATAGAAAACACTATAATGTACTGATGACATTTGGTAAAGACCTGCCCATTATGCCTGGTATGCAGCTGGAATACTGGGGCCTCAGCTCTTCACTGTATAATTCAATAGCTTGGACACGCAACTATTTTGTCATGTTTGTTGATGACACTTGCATTAGGAAGCACAGCACGTTGTGCAGACGGAAGCAAATGGCAAAGGGACAGATACAGTCAGTGAATGGGTAAAACTGCAAAAAAAATGGAATTCAACTTCGAAGGGGATGTCATCATTTTTGGATTCACAATAGACAAATCAATATTTAGAATTAAAAACTTAAATGTGTACTCGCACAAAGTAATGGCCAGTACTACTTATATATAGTGACAAGAGATTTCAGCACATAAAAAGACAGGAGCCCATTTCATTGACTTGTACAAGTTTCACGCTGAAGTTATCTTACCTAAACCAATTTCTGTGCTCCTTAATATTTTCAAGCAGAGCATGCTGACTCCATTTGCCAAAGATTAAATCCATGGATGGCATTGTGCAAAGCACTATTTTGTGAATATGGGATGTCACCATATCTTCTCTTTGAAAATCACAATTAATACCACTAGCCATTCAGTACAGTTAGATATAGTTTTCTTTTACGATTGCAAAATGACAGGCGAGGAAGACCATTTGGGAATGTCACAGAATCCAGCATTATGATTCCAGACCATTTTCTTCCACCACATTATCTAGAAATTTTTTGGACAGGTGAGATGCGAAGAGAAAGGTCAGCATGTGCAGGGAGAATAGGAAAAGATAGGAGGAAGAAAACAAAATGTTTGGGGGAGGGGGCAAAAGAAAAAAAGACAAAAGTTTAAGAAGATATAAATTGAAGTTAATGAAGTATGTGATGTGGCCCAACGATTTCAGGAAGTACAAAATAAATTGAAAGTTGCATGTGGTGGTTAATCACAATTCAGCCCATCTTAAGAGGTATAAGAGCTTATTAGTTGTATCGCAAGCATCTGACTGCTGTCCTAAAGGCTGCACACTTTGTTCTATTTATCTTAGTAATACAGCTCAGCATTCCATTTATTTCAATTGTTGCTCAACAATATTGAGAGCTGGAAAATAATTGGTCACAAGCTAACTGGTATGCAAATTGTCCTTCCCCAGTGTGTTTTTAAGATCCAATTTAGCACCCTTTCCCCACTCCCAACTGCAAAGTACAAAAAGTGTTACTGTACTATGTGCTCCAGGAAACTGTTGGTACACTGATGTAGCATTAATGCAGCACAAATTTGAAGCTTGCTGTAACATACTGCTCAGTCCATAAATTAAACCATATCAGACCATCCAACTGCTACAAATCTGATGTATGACACACAGGTCAGCCCTATCCCCCGCCTGTGTCCGATCCATTCATTTTTGGGATATCTGATGCACCCCAATTAATCTAAAAATGTCCAGAGCCAACTATAACCCAGCTTCAATTATAGGATTATACTACAATTAGATAATATGAAGTATTTTGTCAAGTTACGTTATTGCTCATCCTAAAATCCAAACATGAAGGAAAGCAGTTTGTGTCTATGTTTGTACAATGTGAACAATTAGATTCCCTTACTGCCAAAGTGCACAGGATGCATAAAAAGGCACCACACTACAATAATTTAATTATAGTAGTCATTTCACTTTTAGTACAACAGAGAGCACAACATTATTTTTGGATTTTATAAATAAAGTAGCAATTGGTATAAGAGACGAGTGCAAATGCAGCTTCAGGCAAGGCCTGGAGAAAGGAGTCGCATTCAGCTTCTCTTTGCTGTTGATGCTTAATTTATCATTCAAACACAAGGTCAGTACATAGCTTCAGGCCAATGCCAAATTTGTGCAAGAGAATTGGCCGGGGGGAGGCGCAAGAATCGAGCCACGCCGCTCCGACGTTGGGCCGCCGATTCTCCGGCGACCGGAGAATCGGCACCAATCGCACCAGTGCAGTCGCCGCCGCGCCGGTCAGGGGCCGTTGAACGCGGCCCCACCCTGGCAATTCTCTGCGCTCGACGGGCCGCATGCCCGCCGGCGTGGGTTACGTATGGTCCTACCAGGCGGGACCTCGGAGTTCTGGTTGCGGGGGCCGTCCTGGTGGGGGACAGGGGATCCGATTCCGGGGGGGGGGGCCCTCCACGGTGGCCAGGCCCGCAATCGGGGCCTACTGATTGGCGGGCGGGCTAATTCCAGGGGGGTCCTATGTTCCTCCGTGCTAGGCCCCTGTAGGGCTCCGCCATATTGCCCGGGGGCTGGCGTGGAGACGGCAACCCACGCGCATTTGCGGACCCGCGCCGGCCGTGGCACACAGCACTCCGGTGCCATAATATCCCCCGAAGAGGTGAATGCCTGGGCCTGGAGGCTCGTGTCGGTTTTGACGCCGCGCCAACACTTGGCCGGGATTTCAGAGAATCCCAGCCCATGTCACTACTTAACTACTCCACAAGCAATCCTCTTAATATAAGTAAAACTTAAATAGTCAAAATTTTTACGATGCTTTAATTGCACTTCTGGCTCTAAAAGCACTATTGCAGCAGTCATACACACACTATCCCAAGCTTTTAACCCTTACTGCAACAAATGCAGAAATTCCTACATTCATCGCACAACCCACAATCAGGCAAATTGCACACAGGTAGTGATTGTTTTCAGGGGCATCTGACAGTACGATCCTTGGTTGAAAACAAATGCTTAGCTGACTCAGTGCAACTAAATATTTGCACTACTACTTAGCCAGAGAGTTTCCATTACTGGTGGCAGATTAGGAGACCTCACAAGATCACTGGTGCTACCAGCCAAGCCAAGGTTTAAATTTAAGTCATCACTGACAGAGCAGACCCTGCACACAAAAATCAATGGAAGTACTGTGGAGGAGCAGGGCTGAAGAAAGTACCACATCAGAGCTAGAAGAATGTGGCAGCTGAACAGAACCACACTAGATAAGAATCAGAGGTCTAATTTTAATCACAGGTATAAATATGATGCCCAGCCACTTTTTTTCCCAAAAAATGAAGCTGGCCAGTAATTTTAATGAAGCAGAAATACTGAAATTTGGAAATTTAGTGAAGATGTGGCAAAGCTTACATCTCAGTCTTTAATTATTCATTGCTTGCTGAATTAGATCCATTGTTGCTGTTTGAAAGCTCCCCTACACCATTGACAAACTCCTCACTCTGAAAAGTATTGTATGTTTTGTTCTTTTCCAGTTATAAATAAACTTCCACTGCAAGAAATTGTTTAAAAAAAACATCTAATGTACATTAAAAAAAATGAAAATTTGGAAAAATAATTCCAGTGCAATTTTGGCACTTAAAAGACGTGGAACTGAGTTACGGTTTGATTAAAATCATCAGCTCACACGATAGCCTCATGAATCCAAAGCAGAATTTGATTTAAATGGCTGTGCAAATAAAATGAAATTTGAACATTAAGGTTCAGTACAGCGATCAATGAGAAAAAGGAAGTCCAACTAATAATTACAACAGTGCTTACATAGGGAGTCAGAAAGGAACCAGCAGACCATACAAAAGGGAACCTCAGCACTTTTATCTAGGCTATATACACCAGTGTTGTACAGTTATACACTTTGTTTAAAAACCGATTGGACAAGGTAGTTTCTGGAACGGGGATAGATAGCAAAGGTAGAATACGGAGGAAAGTATCACCAAGCTATTTTACAGGACACTGCATGCTGGAGTGCAGAATAACTGATTAGGTCATAGCTACAGTGTCTTGCAGAGTTACTTTAGTATATCAAAATTAAAGTCATAATGAAAATCCAAATACTTAGCAGCAGTTTAAGTGAAACCGTAGGGTAACTTGTAGTTAAAGTTTTTCACTTTCAAAATCCTTCCCAGGGACTCCAAATCCCATGTCTTTACCCCTGCCACTGTACTGAATCAGCTCTTAGTAAAATCAATGACATCCCCTGTGACTGCAACAAAGGTAAAATTTCCCTCTTCATTTTTCTCAACCCGTCTGCAGCCTTTGACAAAGTTTTTTTAAAAAAAACATTTTATTAAGGCATTTATGGTTTTATAGCAATAAACAATACAAATACAAATGTAAACATAGTTCAGTGCGTAACACATCCCTCCATCTCCCACTGTTCCCGCCTACTCTAGACACAAAATAGCCTAACTCCCCCCTACCCTCACCCCCTCCCCTTATTGAATCTGCTGACAGTTTAGTTTTCTCCGAAAAAGTCGATAAATGGCTGCCACCTCTGAACGAACCCGAATGTTGAACCTCTCAGGGTGAACTTAATTTTCTCAAGTCTAAGAAACCCAGCCATGTCGCTAACCCAAACCCCTGATTTTGGGGGTTTTGAAACCCTCCACGCTAGCAATATCCGTCTCCGGGCTACCAAGGAGGCAAAGGCCAAAATGTCAGCCTCTCTCGCTCATAGATCATAGAATTTACAGTGCAGAAGGAGGCCATTCGGCCCATCGAGTCTGTACCGGCTCTTGGGAAGAGCACCCCACCCAAGGTCAACACCTCCACCCTATCCCCATAACCCAGTAACCCCACCCAACACTAAAGGCAATTTTGGACACGAAGGGCAATTTAGCATACCCAATCCACCTAACCTGCACATCTTTGGACTGTGGGAGGAAACCGGAGCACCCGGAGGAAACCCACGCACACACAGGGAGGATGTGCGGACTCCACACAGACAGTGACCCAAGCCGGAATCGAACCTGGGACCTTGGAGCTGTGAAGCAATTGTGCTATCCACAATGCTACCGTGCTGCCCACAAAATTGAATTCAAATTCCACTATCTGCCCTGGTGGGATTCAAACCCATGTCCCCAGAGCATTACACTGAGTCTCTGGGTTACTAGTCCAGTGACAATACCACTATGCCACTGCCTCCCCAGCTCGCTGGACTCCCGGATCTTCCGACACTCCAGAAATCACCACCTCTGGACTCGGCGCCACCTTGTTTTTTAGCACCGTAGACATGACATTCGCAAATCCCTGCCAGTATCTCCCAAGCTTCTGGCATGCCCAAAATATGTGGACATGGTTTGCGGGCCCTCCCACGCACCTCACACACCTGTCCTCCACCTGAAAAAACGTGCTCATCCGGGCCACCGCCATGTGTGCCCGGTAAACCATCTTGAATTGTATCAGGCTGAGTCTGGCACATGGTGAGGACGTGTTGACTCTGCTGAGAGTATCCGCCCACAGACCCACCTCTACCTCCCCTCCCAGCTCACCTTCCCATTTATGCTTTAGCTCACCTATCTGCGTTTCCTCCCACTCCATAAGTTCTTTATAGATTTCCAAAATCTTCCCTTCCCCCACCCCCGTTCCAGAAATGACCTTGTCCTGTATCCCCTGCGGCGGTAGAAGCGGAAAGGTTTAAACCTGCCTTCGCGCAAAATCCCTCATCTGCAGATATCGAAACCCATTCCCTCCCGGCAATTCAAACTCGTCCTCCAAATCCTCTACACATGGAAAACTCCCATCAATAAATAGATCCCCCAGCCTCTCAATCCATGCTCTCTGCCACCTCCAAAACCCCCCATCCAGCCTCCCTGGGACAAACTGGTGGTTGTCACAAATTGGAGCCCATACCGACGCTCCCTCCACTCCCATAAGCTTTCGCCACTGCCCCAAACTCTCAGAGCCCGCCACTGCCACTGCCTTTGACAAAGTTGATTATACCATTCTCCAGCAATGCCTCTCCACTGTCATTCAGTTTGGTGGAGCTGCTCCCACCTGACTCCATTCTCAACTAATCATTGCCAAAGAATTGCTTGCAATGGTTTCTATTCCTCCTCCCAGTGTAGTCTCTGTTGTCCCCAAGGATCTATTTTTGGCCTCCTCGGGCTGCTTGTCCAAAATTCAGTACTTGATGAGCAGAGATTTCCTGCAATTAAATATTGGGAACGTTTAAGCAATGAGTACCATAGAATTACTACAGTGCAGAAGGAGGCCATTTGGCCCATCACGTCTTCAGCAACCCTCCAAAAGAGCACCTTACCTAGGCCTATGCCCCCACCCTATCCCCATAGCCCAGTAACCTCACCTAACCTTATTGGACATGAAGGGGCAATTTAGCATGGCCAATCCACCCAACCTGCACAACTTGGACTGTGGGAGGAAACCGTAGCACCCGGAGGAAACCCACGCATACATGGGGAGAACGTGAAAACTCCACACAGTCAACCAAGGTCGGAATCGAACCCGAGTCCCTGGCACTGTGAGCAGCTGTGTTAACCATTGTGCCACCATGCCACATTGCTTTCAGTCACTGCTCCGAACTCCGTTCCTTGGCACCATCATTCTCCCTTGCAACAGTCAGATTAAACTATTCTATTGGCAATCATGGTGTCATATTGGATCCCTCGTTGCGCTTCCGACGTCAGGTTCATGCCATCACTAGGACCGTTTATTCTACTTCCCGTAACCACTCAACTTCACCCTTCTCAGCTCAGATCATTTATCCCTTCGTTACACTCCTGGCTGGTTCCCCTCATTCTTCTGCTAATCTGAACTCATCCAAAACTTTGTGCTTAAGTGTTAACTTGAGCTAGCCCTGTTCCCTTGTCACCCGTGTTTGCTGACCTACATTGGATCCTAGTCAAGCAACACCACAATTTTAAAATTCTCATCCTTGTTTTCAAATCCATGTTTTCACTCTTTCCCATCTCAAATTTCCTCCAGCCCCCTAACCCGCAGATATCCTTGCTCGTCTTGTGAACCTTCAATTTTAACTGCTCCATCACTGATGGCAGTGTTTACAGCTACCAAGACCCCAAGCCCTGGATTACCTTCCCTATTCTTCTTCACCTCATCTTCCTCCTCCAAGACAGTCCTTAAAAATCTACTTCTTTAACCAGACTTTTGGCCATCCAACCTAATATTGCCTTACATGGTTTAGTGTCATACTTAGTCTTACAATGGTCCTGAGAAGCACCTTAGGATGTTACATTTTGTTAAAAGGACCATCTAAAGTTTTTATTAAATACAAAATTTTATTTTTTTTATTCACTCCAATCCATTGCTAATCTTGTCGCTTTATCTTACCCATCCTGCTAATTATACCCCTCCTGAAGACAGCACTTCCTTACTAGGGCTAGTATGGGGCCAAGGACACTAGGGGCAGGATTCTCTCAGCCCGACGCCGGGCCGGAGAATCCCCGCGACCGGCGCAAATCGCGCCACGCCGCTCTGACGCCGGCACGCGATTCTCCGCAGAGCGTGGTTGGCGCGGTGCCAGTCGGGAGACGCTCTACGCGGCTGGCCCGCCGATTCTTGTCCACGCCATCCACACTTGCTCTCAGCCAGCGGGGACTGGGCGTGGAAGGGTCGGGGGCGGCCTTCGAGGGGTCCGACCCCGGGGGGGGGGGGGCCTCCGATGGGGCCTGGCCCGCGATCGGGGCCCAACGATCGGCGGGCCGGCCTCTCTGTTTCTTCCGCGCCGGCCCCTGTAGTCCTGCGCCATGTTGCGTCAGGGCCGGTGCGTTGAAGGAAGCCACTGCGCATGCGCGCATTGGTGCCGGTGCCACTGTGCATTGGTGCCGGCGCCACTGCGTATTGGCGCCGGTGCCACTGCGCATGCGCGGATCCCATGGCGCCCAGTTCACGCCGGGATCAGCAGTGAACCACTCCAGTGCCATGCTGGCCCCTTTTGCGGCCAGAATTAGTCGTCGGGTCGGCCCGTTTACGACGGTGTGGACACTCTGCCGCAGGATTAGAGAATCCCGCCCCAGGTTCTCAACATGATACTTTGCCTACATGGCTACTCTGAGTGAACCTTGGTTTTCTACTGAGGAAGTACACCTGTCAATCTCAATCCTACTCATACTGGAGTTGATTAAAAGTTTATTTTTGTCTATTTGGATCTGAATTGTTTATGAGTCAACTGTAGCTCAGTGGTAGCACACTCACCTTTGGAGTCAGAAGCTTATGGGTTACAGTGCCAATACAGAGAATTGCACACAAATCTAGGCTGACATGGTGCAGCACTCCCTCAGTGCTGATGCTGTCAGCAGCGCTGGCCTGCAGATGCAAAAGATGCTACAGCAATATTAAGCAGGGTAGCTCTTCTGGTGCCCCAGACAATATTCATGCCTCAAACAAAAGAAAATTCACAAAAATTATTTCATTGCTGCTTGTTAACCAATTGGCTGTCTTATTTCTCATGTTGCAATAGTGGCTGCTTTCCAAAAGTATTTCATTGCCTGTAAAGTGCTTTGGGGCCCCCTAAGGCTGCAAAAGACGCTACATAAACTCAAGTCTTTCTTTGATTATATGCAATAAAAAATATGCTACCATGTTGTACAGTCAAAATACAACAGCAAATCACGGCTCCAAAAGTGCTCTTCTAATCATAACATTTGCATATACTAATTACTTTGTCTTGAGACATTGACATAAATTTCCATTACCCTATTGCAGCAAAATTCCTTGCACAAAAACAAAATGATTCTTCCCAAGACAAAGGCTTAAAACATCAAAGGTTGGTGCACACGTCAAAGTAGAGACAAGTAAGTTAAGTGACCTGATCCTGGTGTGAAAATTATTGTGGTCAAAAATTTTGGATTACAACCCAGAAACTCCCTTTAGAAGAATGCATTAATTCCTACTTATCAGCAGTTAGGTTGATCATAATATCAAAAGATGGCAGTACTGCATATGGGATGGCAGTATATTACATTTAGCATATCGTTAAACAAAATTTAAACAGAAATTGCGATATCCGATTTAATTTGCTGTAAAGTGATAGGGACACCCACAGAGGTTATGCACGGCATTTTTATAAATAAGTATATATTAATGGCAGACAACAACCAATTTCTTACATTTCCTAGAAAATAGGAAGGGAAAAGTATGTTTAGGCCACTGTAAAAGCAGTTTCTGAAATGTGTCAGTTGGTTATGAAAGTCAAACTCACCTTATGTGGAGATCAGGAACTTCAACATTCAATCGGCCTCGGAGTATTTGCACACACACAGATCATGAGCTGGTTGCACACCATTTTTACATTCTTTAGGCCCAGTGCGCCTATGCATGAATAAAAATGGCACTAAAAATTGGGTCAGGGCACAGAGCACCTTCGAGAAGAAAAGTCTCAGGCACGAAACAGGGAGGGGGCCCAAAAGAAAAGTCCCAGAGAAGGGGCAGGGCCAGGAAAAAGTAAAAGAATTAGAGCAGAGAGAAAAAAGGCTCCAAATAGGAAAAGGGCTGCGGGTAGCAGACTTTAATTCAAGGGAAGTCCTGATATTCAAAGAGGACTCAAAACAAGCCAGAATATCGAAAAAGGCAGCCAAAACTTGGTGACATTATGCTGAAGGCTGTTGGGGTATACTCCTTTGGAGCAGTAGTGTTCTGCCTGGGATGGCCGGAGATCTGAAATGGTGTTTGCAAGATTTGGTGCTTGAATATACTCGGAAATCCAGAGGAACGGAATCTTGGGAGACAAGATTGAAACCCTGCCAGGTGGGCCATTGTTGATGCCGTCAGAATTGCAGTGACTTGGGAGAGAATTCCAGGTTAGATCTTTGAAGGTGAAGACTTGAATCCTTTGTGAGAGAGATAGGGTTTCAGTGATATTGGTTGACCCAGTGATACGGATGTCTGGGTGGGTTGTTCTGAAATCCATGGACACTATCTTGGTTGCACCTGCCAGTTATTGTGTAGTCTGGTGTGTTCTATTTCAGGTGCCTGTTAATTTACATGCACCTCGATGTTAGAGTATAAAACAGATATTGGGCGGGATTCTCCCAGCCCCACGCCGTGCCGGAGAATCCCTGCAACCGCGCCACGCCGCCGGCATGCGATTCTCTGCGTAGGGGAGAATCGGCGCAATTGGCGCAGGCGAGTTTGGCGCGGCGCCAGTCGCGGGCAGCTCTACGTGGCCCGGCCGCCGATTCTCCAGCCCGGATGAGCCGAGCGGCCGCTCTAAAAAGGCAGAGTCCCGCTAGCGCTGTCCACACCTGGTGGCAGCCGGCGGGAACTTTGCGCGCAGGGTCGGGGGGTGGCCTGTTTGGGGGCGGGGTGCCTCCGATTGGGCCTGGCCCCCAATCGGGGCCCACAGATCGGCGGGCCGGCCTCTCGCTCCCCGGGCCTATTTTCTTACGTGTCGGCCCCTGAACTCCCGCGCCATGTTGCGTCAGGGCCGGCACGTTGAGGGAGGCCACCGCGCATGCGTGGGTTGGCACGGCGCACAGTTCACGCCGGGATGGGAGGGTGGAGCGGCATGAACCACTCCAGCACCGTGGGGCCAGAATCGGTACTCCCAGCAGCCCGTTCACACCGTTGTGAAACACAACGGCGTTTCCGATGGCGTGGACACTCTGCCGCCGAATGGGAGAATCCCGCCCACTGTATACTGTTTTATCTTTTTCACCTTTTATAGTAAACGTCATACTTGCTTGTTCAAACGCGTGGCTTTCTTCAGTGAGCAAATGCCTTTAAAATCTCAAACTTGGTCTACTTTAAATAAAACCTTACTGGTCCCCAATCTGATCTAAACAACAATTTGGGGTTCTGGCCAACGATTAAAACACAGCACAATGAAAGAGAAGGAAAATAAGGACAGAACAAGAATACACAGTACCAAATCCAGTAATTGTTTAGGAAGGTTACAAATTAGAAAATATACATTTTACTCGGAAGTCTAGTGGGCATGTAAAAAGACACACTGAAAAGGTAGTAGATTTTGGGTCAATTCACAATTTTTTAAAAAAGAGTTGGATTGAGAGATGACAGGATTGGTGTTCCTTCAAACTGAAAAACAGTTCATTTGGGAGGGAAAGTCCACTAGATTCTAATCATACACCATCTCTGGATGAAGAACGCCCCCAGGGGATTTTATATTACAACATACAACCTTGAAAGTCCGGTGTAATTTCCCATGTAATGTTATCAACTTTTACCAACTTTTACAGATGCACCATAGAAAGCATCCTATCAGGCTGCATCACAGCCTGGTACGGCAACTGCTCGGCCCAGGACCGCAAGAAACTTCAGAGAGTCGTGAACACCGCCCAGTCCATCACACGGACCTGCCTGCCATCCACTGACTCCATCTACACCTCCCGCTGCCTGGGGAAAGCGGGCAGTATAATCAAAGATCCCTCCCACCCGGCTTACTCACTCTTCCAACTTCTTCCACCGGGCAGGAGATACAAAGTCTGAGAACACGCACAAACAGACTCAAAAACAGCTTCTTCCCCGCTGTTACCAGACTCCTAAATGACCCTCTTATGGACTGATTTCATTAACACTACACCCTGTATGCTTCATCCGATGCCAGTGCTTATGTAGTTACATTGTATACCTTGTGTTGCCCTATTATGTATTTTCTTTTATTCCCTTTTCTTTTCATGTACTTAATGATCTGTTGAGCTGCTCGCAGAAAAATACTTTTCACTGTACCTCGGTACACGTGACAATAAACAAATCCAATCCAATCCAATCACTCATGGGTTCCTTACTTCAAGGGCAGCACAATGGTACAACTCTCTTATCTTTGTGACATCATGCAATAACTTAACATTGCAGTACATGTACAAATCTGGTCATCTGGCCAGAACGAAAATTCACTTCCTTGAATGGATATGTTTCCCATTTACCAACAATCCCAACTCATGGAAGAACATTTTGGAAAAAAAACACATTAAAACAAGAGAGAACATAACCATCTCCCTTTAACATTCAATTGCATAATCATCACCAAATCATCTGCATTCAACATCCCAGGGGTTTACCGTTGGCCAGAAACTTAACTGGACCAGCTATATAAATACTGTGGTTATATGACAGCAGGTCAGAGACGACCAAGACATGTCCATGAATTTCTCAACAACCAACCCAGACATCAATAACACCGAGTCAAACTCACTGAAACCAAGGTCAGAGGCTGTGAATTCTGCTATGACTCACTTGCTGACTCATCAAATCCTGCTCACCACCTACAAGGTACAAGCCAGGAGTGTGATGGCAGACTTGCCTGGATGAGTGCAGCACCAACAACATTCGGGAAACTTGACACCATTGAGGATAAAGAAAGCTGCTTGATTGGCACCCCACTCAGCAATATAATCCTTCTACCGGTAGCACACAGCAGCAAAAGTGTATGCCATCTGCAAGATTCACTGCAGCGACTCACCAATGCTCCTCCAACAGCACCTATCAAACCCATGTCCTCTACCATCTAGAAGGGCAACGACAGCAGACACATGGAAACAACTCCACTGTAAATTCCCCTCCAAGCCATACGTCCTTGAGCTTGGAACTAAACTTTCATTAATTGTCGCTGGGTCAGAAACCAGGAACTCCCTTCCTAACAGCATTGTGGGTCTACCTACACCAGATGGACTGCAACGGTTCAAGAAAGCAACTTACCATCACCTTCTCAAGGCCAATTAGAAGTCGGTAACAAATACTGCCCATGCCAGCGACATTCAGATCACATCTACTGAAATAAAATTAAATATTTGGACGTGATTTAATTAAATGGGAACAAAGTCACATAGCGAGCGCATTTAGCCACGTGTTTCCCGGTCTCACAGTGCCGAGAAACACAAGGCTATGAAGCACAATACTGTTTGATTACGTGCAATGAGGAACACGTGGCCGAGGAGCTCCGCTCATGCACCTGCTCAGTGTAGCGAGAGATTGGGACACCATTTTTAAATGGCGTCCCGATCTCGAGGCCCCTGAAGCGACCCCCCAAGCCCAATGCACTATGGGAGGGTCCCTGCAACCCCCTCACCCACACGCAATGCACCCTCAGCCCGACCGCACCTGTGCAAAAAATGCCAACTTGGCAGTGCCAGGCAGGTGCCCTGGTGGCACTTCCATGGTGCCAGGCTGGCAGTGCCAGGGTACCCAGGTGGCACCAGTGCCAGGGTGCCACCCTTCCCAAAGGCAATGCACCTAGGGGCCCTCCAATCCGCTGGCAGAACCCTATGAGTACCGTCCCATCTGGTCTCAGTTTGTGGAGACTAGTACTGAACGGTGTTCGCCGAAGGTCTCCGAGGTGGAGGAGATTGATCCCATGCCTTGGGTAACTCAGGGATCTGCACATTAAAGTGAGATATAGGAACATAGGAATTAGGAGTAGAAGTAGGGCAATTCAGCCCTTTGAGTCTTCTCCGTTGTTAAATCAGATCATGGCTGATCTCTTCCTAGTCTCAAAGCCATCTCCCTACCTGTTGTCCATATCTCTTTAACCTGTTTTTTTAAAAATCAAAAATATATCACTTGCTTGAAACTATTTAACGACTCAGATGCACTATGCGGCAGCGAGTTCCACAAATTCACCACCCTCGGCAAGAAGAAGTTCCTCTTCACCTCAGTTCTGAAGCTACCACCTCTCAACCTATATCCGTGACCTCTCGTTCTAGATTTCCCCACAAGAGGGAACATTCGGTCTAGGTTTACTTTATCAATCCCATTTAGTATTTTATACACTGCGATCAAATCCCCTCTCTTCCTTCTAAACTGCAGCTCAGGATTTCTCCGGGTTTTCCACGGGTGCTCCGGTTTCCTCCCACAGTCCAAAGATGTGCAGATTAAGGGGATTGGCCATGATAAATTGCCCAGTGTCCAAAAAAAGGTAGGTGGGGTTACTGGGATAGAGTGGCAGCGTGGGCCTAAGAAGGGTGCTCTTTCTAAGAGCTGGTGCAGAGTCGATGGGCAGAATGGCCTCCTTCTGCACTGTAAATTCTATGATTATAAACCCAAGCTGTTTAATCTCTCCTCATAAGTCAATCCTTTCATCCCCGGAATCAATCTGGTGAACCTCCTCTGAACTGCCTCCAATGCCACCACATCCTTCCTCAAATAAGGAGGCCAAAACTGGACACATTACTCCAGGTGTTGGTCTCACCAATACAATACAATTGCAACAACACTTCTCTACTTTTATACTCCAGTGCTTTTGTAATAAACGCTAACATTCCATCTGCTTTTTTAATGTCTTGCTCGAATATGAAGATTTGCTAAAAAAATGATTCTACCCACAATGGGCGGGATTCATATTGCAACGTCTCATGAGGTCGTGTTAGATCACGCGAGGCGTTGCAATTGGATAGATCTCCCGGCTTTCATTGGCCACGCTGCGCCATGGTAAGCTGCTTTTCGGGCACAGCAGGACCATTAAATCACGTCCATAGTTTCCATTAAACTGGAGGAGATGGCCTCATCATTGCAATTTCTGTTTTGAACGCTATAACGAAGGATCTTTTTCTTTCTGATTGTTTCTCAGTTTTTGCATGCAAAAACCAGGAAAATAAATTAGTGAAGCAGAATTCAAGGACAAGAGTCAAGCTACTTCTGAGAAAAATCTGGTTTTATTTTGATAACTGCAGCTCAAAATAACAAGAAACTAACAGGGTAACATTGCACTAAATAAAAATTAATAGTCATTTACACACTTAGTGGGTTTCAAAGCAGTTCCAAAAGTAATGTGAATAGTTTCTGCAATCACAAAATACTGTCAAGTTATTAACATTTCTAGTATGTCAGTGACATATGTTGACTGCTAAAATTAACAGTTAAGGAATATTATATCACCATCATTGCATTATGAATCACAAACATTTTAATATCGAACTGGTGTTAAATAGTTGATGCTAAAATGAATTTTGCACCATGTGGTGTGAGAGTCATATAATAATAATAATAGTAATCTTTGTCACAAGTAGGCTTACATTAACACTGAAATGAAGTTACTGTGAAAAGCCCCTAGTCGCCACATTCCGGTGCCTGTTCGGGTACACACAGAGAGAATTCAGAATGTCCAAATTACCTAACACCACTTCTTTCGGAACTTGTGGGAGGAAACAGGAGCACCCGGAGGCAACCCACGCAGGCACGAGGAGAATGTGCAGACTCCGCACAGATAGTGACCCAAGCTGGGAATTGAGCCTGGGACCCTGGCGCTGTGAAGCCATAATGCTAACCGCTATGCTACTGTGCCACTCTCCTATATGCTATCCTGTCACATTGTAACCATTATGTGCCGAATATCCATTGTGTTAATAACCTAGTTTTAGTCATTACCCTGGCTGTACAGCACAAGTCCCAACAGTACAGATGTGACATGTGGGCATCTCTGGACATGGTTACTGATGGTCTGCAAGTAAATTTTTTTTTTTGATAAACAATTTTATTAAGTCATTTTGGCATAGTAAACAACAACAATATAAAACAGTGTGCACAGAACAATCAATATAGCACAAGAAAACCAGCTCCCCTCCTACAAGGACCAACCTAACTACCCCCCTAATCTACGTTACCCTAACCCCCCCTCCTGACAATTAATTTTCCACGAAGAAGTCGATAAATGGTTGCTCCGGGCGAACCCTGACAGTGACCCTCTCAAAGCGAACTTAACTTTCTCCAGACTTTCTTTGGATCCTCGCTGTCTTCAGGGGATGTCCCGGAGGACTGGAGAATAGCCAATGTTGTTCCTTTGTTTAAGAAGGGTAGCAAGGATAATCCCGGGAACTACAGGCCAGTGAGCCTTACTTCAGTGGTAGGGAAATTACTGGAGAGAATTCTTCGAGACAGGATCTACTCCCATTTGGAAGCAAATGGACGTATTAGTGAGAGGCAGCACGGTTTTGTGAAGGGGAGGTCGTGTCTCACTAACTTGATAGAGTTTTTCGAGGAGGTCACTAAGATGATTGATGCAGGTAGGGCAGTAGATGTTGTCTATATGGACTTCAGTAAGGCCTTTGACAAGGTCCCTCATGGTAGACTAGTACAAAAGGTGAAGTCACACGGGATCAGGGGTGAACTGGCAAGGTGGATACAGAACTGGCTAGGCCATAGAAGGCAGAGGGTAGCAATGGAGGGATGCTTTTCTAATTGGAGGGCTGTGACCAGTGGTGTTCCACAGGGATCAGTGCTGGGACCTTTGCTCTTTGTAGTATATATAAATGATTTGGAGGAAAATGTAACTGGTCTGATTAGTAAGTGTGCAGACGACACAAAGGTTGGTGGAATTGCGGATAGCGATGAGGACTGTCTGAGGATACAGCAGGATTTAGATTGTCTGGAGACTTGGGCGGAGAATGTTGCCTGGTATGGAGGGCATAAGCTATGAGGAGCGATTGAATAAACTCGGTTTGTTCTCACTGGAACGAAGGAGGTTGAGGGGCGACCTGATAGAGGTATACAAAATTATGAGGGGCATAGACAGAGTGGATAGTCAGAGTATTTTCCCCAGGGTAGAGGGGTCAATTACTAGGGGGCATAGGTTTAAGGTGAGAGGAGCAAAGTTTAGAGTAGATGTACGAGGCAAGTTTTTTACGCAGAGGGTAGTGGGTGCCTGGAACTCACTACCGGAGGAGGTAGTGGAAGCAGGGACGATAGGGACATTTAAGGGGCATCTTGACAAATATATGAATAGGATGGGAATAGAAGGATACGGACCCAGGAAGTGTAGAAGATTGTAGTTTAGTCGGGCAGTATGGTCGGCGCGGGCTTGGAGGGCCGAAGGGCCTGTTCCTGTGCTGTACATTTCTTTGTTCTTTGTTTGTTCAGACTGAGGAAGCTCGCCATATCCAATAGCCAGGCCTCTGACTTTGGGGGCTTTGAGTCCCTCCATGCCAACAGAATCCGTCGCCGGGCTACCAGGGAAGCAAAGGCCAAAGTGTCAGCCTCGCTCTCCTCCTGGACTCCCGGGTCCTCCGAAACCCCAAAAATAGCCACCTCTGGACTCATCACCACCCTTGTTTTCAGTGCCCGGGACATAACGTCCGCGAATCCCTGCCAGTACCCCCTGAGTTTTGGACATGCCCAGAACATGTGGACATGGTTCGCCGGTCCTACCGAACATCTGGCGCACCAGTCCTCCAATCCCCAAAATTTGTACTCATCCGGGCCACTGTCATGTGGGCCCGGTGGACGACTTTGAATTGAATCAGACTGAGCCTTGCGCATGTTGCGGTCGCGTTTGGTCTGCAAGTAAATTGATGCAAATATTGCATTTATCTAAATTTTCAAAACTTCTGACTCTTTAGTTGACATCTGAGATGCAGTCCAGAAGAAGAGCATAAACACAATAGGGAATGAAGCAAAATCAGCATGAATTGGTGTCACTGAAAAACACAGATTTAAGGTAGACCTTCCACAACTGGTGAAAAATACTTTGATGAACAGAACAGAGGTGGCAGATATTTCATGTGAAAAATGCCCCTCTATGTCCTGTTCCCAGTCAAATTAAATTTAAAACAGTAATTTCCATTCACTGAATATCTGCACCAGCCACCAACTGTACTAGATAAGAAACAGCAGGATTCGGCCTTTTAAGTCTGCTTGGCCATTCATTGACCTTCTACTTCAGCCACACCCTTCCACACTTTCCCCATATCCCCGATTCTCAAAAGGAAAGATTGTTAGCCTTATCAGAAATTAGAAAGAATCTTCAAGAAATTCAAAAGTAATAAAGAAATTATGAATCTTTTCTGCATTCATGAAACAACAGGAATATTTCCTGAGCTCCATGCTCAATGTCTTTTTAAAATTTAAAATATTCTAACTGAAATACTAGATTTTCAGATGCTGTGGTATACAGAGCTTTGGAACTATAACTACACAATGAGGGCTCCCTTATGCTGCTGAGTACTGCGTGAAGCAAAGACAGGGATCAAGCAAATGTAATAAAAATTTTAAAAACCCACTTTGGAATGGCGAAGTGAAGGGCTAGAGAGTACATCAGCAAACATGACCCTGAAAGATTAATAGTAGGGGAGCTAATAGGAAATCATATCCCTCCAAGATTCTTAGCTACTTGAGTTAGCTGAAAACTGCAACATTGATAGGTGACAACAGACAACGTTCCCTCATGCAACTGACGCAAAACATTTAATTTACAATGGAGAAATTTTAATCTGTACTGACAATTTTTAGAGTGTATGAACCAAGCGTTTTACTATTTTAAATATTCGAAATTTATCTGGACTATGGTACTGTTGCACTGGTGAGAATATCATGATATATACACACTTATCACATTATTTCCCACAGCTAACAGTTCACCACTTAATAAAATTAAGTCAGAAATCATTAATTCTTTAGTACAAGCATATCAATTAATAACATGTACTACCCCAGCCATTAGTGTCCAATGAGATAGCAACCATCAGCCAGAAAACATGATACAAGCAAGAGCACACACAGCACCCATAACACCAACACATAAAAGCTCCAAAACAGAGTGAAATCATCCCAGGAAATCAATAGTCTAGAACAAAAAAAAAGGCTTAGTTGTTTCAGAACTGCATTCCAATACACAGCTCAGATCATTTGCAAACCTTTAAATGTTACAGCAGTTTATGTCGAAATTGAACTCTTCACTGCCTGATTTGTAATTACTTTCAATATCAGCTTACACAATCAAACATTTGGGCACTGCAAAGATGCAGCACTAGAAACAAGCCTGTTTTTAAAAAAAAAAGATCTTTGCTGCAAGCACGGTAGCATAGTGGTTAGCACTGTGGCTTCTCAGCACCAGGGTCCCAGGTTCGATTCCCTGCTGGGTCACTATCTGTGCGGTGTCTGCACGTTCTCCCAGTGTCTGCGTGAGTTTCCTCCGGTTTCCTCCCACAGTCCAAAGACGTGCAGGTTAGATGGATTGACCATGCTAAATTGCCCTTAGTGTCCAAAAAAAGGTTAGGAGGGGTTATTGGGTTGGGTTGGGGGGGTAGGGTGGAAGTGGGGCTTAAGGCAGTCGGTGCAGACTCGATGGACCGAATGGCCTCCTTCTGCACTGTATGTTCTATGTCTACAATATAAATATTAACTGCCAAAACAGTCGAGTATACAACTGAAGTGGAATGACTGTTATTTCAAGTATAGCAACATTCTCATAGACAAGATCATGTGTTGCAAAGGCAAGGCTCAACATGTACTTAAAGAGGAAGCAGCTAAAAAAGAAAATGATACAAAGTTTTACTGCAACAAAGAAATAATCTGATTTCAATTTCAAGTGTGCTGAAAAGTAACAGAAATTGTTCAGAGTTAAAAGTTTTTCACTTTCACGTGTCATTGTACAACTGCTTGTCATTACGTCAGTAAAGTTTTAGAAATACATCCCATGAAGCCACTCCCCTCGTTGCTGCACAAGCTTTCCATGCCCCAGACACTTGATTTCACACTTCTCGTGTTGGCTATCACATTCCACGTTTCTTTTCAAACAAAATCATTCATGAGTGATGTGGAGGTGAGCTGCCTTTTTGGAATATAATGGAGTGGCTTGCTTAACAGTTTCAGAGGGCGGTTAACACTTAACAACATTGGCCTCACCCTGCTCCAACTTAATGTTCTCCTCCTGTCGCATGTCCCCACATGTACCTTTCACTCCTTCAACTGGGCTTCTCAATGTTCCACTCTCCTGTTGCTGGCTTCTCATTCAGCCAACGTGCACATCTCTATCCAACTCACCATGTTGCTGCCACCCTCCCTACGACAGCCTCCTGCTCAACATAGCATTGGGTTGACGCAAAAGTTGAGTGCTTTGAGACAACTCACTGCATGCCAGGAGCATTACAGAAATGAAGGTAATTGTTGGAAACTAAAGCACGACTTTAGTTAATAGATTAACTCTCCTTACAACTACTGAAAGTGTAAAATGGTGTTAAATAGTTTTGCTGGAAAAGGAGAAGCAGAAATGTTGTTGAAATAGTAGGTTACAAAATCTTTCACGCAGCAGATGGCTCTGCAACTATGCGGCGAGAGCCAGAGCCATAGAAGATTCCTGGTTTGATGAGAAATTTTGCTGAATTAGTTGATCTTAGATGGGGCAGAATTTTTTAAAAATAAATTTAGAGTATCCAATTATTTTTTCCACTTATGGGGCAATTTACCGTAGCCAATCCACCCACTCTGCACATCGTTGGGTTGTGGGGGTGAGACCCACGCTGATACAGGGAGAATGTGCAAACTCCTCATGGACAGTGACCCAGGGCTGGGATCGAACCTGGGACTTTGGCGCCATGAGGCAGCAGTACTAACCACTGCCACCATGCCTCCGTTGGGGCAATAGTAAGGGTACAACCCAAGAAGCCTGCTAGAAACGCATGCATGCAGGTATTTGGCATGTAGACAATGGTCTCAGCTACACTGACCGAAGCTCTCACTTGACGAATGCAACTTCAGTGCAACACAAAGGTTCCCCCGCCACAATACCACCAACCAACCTCCACACCCCCAAATGTCAACACCAGTATGAAGGAAAATTGGAAGGAGTGCACGAGAAAAAGAAAGGAAGTAAGAAAAATCCAAATAGCCCTAATGCACACTTTTTCCCCCATTACCCACCAACCTTCAAGTATTTATCCAATTCCTTTTTGAAAGTGGCCATTAAATCTGCTTTCAACAACCTCCTAGGTGGTGCCTTTTAGATCATTACAACTTGCTACATTTAAAAAAAAAATTAAAATATTAACATTTGTAAATGTTAATTTATTAAAAGAGTAGCAACATGAGAAATCAATGAATATTTGAAGCAATTTATTGCCTAGCTCACATAGTAAATTTCAAACTAATTTCCCAATTACCAGTTGACCTGTTGACAAGTATCACACCCACCCAATATAATAACAACCACAGAAATTCTGCAGCCACTCACAAGACAGTATATACAAAACAATAGGGTGAAGTATAGCAGCTAGATAACACAGTATGGTAGCTTGGGCAAATAAATTGTGCTTGGGCCATGCTTCTCAAACCATACAAAAGCAACAAAGAGACTCAATTTCCAAAACAGTACCAGCTGGCCTCAAAGACAATCTCCTTTCTCTGCCAGAGAAACACTAATTTACTTAAAAATGTTTTGCTATACTAAACCTGAAGTAAACAAGCTTTCAAAAAAAAAGTAAATGCCCTGAAAACGACTATCTTGCCGTCTGAAGAAGTCCATAATGTATAATTATCTGATCACAATCTTTGTTTCACAATATGGAAGTATTTAATAACTTTATTAGTCTACTTGTGATCTAGATTTTAAGAAATTGCCATTGAGTAGTTAATTGTATTAAACATATTAACATAATGCTCCAGACCTACATTACAGGGGTCCAATCCCAGCGACCAAGTACCTATAAACTGCAGCTTATAGCTTATTTTGTATTATCGTTTTGCTTGCATTAATACTGTACTTGTCCCACATACCAAATTCAGTACAACCATTACTGCTGTCCTAGTTTTACTTTCATTCTGCAATGCCGTTTACATTCAGAGATGAAGAAAGAGGCCTTGAGAGGACTTGATACAGAAACCCTCACTTCAGTGTTTGAAGATTAAACCAAGGGCATTTACAACCTGTCCCAGGTTCTGAAAATAAGCACAGCAAGACTGTAATGGCTACCCGATTCCAAAGCATAAGGCAACAACTTGTACAAGAGGCAAGGGCAATCAAATTTGAATTTCAATTTTGGTTTGTACCCAAGGAACATGCGTTAGGCTGTGGGATCTTTACATTCAAAAACATATACATCACATCCTCAGAAAATGAATCATGATGTAGAATACACACAGGCCAGAACACCATCCATACCACAACTTTGACATGCACCCCCCTAACATTTATATGTAACCATTCAAGATAATAGTTAGCTTGTAAAATGTAAAAGCTCAACAATATGTACTGATCTTTCAGTAAAGTTAGGAACATACTAAACCCCTGGAACCCTCAGCCCCTAAGCTGTTGCTTTCCAGAACAATGGACTTTTGGTAAAACATTAGCTCATTAAGCCCAAAGGTTAGCTTTGCAATCCCCAAAATGATTTTATATCCTTCAAGGTATCAGAACAATAATCATTTTACTTCCCTTGCTCCTTAAAAACACTAACAACCTATTTAGAAAAATATGATTCAAACAGGCATATTAAAAGCAACCATTAAAAATCTGTAATGTGCATGCTACATGTTCAAACAATACTGCTTTAAAACCATTTAAAACTGCTAAAATTGATATCTAATATAAAATAATATATATTTAATATGTTGGTTATACAACAAAACTAAAATAACTAGTTATTATTGACTTATCAGTAACTGAAATGTACTTTTCCAATCAAATAGGTTTACTCTGCTATATTTAGGCGTTTGGTTCACTACATTCATGAATGTACAGAAGTACATGGGAGCCTATTCTGAGTTTTAAAAAAATACCAGTTATAGGCAAACTATCAATGCATACAGATGATGCACAGCAAGGAGGTATTCTGCCATGTAGGATAAGCTGTGCAAAGATTTATGGCTAATTAAAGCAGATTCCTAAAAGGCTGGTTTTGAATAATTAGGTCATTCCCTTTCTCAAAGGAGAATCTGACACCTTGAGCTGCAAAGTATCCCACTTCCCTGAAGCTTTTTGATGTCTGGAAAGGGCACCATTATTTTCCAGTGCTGTGTGTTGTCTAAGGGGGAGATGAAAAGGCCTTGCCCAGTAGCAACAGCAGACACTCTGAGACTTTCTCCCCACATCACCACACAACACACGCAGGCACATTAAACCTTTAAGGAAAGTAGTAAAATTATTCTTAAAGGCTGACCTGAGAGGTGTCATAGTCTTCATCATCAGGACTCAGTGCCATGACCTTTCACAATTCATGCTGCCCAGCCAAAGAAATCCAGTCATGGCTCTATTAGCACACTCTCACAGAATACACTCAACATTCACTAAGGAGCTTCCTCCATCTACTGCTGCTCAACCTAACTTCACAATGAAATGCCTCGCCATCCCCGTGATTGACAGGCGCGCCGCCCAATCGCTCACAGAGCTCAAAGGCCCGCCCGCCCACCACGCTCACGTTCGCCAATCGGAACGGGGGTAGGGCGGGACCTTGCGCTTGCAGCGCACGACTGAGCTGGCGACTCGGTGGTGTCAATCAGTGCGCGCGGGCGGTGCGTTAGTGATTCAAAAGTGAGCACGCGCGGAGCCGCAGCGCACGCGGTGACGGACAGCATTCCCCACAGCCCAACGGTCACTGCGCATGGCAATTGTGAAACTCCGCCTCCAGACCGTACGCATCGCCTGCGTTTACGTCAACCCAAGGCTTCCGTACTCCTATTGGCTCTTAGAAATGTCAATCAATAATGTCTACCGTCATAATGTCGATTGACCGCTCCAGGCGATGGCAGTAACTGAAGCGATTGAGTGAGGTGGAAGAAAGGAGTTGAGTAAAACTTGTGGTTCCGGGGAACGTGAGATTTATTTATCCATCTGTTTGCTGTTGCTTGTGTAGAAATTGGGCTGTGATTTTAAAGGGGGAATGAATGCACCTGGTGAAGTCTGAATGGACACAGAGGATTGGATGGTCAATATAGCAAAATACTGCAGATGCTGGAAATCTGAAATAAAAACAGAAAATGGCGGGGGGGTCGGGTCATGCAGCACCTGTGAAGACAGAAACAAAGTTAACGCTTTGTAGTAAAAGGGTCTGGCACACATAGGTTTAATGTGGGACTGAGTACAGTGCCACCAGCACAGTAATACGAGAACACATGACCTGCAGTTCAGCCTGGTGTAAAACTTCTTACTGCACTTCAGTGGTGTGTTGGACAGAGCTGAGAGGTGTCATAGTAAGCATGGAGTCAGCTCGTAACTTGAAAGCTTTGCTGTATATTTGTACATAGTTTTACTAATTAATAAATACATACATGTGATGAATGTAGAAATTGTTATATTTATTATTTGTGGCAGTAATGTTTTTAAAACTCTGGTTTAAAATACAAACAGGCAGTATGTCTACTAAAGCTGTAATTAAAGCGTCATAAATGGCGAGGGCATAATTAATTCCAACCACTTGGTAATAGATAAAGGGCTAATGAAATCGTGTTTTGATTGCTGGAGATTACCTGGAGTGTAGATAATAAGACATAGGAGCAGAATTAGGTCAGTCGGCCCATCGAGTCTGCTCCATCATTCAATCATTGCTGATATGTTTCCCATCCCCATTCTCCTGTCTTCTCACCATAATGTATGAGGAATTGTTAAGCAGGTCATAGAACTTAGTGGGTGTACTTGGATGATGTAACTAATGGGAGGAGCCAGGTCTGTGTAGTTTTGCAGTCTGTTACAGGATTTTAAACTGAGCAGCATAGGATCATAGAATTTACAGTGCAGAAGGAGGCCATTCGGCCCATTGAGTCTGCACAGGCCCATAGAATGATCACTCCATCTAAGCCCACACCTCTGCCCTATCACCGTAACCCAGTAACCCCATCTAACCTTTTTGGAAATGAAGGGCAATTTAGCATGGCCAATCCACCTAACCTGCACATCTTTGGACTGTGGGAGGAAACCGGAGCACCCGGAGGAAACCCACGCAACCATGGGGAGAACGTGCAGACTCCGCACAGACAGTGACCCAAGCCGGGAATCGAACCTGGGACCCTGGAGCTGTGAAGCAACTGTGCTAACCACTGTGATCCCATGCTGACCGAATGGGGGAACAGTTTTGCTAAATGCTGTTAAGATTGAGCAGAAGTGTACTGGACATGATCTTGAAAAGGTCTGTATCCAAAAGTCCCTACACGGATAAGCAAGTAAGTTGTTTAATTAACTTTATTGTTTTTCTAAATTTAGAGTGTCTTGTTCTTTTTCCAATTCGGGGGCAATTTAGTCTGGCCAATTCACCTACCCTGCACATCTTTTTGGGTTGTGGAGTGAGACCCACGCAGACACTGGGAGAATGTGGAAACTCTACACAGTCAGTGGTCCGGGGAACCCGGGTCCTCTGTGCCATGAGGCAACAGTGCTAACCACTGTGCCACCATGCTGCCTTGTTGTTTTTACTTTATTGAGAAGTGGTATTTGAAATGCATTGGATTGCTTAATTGGAATTAGTGGCAGGTATAGATGGTACATCCAAGTTTTTTTCCTTTTTGTTTAAGAGCTGTTTAACTGATAATTGTAAAGCTATTTCTTTGCTGTCAATGTGGTTAATTCTGTGTTTAAATTAAAGTTTGTTTTAACATAAAAGATATCTATTAGTCAGAGTCATCACTCTTGGGATGAAGTATCCTTTCCTCAGTTTTACAAATAGAAAATGTGTTTGGGGTTCTCATCTAGTATTCTAACAAAAGTTGGGGTCTGGTTCAGTATCCTAACATACTGTTAAAGTTTTGTTTAGGACCTACCAAATGATATCCAATACCAGATAACACGGTGGTAGCGAATGATTAAAAAAACAAATCCTTGCAAATAATGCTGATTAAAGCTAAAATCCTGCAAGACTAAAGAAAAATTTAAAGAGAGTGATGGAATCTGGAACTCACTGCTTGACAAGGTGGTAGAGGTGGGAACCCTCACAACATTCAAGATACATTTTAGATGAGCTCTTACAACAACATAACATAGAAGGCTATGGGTCAAGTGCTGGAAAACAGGTAGAATAGGTAGGTGTTTGATGACCAGCACAGACACGGTAAGTGAAGGGCCTCCTTTCTGTGCTGTAAATCTCCATGACTAAGCAGGTGTGTAGAGGAAAATTGCCAGAGAAGATTTAAAGAAAGGCTTGGAAGCTGCAAGCTGAATTGCAAAATTCTTCACTGATGCAGAAGACAGTACGGGATCTCTTGCAAGTCCAACTTCACCCCTGTCCAATGAACTCGTTTTGAGCAGAAGCCAAAAATCCGATGTCACCTGCCCCAATAGCCTCGGACACACCCATACCTACTGTCACAGTCTCAGAATTTATTAATTTAGGTTTTACCCTATTATTTATTTTTCCAATTAAGGGGCAATTTAGCGTGGTCAATTAACCTACCCTGCACATCATTTTGGGTTGTGGGGGTGAGACCCATGCAGACACGGAGAAAATGTGAAAACTCCACACGGTCAGTGACCTGGGGCCGGGATCGAACCCGGGTCCTCTGCTGTACTAAACACCATGCAGCCTATAGTTTCAGAATTTAGATCGGCTATCTCAAAAGTGAACCCACAGAAAACAACGGATCCTGACAGAGTCCCTGGTCGTGCACTCAGACCCTCCACGGACCAATTGGCGGGTGTGTTCGCAGAAATCTTTAACCTCTCCTTACTCCGAGGTTCCCACCTGCTTCAAGAAGATCACTATCATACCGGTGCCAAAGAAGAACCAGACAACGTGCCTCAATGACTACCGACGGGTGGGTGCTTCGAGAGGTTAGTCATGAAACACATCAACTCCAACCTTCCAGATTGCGTTGATCCACTGCAATTCGCCTCCACCACAGACGCTTTCTCCCTAGCCCTACACTTATCCCTGGAGCATCTCGACAATACGTACACCTACATCTGACTCCTGTTTGTTGATTACAGCTCCGCCTTCAACACCATAATCCCAGCTATGCTGATATCCAAACTCCAAAACCTAGGGTTGGGCTCCTCCCTCTGCAACTGGATTCTTGACTTCCTGACCCACAGACCGCAGTCTGTAAGGATAAACAACTACATCTCCTTCATGATAGTCCTCAATACTGGGACCCTGCATGGCTGCATCCTTAACTCCCCACAATACTCCCTATGCACACATGGCTGTGTGGCAAAATTTAGCTCCAACTCCATCTCCAAGTGTGCATAGTAGGTCGGATCTCAAACAATGATGAGTCAGAGTACACGAGGGAGATAGAAAACATAGGCATGGTGCAATGACAATTTTTCCCTCTATGCCAACAAAACTGAAGAGCTGGTCATTGACTTCAGGAAGCAAAGTGTCGTCTACGCCCCTGTCTGCATCAATGGTGCCGAGATGAAGATCGTGGACAGTTTCAAATTCCTTGGTGTAAACATCACCAACAATCTGTCCTATTCACCCACATCAACGCCACAACCAAGAAAGCACAACAGCTTCTATACTTCCACAGGAAATTAAGGAAATTTGGCATGCCCACAATGACTCTTATCAATTTTTATAGATGTACCATAGAAAGCATCCTATCTGGCTGCATCACAGCTTGGTAGTGTAACTGCTCGGCCCAAGACCGCATAAAACTACTGAGAGTCATGAACACAACCCAGTCTATCATGAGGGCCTGCCTCCCATCCATTGACTCTGTCTATACCTTCCGCTGCCTTGAGAAAGTGGTCAGCATAATCAAAGACTCCCTCCCCCCAACCATGGTTATTCTCCTTTTCCATCAGGCAGAAGATACAAAAGTTCGAGGACACTCACCAATAGATTCAAAAAAGCTTCTTCTCTGCTGTCACCAGACTCCTGAAGGACCCTCTTAGGGACTGAACTGATCTTGTGGACTGAACTGACCTTCCTGCACATTTTCTCTACAGTTGTAGCACTATATACCGTATACTTCACCCGCCATCTATGTTTATGTATTTTCATATGTATCCATGTATTTTTCATATGTTCTATGTTTTCATGTATGGAGTGATCTGCCTAGACTGTACACCAAACAATGCTTTTCACTGTACCTCGCTACACAGATTAGATTAATCTCAACTTCCCAGAGTGCAGAATCAGCAGACCTAGAAGCGGTAACCTAAAGCTTTTCAATTCCAGGATAAAACCAGTCCCGAGCAACTTGCTGTTTAAAATCTCCGCTGGAAAAAAACCATCCTGACTCAGTGCCTGAACACTTGGCTTCTGAGCTCACTCTGACAAAAAAGTGAATTAATTTGGAAGAAGCGCAACTAAAGAATCAACTTTAAAGACGAGGACTCCAACTTCCATTGCTCTAAAGCAGAGTGCTGAAACTGAGAAATCTACAGCTGATGATTCAAGCAGTCACTGGGTGGAATATTCCCCCCCCCCCTCCCCAAATGGCTAAGTGTCAGGTTCTGACTGAAAAACTGCACACTTCTCCCCAGAGGACCAGCCAGGTTTTCTCTACATCTTCTGACACTTTGTCAAAAAATGCGGGGCATGTGTTTTGCACCTTCACTCTGGTGGAGGAGGGCCTCATACATCTGGCCATCACTGGCTCTACAGAGATCGGGGTGCCATTACTAAAGGCTTTGCCTTCAAGCTGTAAGAGTTTCCTTTTTTGTTCCCTTTGATCCAATTTATTTTATTATTTTTGGACCGTGGACCCATAAGCAAGATGCGCCTTTATGCAGGAGACCCAGTTGAAACCGTTTGCGTTCCAACACCGTGTGTTTCCGAGTTTCGTTCCTGGAGAGAGGAGACCAGACTCTTTGGCACCAGGTGAATCTGAGGAACGGTTTTGGAGGAATTCCGTTTGATTGATTAACTGGCAACCAGTAGTTTGACCAGGAATACTGTTTTGCCTGACAACGATCAGGGATTGATTCTATGAACCATAGAATTTACAGCGCAGAAGGAGGACATTCGGCCCATTGAGTGAATATGATACTGTAAATAATAAAAGGTTACTTGTGTTAAAGTTACAACCTGGTGCCTGCTGTTTATTGGGCTCATCCAAGGACTTTGAGTATTTAAAATAAAATCTAATTTCACCTGTGTTGCGACTCCAGGTCAAGTGGGGTTGAAATTGACCGTGCACTAGCCCAGGGTGTTGTGACAAAACAAATGATGGTGCCATTTTGAATTTCAGCAACATCTTAAAGCTGATTCTGAAACTTAGTCAGCTCAGACAAAATGGGTCAAATTTCCTCCTTCAGGCCAGTGTAGCTCTCGGGTGGCCAGGGACTGGGCCGTCACTGTCCCCGTAATCATTCTATGATTCTATTTGTTGACTTCAAAGCTTCTGCACAAACCAGCTGTTCCCAGATGTGGTTTCATTGATAGGTATACAGCAAGATTTGGAGAATCAACAGATGCTACACCAAACAGGACAAGTTGCTGAAAATGGGTGAAGCGGGAGGGAGAAGGGCTCTCCGCAGGAAGCCACCTCCACCCAGGGTGTTCAGGGAGCAATTTTCCTCTCTGAGCTTCAGTGAAGAACAGTGCAACATCAAGTGAAGATGTTTTCAATGAAATCTGCCATCTGCTGCAGCCACAATTGGAACTTCAGGGCAGAACAAAGCTGATTGCCAATGGCTGATGAGAATGTGACCTGTGATGAACAATGTTTACACATCTGGCTCCTTCCGGGGTGAAGTTGGAGATGTTTGCAACATCTTGGCAGTTTGCTGTACACTTTCCATTGGGAAGTCACTGATGTTCTCACTTCAAAGAAGCAGCTAGGGTGAGCACATGGCTTTGCTACGCGAGCAGGCTTCCCTTTGATATAGTGTGTCATTGATTATATGCATGTCCCTTTGTGTATCTCACATATGATATATGACCGCAAGGGGATTTAGTTCTCCCATTGTCTAAAATCATGCTGGTCAATGCCTCGTATCCTGCAGCAGTCATTATGCCTTCATTCTGTGGTAGTCCACTGTGCAAGTGACATTTGAGCCACCATAGTAAACGAGCGGGTGGCTACTGAACAAAAAGGGCTATCCATTGTCAACATGGCCGATGACTTTGGTACACAACCCATGAGTGCAGAATGCACACAATGGAAATCATGATGTTACACAATGTGACAGAGCCGACCATTGGTGTGCTGAAACCATACACCCACTGCCTGTACCACTCTGAGGGAGCCCTGCAATATTCTGCAGTGTTGAGATTCCTGATGGTCTTCTACGTGCTGCGTAAGCTCACCAGCATGAGGTGACTGCCTTTGCCACCATCTAAACGGTGATAAACTGAGGAGGAAGTGGAAGAAGAGGAAGACAAAGGGAAGAGGCAATTTAGACAGTCCCTTTCTGCCCAGGCTGTCTGCAAATAATTGATCTGAGTGCAGTATCCGCAACTCAATTCCTCATTCACAAAGAGTGACTTGCCTTTGTTCTGCCACTGACCAGCATAGCGGCAGTGGAGGGTCCCTTAAAATAGTGGGTGCCGTCTGTCAGGCTTGTCGAGTCTTCAGAAGACAATTCTGGATCCATGGGTTACTCCGCTTTGGGCCATGTTGTTGCGCAACGAGTGGAATTTGCAACCACGCGTGTCCTGTGCAGAGTGATCCATCACGCAGCAGTCATCCACAACATGAAGGTCATGGATGTCCACCGTGGTCAATTTGCCCAGAAGCAACCAAGGTTGTAAAGCTTCCCATCCAGACCATACTGGATGCTGACACTGGGTGGTAAGTTAACTCCGATGAAGGTCGGGTAAATATAGGTGGTGGGGACAATCTCACAACCTTGGTTAACCCTGTCTGGATGTGAAAGGTGTCAGTTTCAGATCCTCCACTCAGGACATTGGCAGTCATCGTGTCATGCAGGAGTCTCAGGATGGTGACCAGTTTCAACAGACAATGAAAGCATTGGAGGATGATCAAAAGAGTTTCACATTTGAAAGAATCAAATGCCTTGGTCAGGTAGATGAAAGTGAGGAACAATTCTTAGTTTTGCTCCAGGCACTTGTCCTGGATATATCTAGCCACTAAGGCCACATCTGCAGTACCCTGAGGTGGTTGTACGCCACACTAGGTTTAAAGAGGATCTCTTCAGCAACGGGATGAAGGCATTTCATGAGGATGCGGGCCAAGGTCTTGCCCCAAAATGGACAGGTGGGAAATCACTCTAGTTTTCGCAATTAGATTTATCCCCCTTCCTGTGGACAGTAATGACGGTTGTGTTCTGAGATCCTTTTGGGGGGGGGAAGCGGGAGTCCTCTTCGTCCCAGAGGCGAAGGTTGAACTGGTGGAGTTGTGACATGAGCTGATAGCCACCGGCATGGCAGATCTCTGCAGGTATACCACCTGGCCCACAAGCTTTGCTGGCTTTCATTTGTTGGATGGCAAATGTTGGAGTGCACTGTGCAACTGGACCTGAAACTCCTCCCGCTGTCTTGGGCCCTTCAATTCTGCAACGTTCAGCTTTCTCCAGGTGGCTTTTTTGGTCCTCCCATGTCTTGGTGCCAAGCATATATTCATTACCGAGCACACAAGCAAGTTCCTCAGGTCACTGCCTCGGACAATGATGTAGTCCAGGAGGTGCCATTGCCCCATCCTTTGGTGCCTCCATGTGGTCTTCAGTTTCTTCTGGTGGAAAACTGTGTTCTTCACGATTAATCCATTTGGGTGCACTTGGCCAAAAGTCGATCTTGACCTCCCAATGTAATTCTTGCACATAGTTCCACTCCAGATTTTGTGGTGACGTCCAATCCGGACATCAACGTGACCTAGAAAGATGACCATGTTGTCCCTGGGATGGAAGCACGGATACCATTTGAGATCAGAGTAGAACCTCCCCTTGACTTCTTGGTCAGAATCTAAAGTATGCACTGATGACAGTGACGCATTGGTTGCAGTGGCTGAGATGTAGGCGTAGGGTCATCAACCTCTTGCTGACACTCTAGGGGATTTCTGAGAGCGCAGTGGTGATCCTGTTCCCCATGGAAAAACTCACTCTGTGGAAGCGAGGATCACAGTCTGAATTCCCTTTCCAGAAGAAGATGTACCCTCCACTGGCCTCCCTCAGCTGTCCCCCTCCAGTAAGCTGGATTTCACCAAGATCAGCAATGTTCACCTGAGGAAGGAGCAGCGCTCCGAAAGCTAGTGACATCGAAACAAACCTGTTGGACTTTAACCTGGTGTTATAAGACTTCGTACTGTGCTCACCCCAGTCCATCGCCGGCATCTCCACATCATAGCAATGTTGATGTTATACCTTGCTAGCTCCTGGGCTACGATGGCAATTTGTCTTTCCGGCATTCACTTGTTGGCTTGTCAACCAACATTCTCACATTCCAAGTTCTGAAGTTTAGCTTCTTGTTTCGGCTGCAGAGCCGGTGATCCGCTGGGTGCAGTTTCCCAGGAAGAGAAATGGAAAAGCCTTTTCTAGCCCCACCCCATTTGGGGCTAACTGAGGGTATCCAGTTATGGATGCAGCTGCTGATGGGCATCCCTGTCTCGACACCGGTGCCCAATGCCCACTACGTGTGGGAGACTCCAGGTATCACAGCCCTTCCTCTGTTGCCAATCCTCAATCACCACAGGACTTTTGCTTTTGTCTGATGGAGGCCTGCATGTGGCATTGTTTAGTTTGGATACTCAGATGCACAGCCAGGTTCAACATGTCTTGGCATCGGTGGTCAGACTCAGTGGCATGGTAGACCATGACAACTGGTGCCACTTCCCCATTGCAGTCTTCTACTTTTACAGCCATTGTGGTGCCCCCCCCCCCCCCTCTGCCAGCTCGACTGTTGAGGACTTCTAGAATCGTTCTTTGTCTGGACCTTGCCCTCGACCTCACCGCCATGGAGCGTGAGCTCTGCAGGACATCACTCTCTCATTCATTGGAACTCGCAAGCCTCTCCACTGCAGCAAGGCGATTGGTCCTCTGGAAAAAAAATCCATCATAGAATCCTCTTGGCAATAATGCAAAAATAAATGCCAGCGTAAGAAATTTTTTTTTTTAATAAGAACATAAGAACTAGGAGCAGGCCATCTGGCCCCTCGAGCCTGCTCCACCATTCAATGAGATCATGGCTGATCTTTTGTGGACTCCGCTCCACTTTCCGGCCCGAACACCATAACCCTTAATCCCTTTATTCTTCAAAAAACTATCTATCTTTATCTTAAAAACATTTAATGAAGGCGCCTCTACTGCTTCACTGGGCAAGGAATTCCATAGATTCACAACCCTTTGGGTGAAGAAGTTCCTCCTAAATCTACTTCCCCTTATTTTGAGGCTATGCCCCCTAGTTCTGCTTTCACCCACCAGTGGAAACAACCTGCCCATATCTATCCTATCTATTCCCTTCATAATCTTGTTTCTATAAGATTCCCCCCCCTCATCCTTCTAAATTCCAACGAGTACAGCCCCAGTCTACTCAACCTCTCCTCGTAATCCAACCCCTTCAGCTCTGGGATTAACCTAGTGAATCTCCTCTGCACACCCTCCAGTGCCAGTACGTCCTTTCTCCAGTAAGGAGACCAAAACTGAACACCATACTCCAGGTGTGGCCTCACTACCACCTTACACAATTGCAGCAGAACCTCCCTAGTCCTATACACATTTAAATTGGTCCTATATACATTTTGCCGTCCTCTGGGTTGGTCAATGATCCTTCCGCCCCCCCCCCCCCCCCCCCCCCCCCCCCGCGTTGTCTTCAGCTATGCTTTGTTTCGAGGCCCCCCCCCCCCTCTTCTTTTTGTGGTTTCTCCACCTTCTGTGCGTCCGTCCGTCCCCCTTTCCCTGGGTTGCACAGTCCTTTGGTTCCTCATCTATTTTGTTGTTTTTTTTTTTGAAAAATGTTTTTATTCTCCTTTTAACATATTTTCTCCCAAATTTACACCCAACAATAAACGACAATCAGTAGCGAATGTAATGTCAATCCCCACATCAATAACAAAGATCCCACCAAACCCCCAAACATTAGTCCATATGTTAACATAAGCAAATGACAAAATGGAATCATCCATAGTTACCATTGACGCATACAGTTCCCCCCCCCCCCCCCCCCCCCCCAAAATGTTCGATGTAATCCAATTCTCGAAAGTGCATAATGAATAACGCCCATCCTTCCCTCAGTTCAAATTTGACTTTCTGAAGAGCCAAGAATTCCAGCAGGTACCCACGCCAGGGCACAGGGTGGAGAGGTTGATCTCTACCCTAACAGGATCTACCTTCGGGCGATCAACGAGGTGAAGGCTACAACATCTGCCTCCGCACCCATTTCCAACCCCGGCTGGTCCGGCATCCCGAATATGGCCACCGGAGGTCCCGGGTACAGTTTCACGTGCACCGCTTTAGAAATTACCCTAAAAACCTCCTTCCAGTAATCCTCCAGCTTTGGACAGGATCAAAACATATGAACATGATTTGCGGGGGGCCCCCCCGCAACTTTCACACCTATAACTTCTACCCCCTCAAAGAGATGGCTCATCCTCTCCCTTGTAAGATGTGCTCTATATACCATCTTAAGCTGCATCAGCCCCAACCTCGCACACGAGGTGGAGACCCTCCCGAGCACCTCACACCAGAACCCCTCCTCCATACCCACTCCCAACTCTACCTCCCACTTTGCCTTGATCCCTTCCAGCAGTGCCTTCTCCTCCTTCCAAAATACCCCCGTAAACCACCGACACTACCCCCCCTTTCTCCAGTCCCCCTGTCGTCAGCACCTACTCCAGCAATGTGGAAGCCGGCTCTGATGGGAAGCTCTGTATCGCCTTGCTTTTTTATTCAACTTACTCCACGTTGCTGGCGTCGAACAGGCCAACAATCTGCCCCTAAGTATCTAGGAAGCCTCCCTCGAATGGCATACATAATCTTCTCCAGATGGAGAAATTCCGAGAGGTCAGCAAGCCAGTCTGCAGATGTGGGTGGTGCTGCTGATCGCCAGCCGAGCAGGATTCTCCGGCATGCGATTAGGGAAGCGAAAGCAAGGACGTTGGCCGCCTTCCCCATGTGTAGTTCTGGTTGCTCCGATACCCTGAATTGCCACTATTGGGCTTGGCTTCACCCTCCCCCTCACAACCTTGGACATTGCCTCTAAGACGGCTGTCCAGACTCCAGCAAGTTTGGCACAGGCGCACAACATGTGGGTGTGGTTGGCTGGGCCCCTCTGCCACCGTTCACATTTATCCTCCACCTCTGGGAAGAACCTGCTCATTCAGGTTCTGGTCAGCTGCACTCTGTGCATCACCTTGAGCTGCATCAGTCTGAGCCTTGCGCAGGAGGAGGTGGAGTTAGCCCCCTCAATGCTTCACTCCAGAGTCCCCACCCTACCTCTGTCCCCAGTTCGTCCTCCCATTTTTGTCTGATCTCGTCCAGCGGTGTACGAGCTCTGTCCAATAACTGTCCGTATATTTTTCCACATAGGGTGCCTATCAGGTCCTCTAGTAGTGTGGCTTCTGGGGCCCTTCTGTCTCTTTGCAGAGGAAGTGGTTTATTTGGAGGTGTCTCATTTCCAGTCCGTTTGCTAGTTTCCATTTCCTCAACAGTTTGTCCAGTGCCCTTTGTAAAGGTCCCTGGCTGTCAGTGTGCCTCCGTCTTCTGAAGGTGGTATGTAGCATGGCTGGGGGGGGGGGGGGGGGGGGGGGGGGGGATGGGAGTGCTGCTGTAGCCAGGCCCGGAGGGTTGTTCCTTTACAGGATGCCTCCTCCATTTGTACCCAATCTGTGCTTGGTTCGTGTACCCATCCCCTCATTCTTTCTGCCGTTGCTGCCTAGTGATAGTATTGTAGGTTCGGTAAAGCCAAGATTTTCCTTCTTTGCAGTGTTGGTTTGGGAATTTTCGGATTCGTACCCCACACACAAACCTCCATGATTAGACTGTCTACATTCTGGAAAAAGGCCTTGGGGATGAACATCGCTGTGGATCTAAGCAGGAAGAGGAACCTCGGCAGTACGTTCATCTTGATCTTCTGCACCCTCGCCGCCAGGGAGAGTGGGAGTGAGCCCCACCTCTGAAAGTCCTTTTTTACTTCCCCCACCAGGCTGGTCAGGTCCCACTTGTGGATCTGTGTCCAGTCTCTGGCTATCTGGATCCCCAGATAACAGAATCTGTTCTGGGCCATTTTGACTGGGAGCCCCTCCAGCCCTGCCCCTCCCCTTTTGGGTTCACTGGGAATGCCTCACTTTTGCCCTAGTTAAGATTGTAGCCCGAAAAGGTTCCAAACTCTTTCAGGGTCTGCAGTATTGCCTTCAGTCCCTCCTGTGGCTTTGAGATATAGAGGAGCAGGTCATCTGCATAGAGTAAAACTCTGTGCTCTCTATCTCCTCTCCGGATTCCTTTCGTATCCCGCAGGGCTATCGCCAGGGGATCGAACGCTAACGCGAACAAGAGTGGGGACAGGGGACCGTCCTGTCTTGTTCCTCTCTGGAGCTGGAAGTATTCAGCGCTGGTAGTGTTAGTTCAGATTCTCGCTTTGGGGGCGTTGTACAGGAGCTCCACCCAGGCGGTGAACCCTGCTCCTAGCCCAAATCGCTCCAGTACCTCGAGGAGGTAGTTCCATCCGACTCTGTCGAAGGCCTTCTCTGCGTCCAGGGAGACCATCACCTCTGGTGTTCTGTCCCCAGGGGGGTCATTATTACATTTCAGCAGTCACCTGATGTTCTCTGTGAGCTGCCTACCCTTGACAAAGCCTGTTTGGTCCTCTGCGACCACCTCCGATACGCAGCCCTCCAGTCTTTTGGCCAGGACCTTTTGCGAGTATTTTCACGTCCACATTCAGCAGTGAAATGGGTCGGTATGACCCACGTTCCGTCGGGTCTTTATCGTTTTTAGGTATCAGTGAAATTGTGGCCAGCGCAAGCGTGGGGGGGAAGTGTGCCCTTGCTAGTGAGTCCGCGAACATGTCCCTTACGTGTGGGGCCAGGACGGGTGCAAATCTTTTGTAGAAGTCCGCCGGGAACACGTCGGGTCCCGGTGCCTTCCCCGCCAGCATAGAATCATAGAATTTACAGTGCAGAAGGAGGCCATTCGGCCCATCATGTCTGCACCGGCCCTTGGAAAGAGCACCCTACCCAAGCCCACGCCACCTCCCTATCCCCATAACCCAGTAACCCCACCCAACCTTTTTAGACACTAAAAGACAATTTAGCATGGCCAATCCACCTAACCAGCACATCTTTGGACTGTGGGAGGAAACCAGAGCACCCGTAGGAAACCCACGCAGACTGGGAGAACGTGCAGACTCCGCACAGACAGTGACCCAAACCGGGAATCGAACCTGGGACCCTGAAGCTGTGAAGAAACTGTGCTAACCACTATGCTACCTTGCTGCCCGGCATGGAGCTGATGCGCTCCATGATTTCTCCCAGGTCTATTGATGCTACCAGCTCCCCCCTTCTGTCTTTCCCCCACAACTGGTAGTTCCAATCCGTCTAGGAACAATCCGTCTAGGAACTGTTTCATCCCCGAGTCCCCGTTGGGGGGGCTCCGAGGTGTACGGGACCCGGTAGAAGTTCTCAAATGCCTGTTTACCTCCTTTTGATTCGGTTACCAGTCTGCCTCTGCTATTCTTTACCTGTGCTATTTTCTTTGTGGCTGCGGAAATCCCCGACATTGACACACACCGACTGATAAGGGTTTCTTTCTCAGCTGGTGAGCCAATAGGCGGCTAGCCTTATCTCCGTGTTCGTAGAAGGTCCCTGTGTCTGGCGGAGTTGGTACGCTGCTTTCTTGGTGGATTGCCGGTTAATGTCCATTTGCAGCTTTTTCCTCTCCACCAGCTGCTCTACGGTCGGGGCCTCGAGTATTTTCTGTCGATTTCCAGAATGGAGTAAACCAATTGTTGCCTGGCTACCCTCTCATCCCTATCTCTCCTTACATTGTAGGCTATGATCTCTCCTTTAATCACGGCCTTCAGTGCCTCCCACAATCTGGAGGGTGAGACCTCCCCTGTTTTGGTTGTTACTAACATAATCGCCTTTGGCCCGTGATGATTTTTGGCAGAAGGCCTTGTCGGTCAGAAGGTCTGTGTCCAGCCTCCATGTAGGACGCTGGGCACAGCCTGTCTCCAACCGCACATCCATGTAATGTGGAGCGTGGTCGGAGATGCCGATAGCGGAGTATTCCGCTCCCGTGATTCCTGGACGCACTGATTTCCCCACTGCAGAGAAATTGATACGGTTGTGCACTTGTGAGAAATATGAAAATTCCTTTTATCCTATGTGTAGGAAGGTCCACGGGTCCACTGCCCCCATATGCTGCATAAAAGCTCCTAGTTCCCTAGCCATGCCAGACCTTTTCTCCTTTCTGGGGTTTGATTGGTCGGTCACTGGATCCTGTACGCAGTTAAAGTCCTCTTCTCTCCCACCCCCCCCCCACCCCCGTTATCAGTCGGTGTGTGTCAATGTCAGGTATTTCCGCCATGGCCTTCTTTATGAATTCTGTGTTTTCTCAGTTGGGGGTGTACATATTTACCAGTACCACTGGTGCCCCTTCCCAGACACCATTGACCATGATGTACCGTCCCTCTGGGTCCGTAACTGTCTTGGTTTCTGTAAACCTTGTCCTCTTATTGATTAGTATTGCCACTCTCCTTGCCTTCGCCCGTAACATAAGTGGTATGGCTGTCGCACCCAGCCCTTCTTTACTAGCAGACGGTCCTTCTCCCTCAGATGCGTCTCTTGTAAGTAGATTATGTCTGCTTTTAGGCTTCTTAGGTGGGCGAAGACTCTGGATCTTTTCACATGGCCGTTTAGTCCCCTTACGTTCCAGGTAACAATCCTGGTGGGGGGTTTCTGACCCCCCCCCCCCCCCCCCTGGTCCTGCGGGATCACCCATACTTAACTGGTGGACAAGCCCCTGCACTCCAGGGTTTGTTTCCCTTTGTTCGGGGGCCATCCAAAATGGTCACAGTTGCTGCTCTCACCATGAGGTCAGGCCCCAGCGCTCCAGGGTTTCCCTTTGTCCAGGGGGCACCCAACATGGCCGCCAACTCTGTGTACACCACGTGGGTGCGCCCCTGCGCTCCGTGGTCTCCCTCTGAGTAGCTGTTTGTGGCGCCATATTGGTCCCTCGCCCTGCTCCATGCCTGCTGAGGCCTGTGTCCATTCCGCTCCTCTACCTCAACCTTCCCTTTGCTTCTCTTTTGTTCTGTGCTTTCCCCCCCCCCCCCCCCCCCCCCCATCTGCATTCTCTACGTGTCTTTCTTCCTTGTGCCTTTGCCTGTCCTAGTGTTCCTACACAGTGATAATCCAGTGACTGCAGCATGATTTGTGGAAACCTGCTGATTTTCAGCCATGGAGACTGTAGGTGGTCTTGTAGCTCTGACGCCAGAAGGCCCATCTTTGCAATGTACTATCTCACCATGGGCAGCAACAGTCCGGACCAGCTGGCAAAGCTATGGCACTGGTGGTGGGGAAAGTTGTGGGAGGATGAATGCTGTTATTTTGAGAGAGGACAGCAGAATTGTGCTCCAAGAAAACATTGCTACTCCCTCAGGTTGGCACCTCAGTAATCCAAGTTGGGGACAAATTGCTGGACTGTTGAGAAGTCCTGCAAGCTCCTTTTGAACACTGGTATCTGCATCCAAGATGGCAGCAACCTGGGATTGTGTGGGACCAAGCTGAGATTGCATGAGAGCAGTACTTTAATAATCTTTATTGTCACATGTAGGCTTACATTAACACTGCAGTGAAGTTACTATGAAAAGCCCCTAATCGCCACACTCCGGCACCTGTTCAGGTACCCAGAAGGAATATTCAGAATGTCCAAACAACCTAGCGGCATGTCTTTCGCGAGTTGTGGGAGGAAACGGGAGCACCCGGAGGAAACACACTCAGACACAGAGAGACCGTGTAGACTCTGTACAGGCAGTGACCCAAGCCAGGAATTGAACGAACCCGGGACCCTGGCGCTGTGAAGCATCAGTGCTAACAAATGTGCTACCTTGCTGCCCTTGAGAATGTTCTGAACCTCCAGGGCTGCAAGCTAACCTTTCATGTCTTCAGTCTGAGCTTCCACTACAGTATCGAAATGTTGGGTGGCTTCTGCTTGTGCAGCAATGGACATCAAGTCACCAGATGCTAATGGAGTTGGTCAGCGCTCCATGTTGGAGAGGATGGGCCCCAAACTCTGTATAAAGCCCTGTGCCAAGTTGGTGTCATACTCCTCCATGCTCTTTGGACATTGGGTATAGGGTTTCTGGCAGGTCTTCCAATGCAACAAGCATGCTGGTGAGATGCTGGCTGTTTAGCACAGGGCTAAATCGCTGGCTTTGAAAGCAGACCAAGGCAGGCCAGCAGCACGGTTCAATTCCCGTACCAGCCTCCCCGCACAGGCCGGAATGTGGCGACTAGGGGCTTTTCACAGTAACTTCATTTGAAGCCTACTTGTGACAATAAGCGATTTTCATTAAATTTCATTTAATTTTGTATATCAAACGGCCTTTTCTTGTACACCTCCCCATTAAAGTCCTCACCTTAGTCTTTTGCAGCAGAATCTTAGGGCGTAGAGACATCAAAGGAATCCGTGTCCAATATTGAAACAGAAGAAATCTTCTGCTAGTTGCAAGACAAAGAGATTGAAATTATATAGAGGGTTATGGTCTACTCCTTTCAACTAAAAGGTACTTCATTTAAATTACCTGATAATTTGAATACTGTGCATTCGTGTTATTTACATTGTTTATTTCAAATGATTGGATCATTTCATGTTTTAATGTAAAGAAATGGCCTTGATTTCAAATGATCAGATGGTGATAAATGGTAGCATTGAATAATTTTGTCTGAAATTCCCGTTACTTTGCGGAATTTTACCTGCTTAAAATAAAATAGTAGATGATAGAACTTCATACAAATGCATTAACAGTTACTATCTAACAGTTCCACAGTGTAATTTCAAGACCGAGGAGAATAATTACAAAATAATTATGGAGATTGGTGAATGCAGATACATAATTGGGCACTAACAAATGGAAAAAATACTTCCCTAAACAGTTATTTGTTGCAATGACAAGTTTCTGCTCGGGTGCAGGTCGTGGATCCATGTGAATGGAGACAATCGGTTTCTTCATAGATGTAATTTCAAAATAAAATTGTTTCATGGATCTCCGATGTTTCCATAGGCAATTGTAGAGAAAATTGTACCAGAAAAGTGCACACAATCGTGAGTTTCAATCTAGTTAAAGATGTGTCACTAGTGTAGAACTGTGTCAGAAGCTAAGCCTTCCCAAGGAGCAAGCAGCTGATTTTATTTTGTCATTACTATTAACATCAAGCCAATAACAAAAGATAACTTCAAACCTTAAAATTAGAGATGGGAAAGTTGGCATACATCACTTTCAGGTACGGTACTGAAATGTGAAACCAGTAGTATGGGCTGTGATGTAAAATGCTTGTTTCATTGAAAAGAGTATCCAATTTCTAATTTATGGGTTAGTTTCAAAAGAAATGCTCACATTGTTTGTGAACCCACAGGCTGTATGAAGTATAGTGACAGTTGTGAAGCCAAACACAACACCACCCTTGATTCGGTGGAGTAGACTTTGACTTTGTGCATTAGTGTAAAACTGGCGATAGTGAATCAGCAGCTTGCTTTATATCTCTCCTCATTTTTATTCCAATTGCAATCAATGGGAATAAAAGTCTGGAGCAATGTATCGCTGGCTACTGATTTGATGTCACCCTTTTCTCATTATCATATAAAGTCAAGGTCTACCCCCACACATGACTGTCACTGCCTGTCTGAAATCAAGATATAAAGGAGCCCAGAGCTTTCTCAAACTCGACATTGTCAAAACCAAAACCACCCTGTTTAATAACTGTTGTAAACTCTTCTCCTTTCCTATTGCCCCACACTCCAGAACCCACTCATTGCCCCGCATCCCGAACTCGGGGCTGGTTTAGCACAGTGCTAAATCGCTGGCTTTGAAAGCAGACCAAGGCAGGCCAGCAGCACGGTTCAATTCCCGTACCAGCCTCCCTGAACAGGCGCCGGAATGTGGCGACTAGGGGCTTTTCACAGTAACTTCATTTGAAGCCTACTTGTGACAATACGCGATTTTCATTTCTCTCCATTGCCCCACACTCCTGAACTCTCTACATCGCCCACACCCCAGTCATCAGCCACTTGAATACCCAAATACCGAAGCCTTATCCTGGCCAGCTTGAATGTTGGGGCTCCCGCATTCGCACTCATCCCCTGGGCATTCATCCGAAACACCTCATTTTCACCACATTCAGTTTATACCCAGAACATGCACCAAACTTTCCCAATAGGTCCATTATTTTCCCCATGCACTCCAGCAATTTTGAAACATCTGGCAATAAATCATCAGCATACAGTGACACCCTATGCTCTCTACCTCCCCTTACAAGGCCCTTCCACTTTCTTGAAGCCCGCAACGTGATGGCCAGGGGCTCAAAAGCTAATGCAAACATAACATTCCTATGCAGCCTAAAATACACCTAATTCATCACGTTTGTAACATTGAACACTATTGAGACCACTAATAATAATAATAATCTAGTAATCTTTATTATTGTCACAAATAGGCTTACATGAACACTGCAATGAAGTTACTGTGAAACTCCGGTACCCGTTTGGGTACACTGAGAATTCAGAATGTCCAATTCACCTAACAGCAAGTCATTCAGGACTTGTGGGAGGAAACCGGAGCACCCGGAGGAAACAGACGCAGACACTGGGAGATTGCAGACTCCGCACAGACAGTGACCCAAGCCGGGAATCGAACCTGGGACCCTGGCACTGTGAAGCAGCAGTGCTAACCACTGCGGCCCTAACTATTCGGTCCATGGAATTTTGGAATAGGGCTGGCACAGACATTATTCCGAACGGAAAGTGCTTGTACCTGAACAGTCCTTTGTGTGTTGCAATTGTTAGAAGAGGTGGCTCAGCTGCTACCTTCATCTGTGAGGCACGATCAATTTGACTAAAGACGAAAGTTGAATCCAAACTGAGGCTTTATTGCTATCAGATATGTGGCCTCCCACAGCAGCTGGCGAAATGGCTGTGAGCAGGAGGACACGCATACTTATACCCCGCCTCCTGGGTGGAGCCAGCTGGCAGGGGCCACAGGCGAACCTGTAGTGCAGGTTCTACCGTACATCCTCTAATAGAGGTAGAACAGTGGTTTACCACACTCTGGAGATATGCTTGGGACAAATCTACCTTACAGAACTGTTGTCCACCTGACAATCCAGCAACTATTTTTAAAAAATAAATTTTGAGTACCCAATTAATTTTTTCCAATTAAGGGGCAATTTAGCGTGGCCAATCCACCTACCCTGCACATCTTTTGGGTGGTGGGGGCGAAACCCACGCAAACACGGGGAGAATGTGCAAACTGCACACAGACAGTGAGCCAGGATTGAACTTGGGACCTCTGCGCCGTAAGGCAGGAGTGCTAACCACTGCACCGCCGTGCAGCCCTCATCCAGCAACTATTAATGGTAAGGGATCCTGGTTGGCACACAACACTGGGTTTATCATTTTAAAGTCACCGCAGATTCTTATTGAGCAATCTGGCTTGATAACTGGGACAATTGTGGTTGCCAAATAACTCATCATCACGCCATCTTTGATAAATTTTCCAAGTTCCACTTCAAATTTTGGTTTGATAGCATATGGCACAGTTCTTGCCTTTAAGAATTTAGGGGTGCTATCAGGTTTTATCTGCCTTGGCACCGGTCATGTCCCCAAAAGTGTTTTCAAATATCTTGTACTTTCCTAAAAGTTTCCGTAATGCGCTCGTTCAATCAACCAATTGGTTGACAGTTTTGTTTGATTTTATTGAAACCTGTTCTTCCGAATAATGCAGAAAAATTTACTTTTACTACATGTAGTGGCCATTTTTCAGGTTGATCATTTACTTCAGCTTGCACCAAGATATAACCCTTTACTGTAACCACCTCTTTCATGTAAATTCTCAAAATTATATCAATTCTTGATGCAAAATGTTAAAATCATAGATATTATATAGAAATTTACAATGTAGAAGGAAGCCATTCAGCCTATCAAGTCTGCACCGGCCCTTGGAAAGAGTACCCCACTTAAGCCCAGGCTTCTACCCGATCCCTGTAACCCGACCTAACCCTTTGGATACTAAGGGACAATTTAGCATGGCCAATTCACCTAACCTGCACATCTTTGGACTGTGGGAGGAAACCCACGCAGACACAGGGAGAAAGTGCAAACTCCACACAGACAAACTCCACACAGACAAGTCACCCGAGGCCGGAATTAAACCTGAGACCCTGGAGCTGTGAGGCAGCAGTGCTAACAATTGTGCCACCGTGCCGATCAAGCTCAATAAAATAATATTAAAAGATTATATCAAACCGTTTTAATGGTACGTTCTTCAGATTTTGTTGATATAAATTTTCAGAGATGAGAGATACAATGGCTCCGGTATCCACTTCCATTTAAATTTTGTTCCCGTTTAGTTTTGGACCGACCCAAAACCTCAGAGATACAGCGGCTCTGTATCTACTTCCATTTTAATTTTGTTCCCATTTGGTTTTGGATAGACCGAACACCTCTGTGTATCGCATTACATCGATAATACGCCGAGTTTTAGTTCTTTGATCACTGAAGACATTGTGCCTTCCTGGGTACTTTCACTGTCTTCGGTCATACTGTAAACTCTTTTTGTGGATTTGAGTGCGTTCTTTTTACCCATCTTCGAGGGTTGAAGATTTTGTCTGGCCCAGCACGCCTTTGTTGTGTAACCTTTCTTGCCACAATTCTGACATTTGTTTTCTCGGCACCAACATTCCTGTGGACAATGCCCCACCTGAGCACCTATGACATGCTTGCATGTTGAGAGATCTTTTTTCTCAGAATTCAGCTTATTTATTTTGACGTCGGCTCCAATTTGGGAAGTTTCTTGTGCTGCCCATTCCATAGACACTGCTATTTCAACAGCACTTTGAGTGTTACAGAGCTTTCTATCAGCAATTGTCTCTGGATTCTCTTATTTCTCAAATGAAAAATGAAATGAAAATCGCTTATTGTCACAAGTAGGCTTCAAATGAAGTTACTGTGAAAAGCCCCTAGTCACCACACTTCCGGCGCCTGTTCAGGGAGACTGTTACGGGAATCGAACCGTGCTGCTGGCCTGCCTTGGTCTGCTTTCAAAGCCAGCGATTTAGCCCTGTGCTAAACAGCCCCTAATCTGCACATAAGTCTGTCTCACTTGTCCTCAAGGGTCGATCCAAAATCTCAATGCTTTGCTAGTCTCCATATTACTGCTACAAGTTGTGCAATATTTTCACCTTCTTCTTCACTACGTCGATGAAATCTGAATCTCTGAAAGAGCACCCATCCCAGGACTAATTCGCCTCCCTATCCCCGTAACCCAGCAACCCCAATTAAGCTTTGGGAACTAAGGGGCAATTTACCAGGCTTTGCAGGACGGACAAGACTTTGTAACAGGGTGAATGGATTCCGTCCTATTACACTAGAAAGTTGGAACGCTAATTTAATCCAGTATCCTAATTGCAATAAAGTAGTGTTGGAATCTCTTCAGATGCCTGGTTTCTCCATTATGGAGACTAAGTGCTGCTGCCGGTGGAGAATCCTGATAATGCATTTTGCCATTAGGAGCGCCGGCGAGGAACAGTACATGTCATGTAAATGGGCCATCATGCAGTCCACTTGCAGCCCGCCCGAGACCCAGCCCTGCAGGCAGCTGATTTGCTGGGGTTGGATTCAGAGCCTCACAACCTAGAGTAGCTTTTAAGTACTCCACTTAACACAGGCGGTAATTCCAGCCAAGAAAATTGCTGCTAAAAGACCTGCACCCAGTTACCTGGAGTTGGAGATCGACCAAATGCTGCCCACCATTGAGGAGAGGAAGAACACCCTCTTCCCCACGGAGGGGTGGCGACTCAAACCCCCGATCCTAAATGAGGTCTGGGGTGAGGTGGCAGAGGCTGCAAGTGCTGGCAGCCTCACCAAGAGGACCAGAATGCAATGCCATTTAAAAAAAGGAGGAACCACTTCCGCGCCCCTGGCATCACTCCTGTCCCTCACTCCTCACATCTGCCCTTAATCCCCTAGGAGGCCGATAGCACCCCACCTGCCTGCATCTCCCTTACAACCCACCCTCTTTGAACCCACAGCACATGTATTGCCCTCTTTGGCCAGGAGTTTTGCGCGCACATGCCACCAGCTGCAATGCCTCCACAAAATCTGCATCCCAGCTATGTCCTTTCTATGTCCCTACTGTAAGGGTCCTTCCTGCTTGTTCTTGTTTATTCCCTTATTTCCCTTTTCTTTTCTTTTTGCCATTACAATTTTGATCCATGGATGATTTATGGAAATGTTCCTTTTTTAAAAAAGTGGCCTTTAATTCAAGAAGAGGATTTTGGCAGCATGAGAGATCAGAGATGATTCGATTTAATTGATTTGGCTAATGGCCAATGAATTGGCCCAAAAGGACTGTTCCCTGCCTGGTACAGGTAGTGATTGGATATCATCTCTCTGGAATGTTGTTCAGAGCTATGAGATTCCATTTTGATTTCACTTTTGGTTCTGGCAGCAGAGGTGAAAGATCCAACTAAATCCTCTCGGGAAAACTGTTTGTAAGCCTCTCCAAAGAAGATTCCGTTAACTCTCTCTCTCCATAAGCCTGTGGGTGTTAGATTCCTGAACACTGGGCATGAGGGCAGGTCACAAACATGAGAGCAACGTCTCTGTCTCACCAGGAAAATTGAGTATAGGCTGTTTTTAAATTTAAAAAAAGGACTGTGATTCCAAAGCTACTGTGGAGACATCTGAAGCAATGATGACATCTGAAGCATTTACATGTTTTCTTTCCCTCCCCTCTGTATTTGTCTTTCGTGTGTGTGTAGAGGGTAAGGAGAGGCAAGTTACAGTGGGAGTTAGATATTTATTGATATTTACCTAACTACGTCTGCTGCGTTTTTCACCATTGATCCTGTTACAAATAAACAGTAATTGTGTTTCAGCTTACAAACCTGGTGACTGTAAATTTTGGGCATAGATTTCCTGAATTTTTAAAGAATTATTGGTTAATTCCCTTGTGTTGTGACTCTGGGACACGAGGGGCTGGAATTAACCATGCACTTGCCCAGGGTGGCGTACCACCAAGGATAAAGTGGGCCATAATAGCTGGGAGTGCCAGAACAAATGAAGGGGTATTCAAGATATTTGGGTCCACACTCCCGCTGAGGAAAGAGCCCAGAAACCCGAGGGGAGGTAGAGGAGAGGGCAGTGGCAGGAATGGAGTTTGGCAGGAATGGAGTTCGGCATGCACCAAATAAGTGAGAGTCCAATGCAATGCAAATGTCCCTATAGCAAGTGAGTCACCCCTCTCCCACAGACCTGTCCTTCCCAACATATGAGTCCTTGCCCCTTGTCTTGCAGGATCCCCATCAGACGAAGCCAGGCCATCCAGCATCGCTGGCCCGCACCCCCCAAAAACGCCGGAGCACCATTCCTGGGAAAACACCGCCGTCAGAGACATGGGGCGGGATTCTCTGCGCCGAAATCGCGTGGGGGCGGAGAATAGGGCGTCAGACACGCCATCAGGTCCGACACCTTCCCGCGATTCTCCGTGGAACGGAGATTCGCTGCCAGTCGCGCCGCGTGGCGATTACCCGCCAGCAGCTGGCCGAGTTCCCGACGGCTTGATTCTAGCATGGTTCCACCCGGCGGGAGCTCGGATGCCGGCTGCGGACGGGGATCTGTCGCCAGGGGATCCTCCAGGACAGCCAGGGTTCTGATTGGGGGCCACTGATCGGCGGGCGCGCGAGATCTGGAGGGAGGCCTACATTGTGGGGGCTGGCTTGCTGTGTGGGTCCACCATGTTGCGCGGGGCTGCCGCCGCAGGCGGCCGCCATGCAGCATGCGCGGACCCACGGCCAGAAATGCAGGACCTCGTATCGGCAGCCGGAGCTGCGTGGAGCACTCCAGGGCCCTGCAAGCCCCCTTTAAAATGGAGAATCACTCTGGACTTTCTCCAAGAGTGATTTGCGCTGATTTTCGCGCGGGCGTGAGGACATAGCCTCATTTTCAGAGAATTCCGCCCATGAAGTCTTGCATGCTTCTACCCTCACAGAAAAGTGGCAGGGCATGGGGGCAGCAGTGTGAGCTCACCTTGTTTGCCAGCATGCCCAGCGTTCATCTTTTCCCATCACACCCCCTGCCCCCAACATATTTGTACTCGCGAGAAGGAATTGCCAGCACACACACTCAAGTGATCATCCGGGCGGACAGTGGTATGTTATCTTAAAGGCAAGAGTCGGACCCTGTCAGACGATGATGAGCGGCAGAGCTTATTTCACAACGAGTCATCATCATCCTTCCGCAGATGAAACCCACTGTGGTGATGATGGTTTAACTTTCGGATGGGAGAGGTGTGGTAGTGAGAGGGAGTGAAAGGCTAGGTGGAGGGAATGGGTAGAAGGACTAAGGGAGAGGGAAGGGTTCAGAGGCTCTGGGGAGGGTGTATTTTGGGTGGGGGTAGTGGGTGTTGAAGTGGGGGGGGGGGGGGGGTGAAAAGAGGTGGGAGAGAAGCAGCGGAGCTGCCGGGGCTTTGCTTCTTAGTTGGTAAATAAGGAAGGTTTTTTTTTTTTGATTTGATTTATTATTGTGACATGTATTAGTATACAGTAAAAAGTATTGTTTCTTGCATGCTGTACAAACAATGCATACCGTACATAGGGAAGGAAGGAGAGACTGCAGAATATAATGTTACAGTTATAGCAAGGTGTAGAGAAAAAATCAACTTAATACGAGGTAGGTCCATTCAAAAGTCTGATGGCAGGAGGGAAGAAGCTGTTCTTGAGTCGGTTGGTATGTGACCTCAAGCTTTGGTATCTTTTTCCTGACGGAAGAAGGTGGAAGAGAGTATGTCCGGGGTGCGTGGGGTCCTTAATTATGCTGGCTGCCTTTCTGAGGCAGTGGGAATTATAGATAGAGTCAATGGATGGGAGGCTGGTTTGCGTGATGGACTGGGCTACATTCACGACCTTTTGTAGTGTCCTGCGGTCTTGGGCAGAGCAGGCTCCATACCAAGCTGTGATACAACTAGAAAGAATGCTTTCTATGGTGCATCTGTAGAAGTTGGTGAGGGTCGTAGCTGACATGCCAAATTTCCTTAGTCTTCTGAGAAAGTAGAGTCGTTGGTGGGCTTTTTTAACTATAGTGTCGACATAGAGGGGACCAGGACATGCTGTTGGTGATCTGTACACCTATGTAGACACTACGCTTCCTGAAGTCGATGACAATCTCCTTTGTTTTGTTGACATTTAGGGAGAGATTATTGTCGTTGCACCAGTTCACCAGATTCTCTATCTCATTCCTGTACTCTGTCTCATCATTGTTTGAAATCCGACCCACTACGGTGGTGTCATCAGCAAATTTGAAAGGTTGTCCTGTGTGTGGAAGCCCTGTATGATATGTTGGCCGGCCTGCTAGCTCCTGAGCCTCGCCCGGAACCTACTGGACACCATCATCGTCTTCCTTGTCAGATGAGGCCTGCCGTTCTTCCTCCTTCTCCAGAATGTTCCTCCACTGCTGCGCGATGTTATGGAGCACGCAGCGACCACAATGCTCGAGATCCTCTGAGGGCTATACTGGAGAGCCTCAGTACAGCGGTCTGGGCATCGGAAGCGGATCTTCAGAACGCTGATGCACCGCTCAGTGGCATTGCTGAGTGAGCATCATTATAACAGTTCTCCGCCATGGGCCCCCACACAGCATCATTAGCCATGATCTCAGCAGTTGGCCTTGTCGCCCACTAGCCAACCCCTCATCCGAAGGAGCGCCTTAAAGGTGCTGGGAACTGATGAGTGTGCCAGGATGTATGATTCATTATTACTATCCCAGACCAGACCTCAACAGTGGCCAGGATTCTGGAGAGAAACCCCAATATTTTATTTTAATTTTGTAAGACTATAAAGAAAGGATATCTTGCTCCAAGAGTGATTTCATGCAAGATAGGGTATATTAAAACAAACTTTATTACTAACACAGTATTAAAATATCTTTAACATCAGACAACAAAATAGCCGACAATTACCTCTTAAATAATCCTAATCAATACAGTGACACAATAACCTTTAACTGCGATCTTTATTTCCACTCAAACAACAAAACCATCTCAGATCCCAATCCTCTTTTAAATACAGTTAGCACTCAGGAATACTTGCAGTATAGTGATGTCTTAAATACTCCACTTTGAGAAAAAGAGATCTTTTGAGACTGCTTAAAGAAAAATACCTGATACCGTTTCAGAATAATGCAGAATCTCTAGCTGTATTTCTTCAGAAACCTCAGCATACCTTCCAGCCAAAAACGTTAAAACTCTGAAAAAACCTGAACACCTGACTGCTGCAACCCCTGGCTCTTCCATTAACTACATCCATCATCTTACTAAATTAACTACTCTGCAGGGAACTCTCTTAATATAAATAAAAGTTCATTGGTCCAAACATTTACAATGCTTTAATTGCACCTATGGCTCCAAAAAGCCTAGCTGCCTTGCAAACCAGGATTTTTAAAACACTATTGCAGCAGTCTTACACACATTTACCCAGGCTTTTAACTCTTACTGGACAAAATACATATAATTCAAGGCCCGGAACTCACTTTTCCCCCGGAGATGTACCCCGCTCGTGGATTTCCCGGCGGCTTGGGTGGCTGCAATGGGAAATCCCATTGACAAGTAGAGTGAGTAGAGAATTCCACCGCCAGCGAATGGCGCGCTGCCGAGATGCATGCGGCTGGGAAACCGGAGAATCTAGCCGACAATATTTGAAATTCCTACATTCATCACAATTGTGCACATTGATTGGATATTGGGCGCAGGCGTGCATGATGTGCAGCTGCTGATCACACATCAACTGCACATTGATGGAGTAGAAGCCCTTCCTATTGATGAAGGGTACCCCATGTTGAACTGCGACTCTGAGAGCGACATGTGTGCCATCGATTGCCCTCTGGACCTGTGGCATTCCAGCAATGAGGACAGATTCAGCAGCCTGGGAATCCAGTTGGGTCTGGTCCAGGTTGAAGGTTATGTATATAGATACCCAGGTGCATAGGGCATCCGTGACAGCGCGGATGGACCCATGCACGAACGTTTGGGAAATCCCATACATGTCCCCACTTGAGCCCTGGAATGAGCCAGATGCATAGAAGCTGAGGATCACTGTCATCTTGGCAGACACCAGGAGTGGGTGTCCACCATACTCCTGTGGTGCCAGATATGCCACCATTTGGCATAAGTGGTGCACGGTCTCCCAGGTGAGCTGGAGTCACCAGCGAGAGCAGCTGCCAAGAGATCAGGGCGCCATTTTGAAAGGATCTCAAAGTGAGCTTGTGGGGCCCCCACACCTCTACCCACGGACAATGCCACCCCCCCTCGCAGACATGTGCATTACACCCCCTGCAGGTGAGAACATCCCGCTGTGGGGTTGCTGAGGGCCCCCCTCCCTCTCAGCCACCCCTTTTCAAGAGCCCTCCCTTTCAGGACCCCCCCCTTCACACCCTCACCTTTCAGGGTGCCAGGTTGGCACTGCCAGGGTACTGCCCTTTCCCCGACCATCCCGGGTGCTCCAATTACCTCAAACTCCCGGAATGGCCATCGCACCTGGTCTCCGCTTGTGGAGACCAGTACTAATTGGCACCTGGTTGAGGCCTCGCTGGTGACTCCAGGGCGCTAGGAGAATGCGGTCTCCAAAATGCCGCACATAGTTAAATGAGCCTAATGGCTCATTCAAATATGATTATCTGGATCACGCCGAACAATCCAGAATGCACCGGATTCTTCAGGTTGGGAAACTTTCAAGTGGTTTTGCACATGTCGCTAAGCTCGATTTGGGCCTCTCCCGCTATGTACCAGGCGCAATGCGATTGAGGCCAAGTGCAACGCAGTGATAAAATTGCACCCCAAGTTAAGGAACAAGATAAACTTTATGGGCATGATTTTCCCACCCCATTGTGTCCTGCACTGAACCCGTTGCACCAGGTGAATAGCCCGCGGGAGAGGCCAAAATTGATTTTCTCGCCAGGCATGAACCATTTTGCAATTCACCCGGTTTGCTTCCGATTGCAAGATCCGGATCTTGCCCAAAGATAGCGAGAAGCTCATTAAGCCTAATCTGCATTCATTTCGATCTCATTAATGACGTGAAATGCAGCCGCTTCCCGGGTGTCACCCAACTCCAGATCAAGAAGTCGCGCGGGTGTCATTTAGCACTTCTCTACAAAAACGGGAAGCTGGCGCAATGCTATCGAGGGGAAGTGGGGAGCGAGTAGCCATCTTCATTTACTGACATGCAGCTCAAGGGCACCAGAGCTGCTGCCCCAGTGCTTGGTGGAGGTGGAGGCCTTAAGCCATTTTAAAACATTGTGGAGACCTATAACAGGGGCAGCTACAGCTGCAGCCTGTCTGTCCAAACTCTCCAGGATAGAGCCTTATTGCAGCTTCTCTCATGAAAGTCAATTTCACCCCGTTTTGACAGTGAGCTGCCTCGGGCTTCACAGCAGAAGGCTGTCTCAAAGGAGGAATTAACCTTGTTAGTTGTGAGAGGACCTCACACTCCTGAACTCCTCAAAGTGCCTCCTCAAAGGAACAGGTGCAATGTCTGAGAGGATGACTAGTGGACTGGATGTCCTGCAACCTTTGATGCCTAAATAGTGTGCCTGAACTGTAGGAGCATCAGCACCATAGAGGGAGCTGCCAACAATTAAACAGTAAAGAACAGAACTTCACGATGAGGACCCTCTTGCAAGCACAGCATAACTATCTGGATGACCGGTGAACAACTTAGCATGACCTCCCTAATGTTTCTGGCAGAGATCTAGGGTCTAGGGGTTCCTGACTGGCTGGGAGTAAGTCTGCAGAGCTAAGTTGGATGGCTCTTCTAGAGAAGGCGAGGCAGCCATGGTAAGGGTGGGGGACGTTTGGGAGATATGAGGGTCCTGGTCTGGAAGACCTAACTGATTATTGGTGCAGGCCAACTTTGCTGTTAGTCACTGCTCTCTCCTCGTGCAACCCTGCGATCTCCAGGACCCGTGCCTCACAGGGGGCGAGGACTTGGAACTCTGGCATTCCACCCAATCCCCACCGTCTTCGTGCTTTCTCCCTTATATGGGCTATCTTGTCCTGTGGAATAAAAAAGCTCTCCCAGAGCTGATGCAGATGATAGGACACAGCCATGACATTCAGGAGGGGGTGTCAGAGACATTTATTCCACATGCTTTGATGGGATGGGGAGTCTATACTAAGTAGCTTATGGACCTATACATGAAGATATTGTGATGGTGGGTGCCAGGGGGTTCTGAGGAACAAGCTTGAAGGTCAGATGTTGGGAGATTACAAGGTGTCAGCCAGTGGATTGGGTGGGGGAGAGGAGGATTTGGTAACTTAACCTTGGAGATCGTTCATCTTCTTCCTAAATTGGATCGTGGTTCTCCTGATCATGCCACCTGCATTCACTGCAGTTGCCACTACCTCCCAGGTGGCATTTCTCACTGTGCTGCTGGTTCCCGATCCCTTCAGGGGAACAGGGTGCCTCACATCTCATCCACAGCGTCAAGAAGTCTGGCCAGGTCAAATTCCCCAAAACAAGAAGCAGGGTGCCCCCACGGTGGCCTGGCCCGCGATCGGGGCCCACCGATCCGCGGGCGGGCCTGTGCCGTGGGGGCACTCTTTCCCTTCCGCCTCCGCCACGGTCTCCACCATGGCGGAGGCAGAAGAGACTCCCTCCACTGCGCATGCGCGGGAATGCCGTCAGCGGCCGCTAACGCTCCCGCGCATGCGCCGCCCGGAGATGTCATTTCCGCGCCAGCTGGCGGGGCACCAAGGCCTTTTCTGCCAGCTGGCGGGGCGGAAATTCGTCCGGCGCCGACCTAGCCCTTAAGGTTGGGGCTCGGCCCCCAAAGATGCGGAGCGTTCCGCACCTTTGGGGCGGTGCGATGCCCGTCTGATTTGCGCCGTTTTGGGCGCCAGTCGGCGGACATCGCGCCGTTACCGGAGAATTTCGCCCCAGGTCTCTGCTGCAATCCGCTTGTGTGTTGACTGGGAGTGAGTGCTAAGAGAGTTTTTAAAAGCAGCCCCCCCTTGTTAGCAGTGAGCAGCTGAGGCACGGATCAGACAATGAGGGAGTCGAGCATGGCGAGATTCACATGGAGGCTCATTTCTGCACAAGGTGCGGGTGAATACAGGTCGCGATCTCCTGCAAAACAACCTTCCAAACTCGTCCAAATGACAACTAATCATTTTTTAGGTGAATCACACCCTATATGAAGAGTGGAAACTGAGATGGTAACAGTTAAGGAATTGTAATGGCTGGAATGGCTGGAAAAAATATGTATGAGGATTTCCACAGTGGATGAGTAATGCTAGGGCAAAAATGGGCATTAACTCCTGTTATTTCTTGGTCTGTTGCTTTTTACACTGCTCTTCTCTTCCACTATACTTCTAGCTTTCTCCCTTTCATAGAATTTAAAGATTCCCTACAGTGCAGAAGGAGGCCATCCGGCCCTTGGAGTCTTCACCGACCCTCTGAAAGAGCACTCCACCTAGGCCCACTCCCCCAACCTATTCCTGTAACCCCACCTAACCTGCACATCTTTTAAGGGGCAATTTAGCATGGTCAAACCACCTAACCTGCACATCTTTGAACTGTTGGGAGGAAACCGGAGCACCCGGAGGAAACCCATGCAGACATGGGGAGAATGTACAAACTCCACATAGACAGTAACCCAAGTCTGGAGTTGAACCCAAGTTCCTGGTGCTGTGAGGCAGCAGTGCTAACCATTGTGCCACTGTGCCGCCCATTTTTCTCCAATGCTCTCTTTTTACTTCTCTTTCATTTTCTCTCTTTATTTTTCACTGATTGCCTATGTTTAGCATAACCAACCGCCTCACTGATCCCTACCATTTGTACCTTGGCATCTTTCTATCTTTCCTGGTATCACCCTACATTCCACCTCGCTTTCTCCTGCTTGTTCACGCAACCTCAGCTATCTTTTATGTTCTCTCTCTCTCTTTCACCTTGATCTCATTCACTGTCTACATTACACTTGCTGCCACTGTGCCTATAATGCAATATCTCGGGCTTAGAAGTCAATTTATGGAGGTTAGTGTAGAACATACAGTACATTTAATTAATCACGGGCTTGCAAGAAAACGTGGTCAGCTTTCTGAGTAGAAGAAATGATACCACGATGACTATGAAGGGTTCAATTTATAATGCTTGAATTATATGTTTACAAAAAAAGGTTAATGTTCCTCCACTCCCAGTGGCTCTGATGCAAAATCCTCCATTACCAGCATCTGTTGTCCTGAGAAAATGAGAGCTTAATCACTGCTCCCACATTCTCAGACAGCAGATGACGGAGTGCAAAACATGTGGGCTGGTGCTTGGGTGGGGATCCCCTACAGATACTCAGCTGATAGGGCAGTCCACACCCCTGGGGTCTTCTCATGTTTATGTGCCACATTCCTCAATCACGAGATCCTTCGCCTTGCCATGTTTTCAATGCTTCTCTTCCCCTCTCTACTTTTGTTGTAATCAGTTATACCTACCCTGGGACCATCTTTTGTTTCTTGTCTCAGTATCAGTCCCTTTTGCCTTACAACCTTTTAACAGTTAATTGCCTCTGCCTTCTATCCAATCACAGACTTTCCTTTTTCTTTTTTCTCTTAACCTCCTTGTTCCTGGATTTGTACTTGCTAAAGAATTGTTATATATTTAACGTCTTCCAGTTCTGATGAAAGATCATTATCCTAAAACATTAACTATCTTTCTGTCTCCACATACTATAGAATAATACAGTGCAGAAGAGGCCCTTCAGCCCATCGAGTCTGCACCGACACGTGAAAAACATGTGACCTCCCATTTACCAACACTTAGAACATAGAACATACAGTGCAGAAGGAGGCCATTCGGCCCATCGAGTCTGCACCGACACAGCCCTCACTTCCACCCTATCCCCGTAACCCAATCACCCCTCCTAACCTTTTTTTGTCTCTAAGGGCAATTTATCATGGCCAATCCACCTAACCTGCACGTCTTTGGGCTGTGGGAGGAAACCGGAGCACCCGGAGGAAACTCACGCAGACACTGGGAGAACGTGCAGACTCCGCACAGACAGTGACCCAGCAGGGAATCGAACCTGGCGCTGTGAAGCCACGGTGCTATCCACTTGTGCTACCGTGCTGCCCATAGCTTTGGATGTTGACCCATAGCTTTGAATGACTTGACCCATAGCTTTGAAAGTTATGATGTGCCAAGTGCTCATCCAGGTACTTTTTAAAGGATGTGAGGCAACCGCCCTCTCAGTGCATTCGAGACTGTCACCACACTCTGGGTAAAAAGGTTTTTCCTCAAATTCCCCCCTTAAATCTCCTGCCCCTCACCTTGAACTTGTGTCCCCTCATGACTGACCCTTCAACTAAGCTGCTCCCTATCCACCCTGTCCATGCTCTGCTTAATCTTATCTCCAGCTTCCACCCTAAACACATTAAAGAAGCCATCCCCTTTGGACAAGCCCTCCACATACACAGCATCTGCTCAGACGAGGAGGAGCGTAACAGACATCTACAGACGCTGAAAGGTGCACTTGTACAAACGGGATATGGCGCTCGACTCATCGATCGACAGTTCCAACACGCCACAGCAAAAAAACGTACCGACCTCCTCAGAAGGCAAACACAGGACATAACCGACAGAGTATCCTTCGTCGTCCAATATTTCCCCGGAGCGGAGAAACTACGACATCTTCTTCTCAACCTTCAACACGTCATCGATGAAGACGGACCTCTTGCCAAGGTCATCCCCACACCCCCACTACTTGCCTTCAAACTCGATCAATCTCCAAAATCAGACCATTAGAGTTGATGAGTGCAGTGTGGTTGGTGTTCATGGGCTTCCAAAAGCTTTTAATAAAGTGCCACGTAACTGACTTTTCAGAAAAATTTGAATAAAATAGACAGTAACAGAATGAACACAAAATTAGCTGAGAGACTGGAAACCGGGCTGTACCTCCATCTGGAGGAAGCTATACAGTGGGATTCACCAAGGGTACCCCTGTTTTTCTTGATATCTGTTAATCTAGATGGTCCCACTGGTGGAATGGTTGAGGACCCGAGGACACTGATTTAAGGTGATTTGCAAATTAACATTGGTGACATGAGGAAATGTTTGTTAACGCAGTGAATGGTTAGGATCTGGATACACTACCTGAGAGAATGGTGGCAGTGGATTAATTATGGCTCTCAAAAGAGAATTGGATAATTATCTGAAGGGGAAGGAATTGCAGGGCTGTGAAATAAAATAGGGAGTGGAGTAGCACTATTCGCCCCTCCCAATACAATATATGTTTCCAACCACTGAATTCTTCAGCAATTTCAAAATTGTTTGCTTAACAAACTTCTTGAATTTAGTCAAATCAAATCGGAACATTAATGGTGTGTTATATTTTTGTTACAACAGCCTGGGCTAGTGTGTGGTCAATTTCAGCCCAACTTGACCCAGAGTTGCAGGACAATTGAATTAACCAATAATTCTTCGAAAAATACATGAAGACTTTGGCCCTTGGATGCCCAATAATTACAGTCACGAGGTTTGTAAGTTTAAACGCAATTACTTTTCATTTATAACCAAGAACTATAATGAAATATGCAGCAAATGCAACTGGTTAACTAATTAGCTAATTGCTAATCCCCCACTTTAACTTGCCCCCACCCTCTATACACACACAAGACAGAGGGGAGGAGAAGGGTGAAAATAATAAGCAAAAGAAAAAAAAAGTCTATGGGCACGATTTTCCAGCCTCGTTACACTCGCGCTCAAGCGTAACGAAGCCGGTGAATAGCGGGAGAGGCCAAAAACTTAAACCGTGCCAGGCGCCAAACAGTTTGCGATGCAACCAGCCTGCTCCCGTAGGCGAATTCGGAATCCCGCAGTAGTGCAGCGAGAAACCAATTATCACAACTTGAGCCCCATTTCCATTCAATTATCGAGAGCCACCTGTCATCCAAAGGCATCCTGTCATTTACCGGCTTCCCCAGCAAGTGCTCAGGCTGGCGCCGATTAGTACTAATTTTAAAAAACTGAACCTGATGGAAGGGCTTCCATGGGGAGCCGAGGAGGGGAGTAGCAATCTTTGCGCACAGGAAAAGAGACTGGAGACGCTGGCCTTGCCACCCTAGTGCTCGGCGGGAGGTTGGGGGACCCTCCGCAGGGGTGGGCCGCCATGGGAGGGTGGGGGGAGGTGGGGGGAGGTGTTGGGGGGAGGCAATCGCACGCGGCACAGCTGAAGGCTATTGCCAAAAGGGAATTGGCAATTGTGGTCAAAAGAGCACTTGATACATGTCAAGTGGGTTCCTGTGGGTAGGCGGGTCATGTAGCATGTGGGAGTCATTGCCTAGCAATTCAATCACACCTTGATGCCTGGACGCTGTGCTTGATCACTACGGGAGGCAACACCACACACGCAGCAGCCAACATCCGAACATCCAGGGGACGGGTCACAGCTCCTGGGACACGACCACGGTCGGAGGGTGGGTGGGTGCCACGGGGAGCGAGGGTTGCTTGGAGAGACAAGCAAAGGGTCCGGGGGTTAGCCCGCATTACAGAAGAAAGTGATAGAGGGATCATAATGGTTGTGCAAAAAGTTGTTTCATGTTCTGTACAATACCTCATTCCCGATAGTGCCAACGCCACCCCCTCCCCACCCCTACCTAACCCCACTGCCCTCAGGATGCTCAATATGCCTGGCCCTCCTAGGTCTACCACTATGTCTTGGTGTTTCCCCAGGTTGCACATCTGAGGTGGAGAAGCCAGCTGCTTACCTCATCCCGTGGCCTTTGATGCCCTTGGCGGGGGTACTCTGGGGTCGTAGGGCCCTGGCTCACTTGTCGATGGCACAGGCACAGCAGTGCCGCCCTGTCCTGTGTGCTGACCCCGGGATGTGGCCTCAACAGAGGGGTGGAATGCGGGAGAGCAGGTGGTCACCGTCGCTACCCCATGGGACGGGTCCGGGTTTGCACTCAGCATTCCCTCCTCCCGGTCGGTGCTCATAGGGCCCTGGGGTTCACCGTGGGATGGAGGGGCAGCTGGTTCGGGCCCCGGCTGCCCCTGCATCAACTGTCTCTGACACCCCTGGTGGCTCCCCATGGTCCACGTATTAACGCCCTCAGCAATGCTCCTCAGTGACTGGCACACATCCCCCAGTGACCGGGCCATGCTCTGCAGTGCCTCAGCCATGCCCACCTGCGACTGGGACAGGCTTTGCAGTGCCTCGGCCATTCCATTCTGAGAGCGGAACATGTCTCGCAGAATCCCATCAAGTTCGGCCTGGTACCAGGTGACATCCTCCAGTGAGGCAGGCATGCGGCCGAGACCCTCAGCCGTGGCCGTCACCGACATTGCGTCGCCTTTGACACCTTCACTCATGGTGCCGACGTCATGCACCAGGCTCTCCACAGTGGTTGCCACCCGAGCAGTGTTGGCCTCAGTACCACTCATTGCCGGCGCCTTCTTGTGCAGGCGTAGCCTCTGGTGGTCCTCCAATCGGCAATGGATCTCCTGGAGTGATGCTGACATCTCCCTTTTGAACGTCCCAGCCGCTCCCTATCATCTCCAGCAGTTTCCGACTGCTATCTTGTCTGGGGGTTCCTGCCTCCACCTGATCTGCATCATCAGCAGTGTGATACTCACCAGATTGTGCCCATAAGCCTGACCATTGATATTTCCCACCAAGGTGTGTGTATCTGCTCTGATGGAGGGTGGGGATGACAGCTGTGCCGCGACTAACAGTTGCATCCTCGGAGCTCTCCTCCGAGGTATTCTCCCCGGAGTCAGGAGAGGGGCCCCATCAGGATGGGCTGCCGCCGTTGGCTGGAGGACCTGCAGAAGAATGGTCAGTGGGAGGGATGGGTCAGTCAGTAAGGCAATAACAACTCATGTTTGACAGGTCCTCCGGCGGTGCCCGGTGGTTCCTCACCTCTGTGGCGTCCGCTAGCCACTGTGTGGTTGACCGTCCTGTCCTCAGCCACACCAGTCATTTCCAGGGCCCGCTTCCCGAAGGAGGTGAGGATTCTCAAGTCCAGCACCCCACCGTCTGTGTGGACCCTACCGATTATGGAAGAGCTTTTCCTGAGGGGACACATAGAGGGCACCATTAGCCACATGCGTGGTTCACAGTTGTGGGGATGGGGTGCAAAGGGAAGATTGAAGGGGTGGGTGGAGGGAGGGTTGGGGGTCGCCTGGGGGGATGGGGGGGTTGGTATCTACTCACTCTAGCTGCGTGGTATAGATCGTTAACCTGACACTGGAGGCCAGTCCTCCTGGTCACACTGCTCGAGCCGACTACTGCCACCACGTCATCCCAGGCAGCACTGGCTGCCTTGTGGCTCACCCTCTGGGTCCCTCGGGGGAACAGGACATCCGTTCTGGCCTCCATCACATCCAGGAGCCTCCCCAAGTCAGCATCTCCGAATCTTGGAGCCAGTCTCCTCAGCGCCATTTTTACGAGCTGGTTGGGGTTGGCTGAGCAAGTGCTGCTCGGCCTTGTTAGCGGGGGCTGGTGAACGTGGTCACGGTGAGCCAGCATTCAGGGCAGGAAACCTGTGAGACCTTGTTTCGTGGACCAATTAACGTTGAATAGTATTACAGGCCGAGCATCGTGAAACACGTGGCAATTCCCCCAATTTCATTTCTTGATTTTAAAGTATCTTTGAGACGTTCTTAAAGTTTGCTACAGGAAGACAGACGTAAAATACCTTAACACTTCTGCCATTTCCCTGTTTTCCATTAATAATTCTCCAGACTCCCTCTTGTGCTTGTCGGAGAATCGTGCCCTTTTTTTCAGATGGTTGTCTTTAAGCAGACCTTCCTTCAAAGTAAGCTTTCATAGCCAGGTCACAGTTTGCAGCATGTAATGGCTTTCACTGTAGACTCATTCAGGTCTCTGTAGTTTCAGAAATACAGCTACTCAGTCTTTTTGGAGAGAGATGTCCGCCGACTAGCGCCAATCAGACGGGCATCGCGCCGGCCCAAAGGTGCGGAATGCTCCGCATCTTTGGGGGCCGAGCCCCAACATTGAGGGGCTAGGCCGGCGCCGGAGGGATTTCCGCCCCGCCAGCTGGCGGAAATGGTGTTTGTTGCCCCGCCAGCTGGCGGAAATGGCGTTTGTTGCCCCGCCAGCTGGCGGAAATGGCGTTTGGTGCCCCGCCAGCTGGCGCGGAAATGCGGCGCATGCGCGGGAGCGTCAGCGGTCGCCGACAGTTTCCCGCGCATGCGCAGTGGGGAGAGTCTCTTCCGCCTCCGCCATGGTGGAGGCCGTGGCGGAGGTGGAAGGGAAAGAGTGCCCCCACGGCACAGGCCCGCCCGTGGATCGGTGGGCCCCCCCCAGGACCCCGGAGCCCGCCCACGCCGCCTGGTCCCGCCGGTAAATACCAGCTTTGATTTACGCCGGCGGGACAGGCAATTTCTGGGCGGGACTTCGGCCCATCCGGGCAGGAGAATTGAGCGGGGGGTCCCGCCAACCGGCGCGGCCCGATCCCCGCCCAATCTCCAGTACCGGAGACTTCGGCGGGGGCGGGATTCACGGCGGCCAACGGCCATTCTCCGACCCGGCGGGGGGGTCGGAGAATGACGCCCCAGGTCTCCAAGTCCAGTTAAAGTTACAGGGCGGGATTCTCCCAAAGGAAGCCAAGGTCCCGACGCTGGAGTGAAAACCGGAGTGTTTCACTCTGGCGTGCCTGCACCCAGCCCCCTATTCTCCCGGGGGTAGGGGCGGGTCGCGTATTTTACACACGCTGGGCCTTGGCGCCGTGTATAAAGTGGCGCCGCATAAATGACACGGCCGGCGTCACGTAAATGAAGTCACCCGCACATGCGCGAGTTGGCCGGCGCCAACCCGCGCATGTGCGGATGCCATCCTCCCTGAGGCCGCCCCGCAAGAAGATGGCGGATGGATCTTGCGGGGCTGCGGAGGAAAGGAGGTCCTCCTTTAGAGAGGTCGGCCCGCTGATCGGTGGGCCCTGATCGCGGGCCAGGCCCCATCGGAGCCCCCCCCCCGCCCATCCCGGTGAAGGAACCCTCCTCCCACCCCCCCAGCGTTCCCGCACAGTTCCCGCCGGCAGCGACCAGGTGTGGACGGCGCCGGCGTGAACCGTCGTGTCGGAGCGGCCGCTCGGCCCATCCGGGCCGGAGAATAGCGGGGGTACCGGAGAATCGTCGTTGTGAGTGTCTCGGGCGATTCTCCGGCTGGCGCGGCGCAGAACTCGACCGGGCCGTTCTCGCCGGTTGGGAGAATGGCAGGATGGTGCCGGACAGGCGTCACACGATATAATGGCGCGGCTGGCGATTCTCCCAACCGGCGCGGCCTCTGAGAATCCCGCCCACAGTCTGCCCTGCAGTATTTCCACTTTTTTGTTCCCTTTTCAGAGTCCTCCTTATGAACTCCAAGTTTCATGAACTTTCCTCGCAACTTCCAACATGCTGAATGAACATGTCCCACTTTATTGCAATAGTAACACCTAGACCTTTGAGTCTCACCTTCACCCTCCGTACCTTCCTTCCTGGTCTGAGGAGGAGAGCTCTAAGCATTCCCAGCTCTCCATTCCTTACCTTGGCTACCTGCCTTCCTTTCACACTCCCACTTCCTAGCCTTTTCAAAATTACAGGAGTGATGGAGCAAAGTTTTAAATTTATGGATTAGCTCATAATCGTCAGCCATAATTGCTGCTTGTCCAACAGTTCAACAGTCATCACCCTTTGGTCTTTAACATGGATTATTATCATAGAAGGTAGGGAATTCTTAATTTCCTCTAAGAGAATGACCTCTCTGAGGTAGTGGCAACTCCCAATGCTCCTACCCATCTGTCAAAGTTATTCTGCTTAACCCTTGCAAATTCAGCATACGTCTGCCCCGACTGTCCTTAAATTCTGAAATGTTTGTCTATGTGCTTTGGGAACCAATTCATATGCACCGAGAATAGCCTTTTTTACCTCGTCATAATTCATAGACACCCCGTCTGACAGGGAAGCATCCACTTCCTGTGCCCACCCCGTAAATTTAGATTGCATGGATAATGTCCACTTTTCTTTTGCCCACCCCCTCTGGGTTGTTATTTTCTCAAAAGCCCTAATAAAGGTTTCTATCTCCTTTTTGGGTTTTTGGTGGGCCTGTATAAGTTTAAACATATCACCACTGGGTTCCGTTCTAAGAATAAGCTGCCCTCCAGTTCCTGGCAGCTCCCCTCTAATCTCCAATGCCTTACGATGGAACTCTCTCTGTTTTGCTTTTTCCTCTCTATTTCCAATCTCTTCATTTTATCTCCATTTCTTTTTCTTTTTGCTGCACCTCTAATTGTTTCATTTGTAACTTGATTTTAGATGATTCTGCTGATGATTGCCATGACCCAGGCTGTGCTTCGGCATCTCTTTCAAATTTAAATGTTGAGATACCGTTTCAGTTCTCTCTACCTTTTTAGCTTTAGCTGGTACTTCTATTTTTAATTCACCTGCCATTTCAACCAGCTTGTCTTTTCAAAGCCCTTTTAAATACGCCAGAGACAAGTTGTCCACCTGAAGAAAAATCTTTGCAGTTTCCAGAGCTATCTTGTTGTATTGCTACAAACCTGGTGTCTCTTTTTAAATTATACTGTAACACAAACTTTGCTGTCTGCCATTCCAAAGATTCTGGACCTGAGCCCCCAAATTATGTTATGACACCCTGGGCTAGTGCGTGGTCAATTCTAGTCCTACTTCACCTGGAGTCGCAACACAATTGAATTAACCAATAATTCTTAGAAAAATACCCTTGGCTGCCCAATAATTACAGTCATCAGGTTTGTAAATGTGAACACAATTACTTTTTATTCATAACAATAATGCATGAAATATGCAGCAAATTCAACTAGTTAACTATGATCTAATTCCTAATCCACCGCTTTAACTTGTCCTCACCCCCTACACACTCACAAGGCAGACAAACACCACACAGGGGAGGGGATCGGTGAACAGAATAAGTAAAAGGAAAAAGAGTCTTTGTTTCAGATGGTTGTCTTTAAGCAGACCTTCCATCAAAATAAGCTTTCAGATCCAGGTCTCTGTTTGCAGCCTGCAATGGTTTTCACTGTAGACTCATTCAGTTTCAGAAATAGAGCAACTCACAGCCTTTCTGGAGAGAAAGAGTGAGGCAGAGAGAGAAGAAGAACAGGTCCTTCCCCTGAGTGTCTAGGGTTCAAACTGAGCTCCTTGGGTTTCTGAAATTCATTCTACTCGGACCCAGTCACCACCTGTTACCACAGAATATGCCCTTTTGGCCTATTCATTGACCACCAGCCAATCAATCAAACTGAGTACCACCCATCTTTCAGGTGCCGAAAAGTCTGGGACATGCTGTCCAAAGCTAGCAGCATCATATACTATATTGCAACTTCTTGAGTTTCTCCTTATCTCTGATGCTTGACTTAAAGATACATGTCCATTAAGCATCCATGGATCAAAATGATAACAACAGAAATAAAGGAAGGGGAAATAAGGGAATCATCAGGAAGGGCTCTTACACTTTTGACAGTTATGTATGTATTAATCATGAAGGAAGATCTTGCAAATTTCATATCCTCAGCAAGCCCCAAAATGCTTTTTTGGTCATCTTTCATGGGACATGGTGTTGTTGGCTAGGCCAGCATTTTTATTGCCCATCCCTAATTGTACTTGAGACGTGGTGATGAGCTGTCTTTTTGAACCGCAGTCATCCACAGTGCTGTGATGAAGAGAATTTCAGGTTTAGACCCTGCAATAGTGAAGGAACAGGGACACAGTTCCAAGTCAGGATGGTGTGTGGCTTAGATGGAATTGAAGGTGATGGTTTTTCCATGCATCTGCTGCCTTTGTCCTTCTAGGTGGTAGAGATTGTGAGTTTGGAAGGTGCTGTCGAAGGAGCCTTGATAAGTTGCTGCAGTGCATCGTGTAGGTGATACATACTTCTCTCACGCTGTCTCGGTGGTGTTGTAGGTGGGTGCCAATCAAGCGGGCTGTTTTGTCCTGGATGGTGTCAAACTTATTGAGTGTTGATGGAGTTGTACTCATCCAGGCAAGTGGAGAGTATTCCACCACACTCCTAACTTGTGTCTCCTAGATGGTGGACATGATTTGGGGAGTCAGGAGGTGTGTTACTTGCGACAGCATTCCCAGCCTCTGTTAGCCACAGTATTTTTTGGCTTGTCCAGATCATTTTCTGGTTAATGCTAACCCCTCAGGAAGTTGATAATGGGGGATTCAGCAATGGACTCAGCCATTGAGTGTCATGGGGAGATGGTTGAATCCTATCTTGTTGGAGACTGTCATTGCCTGGTACTCGTGTAGGGTGAATGTTACTTGCCACTTATTAGCACAAGCCTGAATGTTATCTTGCTGAATATGGATATGGACTGTTTCAGTAACTGAAGAATAATGAATGCTGATGAACATTGTGCAATAATTTATGAACATCTGCGTTTCTGTCCTTGTGATGGAAGGACGGTCATTGATGAATTGGCTGAAAGTGGTTTCTGCCGAAGACACTGCCATGAGACACCCCTGTACCAATGTTCTATGGCTGAGATGATTAACATCCAACAACCACAACCATCTTCCTTTGTGCTAGGTATGACTTTAACCAGTGGGGAGTTTTCCCTCAATTCCCAATGACTCTTTGGTAGGGTTCCTTGATGCCATACTCAGTCAAATGTAGTCTTGATGTCAAGGGCGGTTACTCTCACCTCATCTTTTATGTCCAGCTCTTATGTCCATGTTTGGGCTAAAGCTGTAATGAGGTCATAAGCTGAGTGGCCCTGGTGGAATCCAAACTGAGTGTCAGTAAGCAGGTTGTTTCTGAATAATTCTGCTTGGTTGCACTATCGATGACCCCTTCCATCACTTTGCTGATGATCAAGAGTAGATTGATGGGTGATAATTGGCCAATTTGTCCTGCTTTTTGTGGACAGGACACGGCTGAACAATGTTTCACATTGCAGGGTAGATACCAGTGCTGGTATGGGGGACAGCTTGGCTAAGTGCGCAACTTGTTCTGGAGCAAGTCTTCAGTATTATTGCTGGAATGTTGTCAGGGCCTATGGGAGTAAACGGTGCCTTCAGCCATTTCTTAATATCACGTGGAGTAATATGAATTAGCTGAAGACTGGCACCTGGAATGCTGCAGACCTCAGGAGGAGGCCAAGTTGGATCATCCACTTGGCACTTCTGGCTGAAAATTGTTGAAAATGCTTCAACCTTGTCTTTTGCACTGATGTGCTGGGCTCCCCTATCTTTGAGGATGAAAATGTTTATGGAGCCTCCTCCTCCAGGTGGTTGTTTAATTGCCCATCAACATTCACAACAGGACGTGGCAGGATTGCAGAGCTTAGAAATTATCTATCGTTTGTGGGATCGCTAACTCTGTCTATCACTTGCTGATTTTGCTGTTTGGCATGCAGGTAGTCCTGTATTGTAGCTTCACCAGGTTGACACACATTTTTATGTATTCCTGCGGCTGCTCCTGGCATGCCCTCCAGCACACTTCATTAAACCAGCATTGATCACATGGTTTAATGGTAATGGTAGAGAAGAGATCATAGATTATCATAGAATTTACAGTGCAGATATGCGGCACCATGACGTTACAGATTGTTGTTGTATACAGTCCTGCTGCGTTAATGGCCCATGGCACCCTATGGATGTCCAGTTTTGAGTTGCTAGATCTGATCGAAATCCATCCCATTTAGCACGGTGGTAGTGCCACACATGACTGTGCCACACAGGGCAACATGGTAGCACAGTGGTTCGCACAGTTGCTTCACAGCTCCAGGATCCCAGGTTCGATTCCCGGCTTGGGTTACTGTCTGTGTGGAGATTGCACGTTCTCCCCGTGTCTGCGTGGTTTCTTCCTGGTGCTCCGGTTTCCTCCCACAGTCCAAGATGTGCAGGTTAGGTGGATTGGCCATGCTAAATTGCCCTTCATGTCCAAAAAGGTTGGGTGGGGTTACTGGGTTATAGGGCAGGGATGGGGTGGAGGTGTGAGCTTGCGTGGGGTGCTCTTTCCAAGGGCCGGTGCAGACTCGATGGTCCAAATGGCCTCCTTCTGCACATTAAAAAATAATTCTATGATATAACGCTGGAGGTCATCCTCAATGTTAAGGCAGGACTTTGTCTTCGCAAAGACTGTGTGTTGGTAACCCCTGCCAATACTGTCATGGACAGATGCATCTGTAGCAAGTAGATCAGTGAGGTTAAATATGTTTCTTCCTCTTTTTGGTTCCCTCACTGCATACACAGTCTAGCGGCTATGTCTTTGGACTCAGCCAGCTCATTCAGTAATGGTGCTACTGGCCCACTCTTGATGATGGACATTGAAATCCCCCAGAATATATTCAATGCCCCAGCCACTCTCAGTGATTCCTCCAAGTGGTGTTCATCATGGAGGGGTACTGATTTATCAGTTTCCCAGCACATATTTGACCTAATGCCATTAGACATCATGGGATCCAACACCCTCATGACAGGTACATCTCTGGTGGGTACATCATGTCGGTCGGACTCGACATACCCGGGGATGGTGATGGTGGTGCCTGGAATATTGTCAAGTACAATTCGCTGAGTATGACTCTGTGAGGCTGCTGCTTGACTGGTCTGTGAGACAGCTCGCCCAATTTTGGCACAAGCCTCCAGATGTTAGTAACAAGGACTTTGCAAAGTTGACAGCGCTGGGTTTGCCATCGTCATTTCCGGTACCTTGGTCTATGCTGGGATATCCGTACAGTTTTATTACTTTTTTTGTAGACTTTATAGCGATTTGATACAACTGAGTAGCTTGCTAGGCCATTTCAGGGTCAACCGCATTGCTGTGGGTCTGGAGTCACATGTAGACCAGACCATGTAAGGATGGCAGATCTCCTAGTGAACCAGATGGGTTTTTTCAACAAGTAACAATGATTTCATGGGGTGAATTCACCACCGGTGGGATTCTCCGTTCCGCGGCAGCGCACCCCTGCCCATGGTTTACCGGCAGTGTGGGGTGGCTACAATGGGAAATCCCATTGGCTGGCGGTGGGAACAGAGAATCTCACTGCCAGCGATGGCGCGCCACCAAGGAACACACGGCTGGGGAGGCAGAGAATTCAACCCCATGGTTATCATTACCGAGACTAACTTTTTAATTCCAGATTTTTATTAACCAAATTTAAATTCCACAAGCCTCCAGCTATCACCTGTGTCCCCAGAGCATTAGCCTGAGCCTCTGGATTATTCCTGATGGTGACATTACCACTGAGCCACCACCTCCCCATTTCACAAAATCATTTTGATGCATAGATGCTGTTGTAATGTAGAGAATCGCAGCAGCTAATTTGCACACGGCAGGGTCCACAAACTGCAATGAGATAAATATTTTTTTACAGAGGTTTGGGGATATATATTGGCCAGGACCCTGGGGAACTCCTGTGGTCTTCTACACAATAGTCCTATTGAATCTTTTCTATCCATCTAAAGTTCAGATGGGGCCTCAGTTTGACATTTCAACTGAAAAACAGCACCTCCAATAGTGTAGCACTCCCTCAGTGCTGCACTGAAGTGTCAGTCTGATTATGTCAAAGCAGTTTCAAAGCCTGCAGTATAAAATCTAAAAGTAAAGAAAAGGTGAAAAATAAATAGTTGCAGTGCATCACAAGTACATTTGAAAACCTATTTTTCTTTCTTCGTTTTCTTTCAATGAGAAAAAGTGAGTATAAATACATGAAGGAGTCACCACACATCTGGTGCACTCAAGCAAAGCAACTCTTTTCAAAAACATTTACTCCTAGTCCTTGCAAAGTAACCAGAATTCAAAAAGTTCCTTCGGCTCAGCTAGTCTACTAACCATAGCTCACATAAGTCCCTAGACAGACTACTTAACCTCTAGGCTGAACTCCGTGTTTATAGAAGGCTTTTAAGCAATACTCAATTAACCTGCAGTGACCCACAATACATTAAAGATGGTCATATAAAGGTTATGTAAGTTCATCTTAGAATTACTAATAAATACTGGCATACCCTGCTCCTGAGTATTTTGATATTTTTGGCCCACCAATTTTGGCAGGGTCTTCTGGCCTTTGGAAAGTAGGTTGCCTCCAGTGCCAAAGTTGTTTTGTAGTTTGACAAGTATATGGAGTGGATAGCATGTCAGTTCTGTGTGATAATTTCCCTTGAGCAGTGGCAAAAATTGGAAGTTGTATGGTTTGCTGATCAAAGAGTGCCAACTTAATTGTGTCATGGGCAGAAATGCACAGCTATAGTGAAGAGAGTCAGGTTTTAAGAGTTCCCTTTTGAATCCGCAACCCTGAAATTAAAAAAAATTCTCGTGGTCCACACCATGAAAAACTCTTTTCCTTTTTATATGGTGTACTGTTTTACTCTAGAATAATTTTTTAAATCATATGTCTTAAATAGTTTACATTGTTTATAAAATAAAGGCAATATAAATTAATCTGAGACTTTTTTTTTGTGGGGCCATAATGGATTATTCTAATTTGATAGATTTTGGAGGATTAGAAGACATGTTAGGAAATTAGGCAACAAAAATAGAAACAGACTGGATGTTAGATAATTCTCCATTTTCCTGTGAGTCGTGGTCCGCTGGATTACATTACTAGCTGGTGTGCTGGTAGTTGATTCTCTGCGTGCCTTCAAAAGGAACCTGGACCAATTCTTGACTGGGCAGAGATCACACCACATTGAAGGGAGGTGGGTTAACAGATAAATCTTTTTTCCATGCTATTTCTTGGACTGCCCTTGATTGCTGGAGGGAACCGGGGAGGAATTTTCTGGAGCATTTTATTTCCTCATCAGCCCCGCGTTTTCTCAATGTGTTTTTCATCGCCCTGGAGATTACAAAGCCAGGGAGGAAGTGGGGGGAGACGGGTGTAAAAATCGTCTAGTTCTGATGCTCCTGGCATCATGGTGTGGAATAGACTTTAAGGACCTGCAGACTTTTTCCTCCTGTGATTTCCTATCTTCATTTATATTGAAAGAAGCAAAACTGGAAAATATCACCCTGGCAACACCTCAGCAATAACCATGTGATTCTCTAGTCTATTATATCAAACATAAATAGCTGCTGTAATGCCCTTTCCTCAACAACATATCCTTAACTGAATAATTGTACACAAAGGTGAGAGAATTAACTCTAATAAAGCAAGAGGTATGAATAATTTGAAATTCAAACTCCATACTCAGATATAATTTGAATCTCTTTGATTCCAATCGGCTATTATAAATAATATAATCTTTATTAGAATATTTATTGTCACAAGTAGGCTTACATTAACACTGCAATGAAGTTACTGTGAAAATCCCCTAGTCACCACTGGCACCTGTTCAGGTACACACACGGAGAATTCAAAATGTCCAAGCACGTCTTTTGGGACTTGTGGGAGGAAAGTGGAGCACCCGGAGGAAACCCACGCAGACACTGGGAGAACGTGCAGACTCCGCACAGTGACCAAAGCGGAAATCAAACCCGGGACCATGGTGCTGTGAAGCAACAATGCTGACCATTGTGCTACCATGCCGCCCATAAATTGCATATCCCCAATTCTGTGGAGTTGGTACTTGACCATTCAGTATGTTTTGTTAATATCCTGATCTGTTATGGTTGAATACAATTCTGGTGCTATTGATGGCCCTCAACAACTTGCGGATTCCCAATTTTGAGCTGCTATATCTGTTCTGAGTCTATCCCATTTAGTACGGTGGTAGTGCCACACAACACGGTGGAGAATGTCCTTAGTGTGAAAATGGGACTTCATCATCACAAGGATTGTGCAGTTGTCACTCCTACCAATACTGTCATTGACAGATGCATCTGTGAGAGAGAGATTTGTGAGGACAATGCAAGTCAATCCTCACGAGATACAGGTGAGGCCCCAGCGGATTGGAAGTCTGCGAATGTTGCACCATTATTTAAAAAAGGCACAAGGGATAGACCAGAAAATTATAGGCCAGTCAGTCTGACTTCGGTGGTGGGCAAATTATTGGAAACAATTCTGAGAGAAAGGCACGTATTGATCAGGGGTAGTCAGTATGGTTTTGTTCCGGGAAAATCATGTTTCACTGACTGAATAGATTGTTTTTGAAGCAATAACATCTGCAAAAATTATGTTTTGAAGATCATCAAAATCTTCAAAGTGGATGTTGTTTGTGTGGATTTCAGTAAGGCATTTGATAAGGACTCACATGGTAAACTGGTCAGAACTCATGGGATACAGGTGGCAGGTTGGATCTAAAATTGGCTCAGTGACAGGAAACAAAGGGCACAATAATGAAATGAAATGAAAATTGCTTATTGTCACAAATGAAGTTACTGTGAAAAGCTCCTAGTCGCCACATTCCGGCACCTGTTCGGGGAAGCTGGTACAGGAATTGAACCGTGCTGCTGGCCTGCCTTGGTCTGCTTCAAAGCCAGCGATTTAGCCCTGTGCTAAACAGCCCCTTATTAACCTGTGTTCACTGTTGGTGTAAACGCCATGGCCGGCACAAAGTCCCATGAGAGTCGGGAAATGCGATTCTCGCCAATGAGATCCCATTTCACAAGCCCTTCATCCGTGACATAATGAGGTTCCCACCCAGGAAGGTGAGGAACTTCAATTAAATGCATTAGCATCTCATTTGCGAGCCATCCTGCCAGGACTTCTGCCCTCACTGAATATTCATTACGCACGGGTATGACATCATGTCGGTGCAATTTATGATGACGAGAACGTGGCAATCTCGGAGGTGAGCGCTAATGTTGCCATTACCCTCCAGAAGTGCCAGGGCCAGAGGTCCCCACGGTGCCTGGCACCAACAGGGCCAGGGGAGCGGGAATGCGGATGGGGGGAGGAAAACATATGGGGGCAGTGTCCGCACTGCCAGTCGGGGACACCGTGTAGCCCGGGCATCCTCAAGTTGCGGTTCAGGTGCCTGGAGCGCTCTGGAGTGGCCCTCCAGTATAGCGCTGAGATGTTGCTCACATCGTGCTGGCCTGCAGCATCCCCCACAACATCATGCCACAGAAGGGCAATGTGCTGGAGGAAGAGAATGGATGCCAGACAAGGAGGATGCAAGGGAGGGTGAGGATGGGCAGGATGTGAGACCCGGGCAGGCACGGGAGGCCGCACCACTTCAGTGCCTGGGCCAACGAGCATAGGCCGCTCAAATTGCTTCCATGTTCACCGACTGGGGAGGGGCTGGCCAGGGGCATGGACACCGCAACCCATTTCCACACATCCCCAGAGCAGTGATTGATGGCTGAACTGTAGTCCCTGGGCCAAGCCCACCCACAACCTCCGCCCATCTCCCCCCCCCCCCCCCCCCCCCCAGTTTCCTCTGAGGCCAACCCAGACTATTCCACCACTCACACCCTTCTGACAGAGCACCAAGGCAGGTTGTAAGATTGTGCACGGATGTTTAATAAGATCAACTGTATACAGATTTGTGCCCTAACGCTGTGCTGTGCCATGCACCCGTGCCAACTTAACTGGTGTCTAACATTTCTGGCCTCAAGGGCCCAAACGCTACATCAAGGTGGATTCCCGGACGGTACGGGAGTGGAGATGGCCTGCTGTGATTCCCACCTTGTGGCTTGGGTCCCCTTTGATGGCCGTCTTCTGGGGTGACCTTGCCTGGAAGGGCCTGGCTGCTGCTCGGATGTCCTGGGTGGTGTGGTGCCACTCTGTTCTGCCCGCTGCCCATGATTTGAGCCAGGGACAGGAGGGGGAGTTCAAGACACTGTGGGAGTCACCGGCATGGGCCCCATCACCTTCTCCTCCCTCGGGGTGCCCGGTGGCCCCTGGGCTAATCCATGGGAAGGGGTGCGAGCAGAGCTAAACCCTGAGGCTCCCCCGTCACCTAGCGCTGCCAGTCCTGGAGGCCCGCTCTCGTCTCAACCAGGGTCTGCATGCTCACGGCCATGGAGCACAGGTAGTGGATCACCTCTGTCTGGGACTGTGCCACATCACGCTGCGACTGCCACCACTTTCTGGGTATGCGCCACATCAGCCAGTGACTGTGCGATCTCCCTCTGGGTCTGTGCCAGGACGACCAGCGCCTGTGCATTGCCACAGCTGCGCTCAGCCATGGCCTGCTGTGACTGGGCCACGCGCAGGAGCATCGCTGCAATGTCCAGGTGGCTCTGCCACATGGCTGCCTGTGATAGGGCAACTCTGTCCTGGACCTCGACCACCGCTTGCACAGATTGCCCCAGGCCTTGGACATCCTGACTCATGGCTGAAACCTTTGTCCCCAAAGCCTACACTGCGGATGCCACCCGTGCAGTGTTGGCCTGTGGCACGCATGGTCGGCACCACCTCCTGCTCCTGCACACGACTGAACTTGTCCAACTGCACCTGCAGGGGCTGGATGCTCGCCGACAACCCCACATGCAGTCCCTGGCTCTGTGACTGCATCTCCACAATCGATGTGACCATCCGATCCAAAAGTCCGAAACCAGTCTGGATTGCAGCTAGTCTCTGGGGCCAGCCTGCCCTCCGACCATCCACCCCTCGGGGGTTCCTGCCTTCATCTGCTGTATCAGAGTATATTTGTGGTGCGCATCAGATAGTTTCCCAGGAGCCTCTTCACTGAAGTGCCCAGCCGAGGTGAATGTCTCTAGGATGGTGGAGGGTATTGGAGACAGCTGTGACAGGAAGTCAGTGTCCTCCGTGGTCAAGGGCTCCCGTCCTTGTCGCTGGTTGACACAAGCGGATCTGGCTGTGGCTGGGTCCGGGGGGGGGGGGGCACCAGAAGGGCCCACCCCATCACCAGCTGGTGGCTTCAGTGGCCAGGGCATACGGCCGGTATGGGTGGTGAAGGGTGGGGGTTCGGCCACACTCCGGGTGGGGGGAGGTCAGTTTACGGGTGTGTGGGATGGGGGTTGGTGCAAGGGGCCCAGTGCTGACTACTCAACCTAGCCGTGCTGAGGAAGCCATGCAATTTTTTCTGGCACTGTTGACCGGTCCGGACGGTGTTGCCCTGACTACCTCTGCTACCTGCGCCCAGGCCTGGCGAATGGCAGCTGGCAGCCTCCTTCTTGGGCCTGGGTACAGGATTGCGCACCTCTCTTTCGCGGCATCCAGCAGATTGTCCAGTTACGCAATAGTGAATTTCAGGGCCGCGGGTCTTGCTGCCATCTTGTTGGCTGGAATGAGTGTGTATGAGGAGTGAAGTGTGTATATGCGCCTGCAGCTTGTCAGCCTCCTGAGTGTCAATCCCAAACCTGGTGAATCCGGCACGATTTTCCATTGGAATCGATTGTGTTTCACGTGGCACTGATGCTAGCCGCTTAGCGGTCATTGAATTGGTCCAGGTGCGGTGCCAGATTTGCTGTTGTAGATCTCCACTAATTCTGCACTGCCGTCAACTCTTAGTCTCAGGAATGGAGAATCCGGCTGATGGCCTTTTGAGCAAGGGTTCCATTCTGTAGTCTTCCCATCCAGTTGTAACATCAACTGGAATCATAACACTGACCCTCTTCCCTATGTTTCACGGTGGCCTCTGGGCTTCCCCACATGACGGAGGGGCAGTTGGAGTGCGATCCAAAAGCTCCGCCGTCCTCATAGAATTGACAGTGCAGAAGGAGGCCATTCAGCCCATCGAGTCTGCACCTGCTCTTGGAAAGAGCACCCTATCCAAGGTCAACACCTCCACCCTATCCCCACAACCCAGCAACCCCACCCAACACGAAGGGCAATTTTGGATACTAAGGGCAATTTATCACAGCCAATCCACCTAACCTGCACATCTTTGGACTGTGGGAGGAAACCGGAGCACCCGGAGGAAACCCACGCACACACGGGGAGGACGTGCCGACTCCGCACAGACAGTGACCCAAGCCGGAATCGAACCTGGGACCCTGGAGCTGTGAAGCAATTGTGCTATCCACAATGCTACCGTGCTGCCCTCTGGGAATGTCGTTTCTGAATTCCCATAAGTGCCTGCACCATGCAGCTCATGCCATCCAAAATGGACGCCAAGTTCTCCATTGTGAATGTCACCCTCGCAGTGATGGCCTCATTGCCCTGGACTGATGGCACCATCCCCTCAGACCGATACGGGCAGCATGGTAGCATAGTGGTTAGCACAATTGCTTCACAGCTCCAGGGTCCCAGGTTTGATTCCCGGCTTGGGTCACTGTCTGTGCGGAGTCTGTACATTCTCCCCGTGTATGCGTGGGTTTCCTCCGGGTGCTCCGGTTTCCTCCCACAGTCCAAACATGTGCAGGTTGGTGGATTGGCCATGCTAAAATTGCCCTTAGTGTCCAAAATTGCCCTTAGTGTTGGGTGGGGTTACTGGGTTATGGGGATAGGCGATAAGGTGGAGGTGTGGGCTTGGTAGGGTGCTCTTTCCAAGAACCGGTGCAGACTCGAAGGGCCGAATGGCCTCCTGCACTGAAAATACTATGAATCTATGATGGGATTCCTCCAGTCGGCCTTGCAGTCTGAAGAGGGATGCTGACATCTCTTCTTGATATTCACAACTCTACCTTTGTAGTTCCAGCAGCTGTGGGATGGCCGAGCCCAAGGGAATGTAATCTGACTGGGCCTCAGCAGAGTCCTGCGCTCTGGCATCCCTCTTGAGTGCCAAATCCCTGGGACGTCACAACCTCCGCCTGCTGTGGATCATCAGCTGTGAGGTGCTCACCAATGAGTAACCCAGAAACCTGCCTACTATTTATTCCCACCGAGGTGTGACTACCTGCTTTGCTGGTGGATGCAAGTGCCAGCTTTGAGGCCTCTTCGATGCTGATCGCCGAGATGTTTCCCTGAGAGCTGCTTGAGCCTTAGGTCTCTAAAGGGCACAAAGATGGTCTGGCTGGTCGACCGATTGACCTGCAAAGGAAGCAAAATGGCTTTAATGGAGGATAGGGCCAGACTGATAGAAGAAAGTTAACTCATGTAAGGCTTATGCCTTGGCTGGATGCTTTGAGGGGTCTCACTTTTGTCTCATGCTGCCACCTTTCTCTCTACATAGGTGCGGTCCAGCTCCTCACATGCCAGCTCAAGGGCCCTTTTCTCAAACGGGGTTAGGGTCTTGAGCTCAGGCATGACTCCGGCAGGGTGTGCCCAGTAACACTAGTTGTGCTAGAGTTTGTCCTGCACTGAGACAGATGGGGAAAGTGTAGGCAGGAGTCGTGCCAGCCCAGATGGTAATGAAGTCTGGCATGCGTGGGAGCGGGGATGAGGAGCAGAAGAGCTACTAGGGAGATAATGGGGAGGGGAGCGGGGAGGGTGGAATGACATGTCCTAGGACCCTGTAAGGTGGGTGTGAGTGAGATCATCGTGGAGGTGTGATGGGTGTGTGAAGGGATGCAGTGCGAGACATGAGGAAGCAGACTTATCCCTGACTGCACAAAGAAATTCATTTATCTTCTTTTGGCACTGTAGCCTGTCCTCGTGTGGAGTGTATGGCACTCACTATTGTGGCCAGAGCCTCCCGGATGGCGTATGTCACCTTGCTGGCTGGACGTCTGCCCAATCGCGAGTACAGGTTGTTGCGTCTTTGCTCGACACCATCTTGAGGTTTGATGAGGGCTCCCTCCGTGAAACATGATGTTGTCTTCCTTGCAACCATCTTCTGCAATAACAAGTATAATATGCATTGAATACACAACATTAAGTCATGAGTAGCCTTTTCCTGCATGTGCCTTATCCTCCGTGTAACAGGATTTGAAGGACTTTGGCACCTGAAATTCGAATAGCTGTCTGAATACATTTGATTTGTCAGTTGAGTGTAATAAATTAGAATGGTCAACCCTTATCACCTTTCAAGATTTTTTGGCCAATTCAAATTCTTCTCAATAGTCTTCGAGTTTTCTTTTGAAAACCCTCCAGCAGGCTAACAATATTGTTTGTAAAGCAACTTATCCGATATTTGCAGCTTACTTTGTGGTCCATATACAGGCATTAGGTCATTTGGATTCAGTCTCATTACTCTCTTGAGTGCTTTTTTTTGATGCAAAGCCGTCCTCTGTGTCCATTCCTACCATCTGCTATTACTGGCAGTGGCACAACATGGCACACCTGCCGCAATCTTCCCAAAGAAATCAGTGATACTTGTGTGCTGTCCAATCTCCATCCTCTGAAGACAGGAAGAGTCATTTACCTATAATCTGGAGCCTGGGGGCGAGAGGACAAGAGGTTAGAGGTGTGTTAAGATTCTTGACCTGCTCCATTCACTTCGGCCTCAGAATCTCCACCTCTCACATCCTCCCAGACAACGTGTTCTACTGTTACCTTTGGGGCCAGCCACTCAATTTTGCCCACGGTGATAATAGGTTATATCCAAGAGCCAGATAGAGAGAAATAGTGGGAAGATGAGCAGAGTAGGAGTAATGAATCGACTGACAATGACGCAAAGAGCTATTTAAAAAATATGCATTTGTTCATGAACAATATGAAATGAAATGAAAATGAAATGAAATGAACAATGCAGTGAGAGATAAGTAGATTTTTTTTATTGTAGCACCTGCAGGAGGGTGAAGATATGTGAGAGCAACGTGTCGTTATCATCTGGTTTTAGCTATTTTGAGTCAGTTTGTAACTTTTATCCTTGACGTATTCCTGCAGTTCTGGCATTCTGGCAGGAGCATGATAGACAGAAGCAGCAGCATCACAAACTATCAAGAACTTTCTCAGCCTGACAGTCACAACCAGAAATATTGCTCTCCTCTTTCCTGTCAGTTTTGTGGTGATAACCTGGGAGCAAAGAAAAAGCACTTGTTCCTGGTTGTTTTTATTTTTGAGTCAAACAAATCTACCATTGACACTGACCTCTTTGATTTTGTTATCACATTGAATGCTCCAGTGATAAACTGAGCCTTTGGTGTTACTTCCATCTTTAGTGCTAGAAGATTATGGGTTTAAACCTTACTCCAGGGGCTTGAGCGTCAAATCCAGGCTGACACTCCAGTGCAGTACTTGAGGATTATTTCCTATGGGCGCGATCTAACGGAAAAGTTTCTAAGTGTCATTTGTGGCGGATTTTGCTGGTAGTTTCTCTCCAGCTCTGTCAGAGAGTTCCTCACCTCTATCTAGCCACGTTTAGTCACTTTTTTGGGCCCTGGGGAGTTTCTCACCAGGCTAGCCCACATTTAGAATTATTTACATCATGGGGAGCTGAACTCATTGGCCAGACCGGCTCCTCCGAGACCGGACCACCATTTTGAAAGGATGCCCCGATCTCTAAGTGTGCTTCAGTTACATGGGCACTATCACACCTCCCCACCCCAATTGATGACACCCTGCTATGGGTGTCATGATATGCAGACACACACATAATGATGTACAGACAAGCAGCTAATGGACACCGAGAACAGGACATGACAAATAAGCAGGCAGGATAATCAGGGTTGGGATCTGACTATAAAAGACATGAGGCACTCACACTCAGCCTCTTTCCACTGATGAATATCTAGAGAGTCAGTCAAGGGTGTTGTTACAATCTCACATCTCCAGCACGTGGCTAAGAGCTAGTCTGGTTCAGTCAGACAGAGTAACCACACTTAAGTTAGCAGAGAGTCGAACTCACAGAGAACTGTGCTATTAGTTCAATAAACCTGATTGAACTAACTTCAAGGTCTGGAGTATCTTTTTGATCTATACTGCATCCACTTGCAGCCAGTGTTATACCAGTGTACCTAACACGACATGATACCAGGAGACTACTAATTTAAGGTGGCTTACCTTAGTCCGTTCCGTGACTGTCATAATATGCACCCATGCACATCCTGAGGTAAAAACAGGAAGTGACAGACACCCAGGTTAGCCAATTAACATACAGGACAGAACACAACTAATCACCAGACAGAACACCAGAGGGGGGCTTCTAACTATAAAACACACAAGGCATCAGCACTCCACCTCTTTCCACTGGTGACAACTGTAGTGACAGGGTGTATATATCAGTTAGCACCTTCTACACGTGGATCAGAGCTAGCCTGGTCTAGTAAGTTAGAGTTAGTACACTTAGAGTAGTAGAGTGTCAACCCACAGCCAGCTGTGTGCATTGTTACAGAAGTTCAATAAATCATATTGAACCAGCGCCTACGTTTGGTGTCTCTTCATCTGCATCCTGTTGCAGTCCGTGTTACCCCAAGGTGAATAACACGACATGATACCAGGAGTCTACTTCTTCTAAGTAATTTAGCTTGAATAATTCAGTGACGACCAGCAAGTGCCTTCCAGTGGCATGGAGAAGATCCAGGCCCCTCCACAGCTCCAGATCTCCGGCAATCTCGGCGCCAACTGGCGGGTCTTCAAGCAGAAATTCAGTCCATACATTGAGGCCTCGGGCCTCAAGGATGCGTCCGATGCCAGAAAAATCGCGCTGCTACTATCGCCAGCGGGGGACCAGGCCATCCAAATCTTCAATTCGCTCACTTTTGCCGACGGCGAGGACAAGACCAAGTTCCAGACCGTGTTAGCCAAATTCGACAGTCACTGTGAAGTCGAAACGAACCAGAGCTTTGAGCACTATGTCTTCCAGCAATGCCTTCAGGGTAAGCATGAGCCTTTCCAATCCTTTCTAACTCATCTCTGCATATTAGCGCAATCCTGCAACTACGGTGACACCGCTGATTCCCTCATCAGGGATCAGATCGTGTTTGGGGTCCACTCCGACCCCCTGCGGGAGCAGCTCCTAAAAATAAAAAACATGACCCTGCCAGTAGCCATCGAGACGTGTAAAGTGCATGAACAGGCGAAAAGTCGCTACTCCCACCTTAAATCGGCAGAACAGGACCAACTTGCCTCCCACGAGGCAGAGAGTGTACAGGCCATCGCCCGAATGCGGTGCCTTAGCATCGATGAAGGCGGCCATTTTGTGCGCTTTTCCTGGGGTCCCACGCATGCGCACCACGGACGGGAGAACAAAGCGGCCGAAGACCACACTGCGCAAGTGTGAGCGGCGGCTGACCGCACTGCGCATGTGCGACGATGCACATCGAGCGTTACGACGTCAACGTCATGACGTGCCTGAACTGTGGCACCACCCACTTAAGCGACAATGCCCTGCAAGAGGCAGGCGATGTTTAAATTGTGGGAAGCCTGGCCATTATGCAGCCTTGTGCAAGTCTGCACCTCCGATCGTGGGCCAGCGATCCCAGTTCCAACGCAAACGAGTTTGAAGTGTGCAGCAAGAGCTGCTGGATTCGGAACCTAGTAACACCACGGATCCAGAGGACGACTGCCTGGAGTCCCCATATCGTGTGGGCATCATTACCAAATACAAATTACCTCCTCAAATTCAGCAACACGCCTATCCATCCTCAACGTGGATTCTGCGGACGAATGGCGTGCTGTCGTACAAGTCAACCAATGCAGCATCCGGTTCAAGCTGGACACTGGTGCTTCAGCCAATCTCATATCTCAAGCAGATCTTGCTCGCATCCAAAGGCAGCCAAAAATTCTTCCGCCGGCCTACCAGCTGCTTGATTATAATGGCAATGCCATTACTGCGTTAGGGTCTTGTCACCTGCATGTCTCCAACAAGGCCATCAAAGCCACACTGCAATTCAAAATCATCAAGCCTGACAAGGCTTCCCTGCTTGGTGCCCATGCATGCAAGCTACTCCATCTCCAGCGCATACATGCCATGTCCTCTGCCAATATGAATCTTCAGGCTGACATTGACGAAATCCTGTCACAATACCCGGATGTGTTCAGTAGGATGGGCACGCTGCCGTACCGCTACAAAATCTTACTCAGGCCTGATGCCAAGCCTGTGATCCATGCCCCACGCCGGGTGCCGGCTCCTCTGAAGAACCGTTTAAAGGCGCAGCTGCAGGAGCTCCAAGACCAGGGTATAATCTCTGAAGTGACGGAACCGACTGACTGGGTCAGCTCGATGGTCTGTGTGAAGAAGCCCTCAGGAGAGTTGTGCATATGTATAGATCCCAAAGATCTTAACCGGAACATAATGCGGGAACACTACTCGATCCCGAAGCGGGAGGAACTAACCAGTGAGATGGCACATGCCAAATTCTTCACGAAGCTAGATGCATCGCGTGGCTTCTGGCAGATATAACTGGACGAGTCCAGCAGGAAACTCTGCACGTTTAATACACCTTTCGGAAGGTACTGTTACAACCGCATGCCGTTTGGGATTGTTTCAGCCTCTGAAATCTTTCACAGGATCATGGAACAGATGCTGGAGGGCATTGAGGGTGTGCGGGTTTATGTTGATGATGTCATTATATGGTCCACGACCCCAGAGGAACACATATCTCGTCTCCAACATGTCTTTAGACGCATGCATGCCAACGGCCTCAAGGTGAACAAGGCCAAATGCTCCTTTGGCATGTCATCAATCAAGTTTTTGGATGATCAAATATTCCAGCAGGGCGTGCAACCGGACTCGGACAAAGTCAAGGCCATCAACACCATGAAGACCCCGGAAGACAAAAAGGCGGTACTCCGCTTCCTGGGTATGGTTAACGTCTTGGGAAAGTTCATTCCCAACCTCTCATCACACACCACAGCTCTCCGGCATCTGGTGAAGAAGTCCATTGCCTTTCAGTGGCTACCCGCACATCAAGCAGAGTGGCTCGAGTTAAAGGCAAAGCTCACCACTGCTCCGGTATTAGCGTTTTTTGACCCAGAGCGGGCGACAAAAATCTCCCAACGACGCCAGCCAGGACGGCATTGGTGCAGGACTCCTTGTCCTGGGCTCCAGTGACCCATGCGTCCAGGGCCATGACTCCCACTGAGCCGAGGTATGCTCAGATAGAAAAAGAGTGCCTGGGCCTCCTCACCGGTATTGTAAAGTTCCATGATTACGTCTACAGTCTACCAACCTTCACAGTAGAGACTGACTACAGACCCCTATTCCATAATCATTCACAAGGACTTGAATGACATGACGCCCAGGCTTCAGCGCATTCTCCTTCGACTCCGCAGGTTTGATTTCGAATTGGTTTACACACCGGGCAAGGAACTAATCATTGCGGTTGCCCTGACTCGCGCCATCACCTTGCCCTGTGAACAGGTCGACTTCATCCGCCAAATTGAGGCACAGGTACAACTGTGTGCCAGCAACCACCCGGCCTCAGACAAACGAGTCGTCAACATTTGAGAAGAGAGTGCCAAGGACCCTCTTCTGCAGCGGGTCATACATCACCTTGCAAATGGTTGGCAGAAAGGGCAATGCCCCCAGTTCTTTAATGTCCTGGATGACCTAACAGTTGTCGAGGGGATCCTCCTCAAGCTGGATCGTATCGTTATTCCTCGCAGCGTCCAGAGCTTAGTGCTCAAACAGATACACGAGGGACACCTCGGTATCGAGAAATGCAGATGCAGGGCCCGGCAGGCTGTCTATTGGCCTGGCATCAACGAGGACATATCCAACATGGTCCTCAATTGTGCGACTTGCCAGCATTTTCAGCCTGCTCAGCCCAAAGAAACACTCCAGGAACACAAGATTGTGGCCTTAAGGTGGGAATCGACCTTTTTCACACCATTGGACTTGACTTTGTGCTTATAATTGACTACTTCTCGAGTTACCCCGCAGTGGTGAAACTGTCCGACCTCCCATCAAGGCCTGCAAGGAGGCATTTGCCGGGCATGGTATTCCGCTCACGGTCATGAGCTTCTACAGCCAAGAGTGGTCCAACTTCACGAAGCTATACCAGTTCAAGCACATTACCTCGAGCCCGCATTACCAGCAATCTAACGGGAAGGTCGAAAATGGGGTCCATACCGTGAAGCAACTGCTCTGCAAGGCTCTGGGCTCAGCTTCTGACTTTAACCTTGCGCTCCTGTCGTACAGGGCAACCCCTCTGTCCACCGGTATGTCCCCAGCACAACTCCTTATGAATCGTGACCTGCGGACGACTGTTCCGGCCATTCATTTACTTGACCTGGATCACCTCCGAGTGCTGCAAAAGGTTCAGCAACTCCAAAACCGGCAAAAGCTGGCATACGATACTCATGCTACTGATTTGCCTGTGCTCTCTCCGGAAGATGCTGTTCGCAACAAGTTGCCTGGTGGAGGCTGGTCAGCTCCAGCTGTTGTTGTTCGACAGGCTGACCCCAGGTCGTTCATGGTTCGCATGGCTGATGGATCCATTGTCAGGCGCAACAGAAGGGCACTACGCAAACTTGCTTGCCCACCACCGGATCTCACGTTCCCAGCTGTCGTTATGCCTTTTCCGGACACCTCGCTCCACGAGGCCACCAATCTGGCTGCAATCCCGCCTGTCAAGGTGCCGTCGTCCCCACCTCCACCTCTCAGGCGGTCGACAAGGATCCGATGCCAGCCCCAGAGATTGGACTTATAAATATTTCCTTTGTACATATTGTTCTGTATCTGCACACTGGACACCTGACATGTACAAATGCATTCACTCGCCATTTGCTGTAAATAGTTATATCTGTAAATATGTCGTATATGCTCTAAGCAACCAACATTTTTTTTTTAAAAAGGGGGGAATAACATAATATGCACCCATGCACATCATGAGGTCAAACCAGGAAGTGACAGACACCCAGGTTAGCCGATCAACATACAGAACAGAACACGACCAATCACCAGACAGAACACCAGAGAGGGGCTTCCAAGTATAAAACACACGAGGCATCAGCACTCCGCCTCTTTCCACTGGTGACAACTGTAGTGACAGTCAGGGTGTATATATCAGTCAGCACCTTCTACACGTGGATCAGAGCTAGCCTGGTCTAGTAAGTTAGAGTTAGTACACTTAGAGTAGTAGAGTGTCAACCCACAGCCAGCTGTGTGCATTGTTACAGAAGTTCAATAAATTGTATTGAACCAACGCCTATGTTTGGTGTATGCTTTACCATTCATCTGCATCCTGTTGCAGTCCGTGTTACCCCAAGGTGAATAACACGACAGTGACAACCAGCAAATGTATCCCGGCACCATGGAGAAGATTCCGGCTCCTCACCAGCTCAGGTCCTCTGGCAATCTCCGTGCCAACTTGCGGATATTCAAGCAAAGGTTTCTACTGTATGTCGAAGCTTCAGACCTCGAGGGTGCGTCTGATGCAAGAAAGATCGCGCTTCTCCTCTCGACAGCGGGTGATCAAGCCATCAAACTCTTCAACTCGTTTAACTTCACCGAAGGCCAGGACAAGACAAAGTTTCAGGCCATCCTGGACAAATTCGATAGTCACTGTGAAGTGGACACCAATGAAATCTTCGAGCGCTACATATTCAAACAACATCTTCAAGGTAAAGATGAATCTTTCAGTGCCTTCTTAACTAGCCTCCGCCTGCTAGCGCTGTCCTGAAACTTTGGTGATATTGCTGACTCCATGATCAGAGACCGAATCGTGTTTGGAGTTAACTCTGATCCTCTGAGAGAGCAGCTCTTAAAAATCAAGCATATGACCCTGCCGGTCGCGATTGAACCATGTACAGTGCATGAGCACGCACAAAATCGGTATTCCCAATACAAATCGGCTGAAAATTAGAAACTTGCCTCCCACGAGGCAGAGTGTGCAGGCCATCTCCCGGATGCAGCGCCTCAGCATTGAAGACAGCGGCCATCTCGCGTGCTTTTCCCGGAACCCCACGCATGCACGATGCGAACGGGATAACGAAGCGGCCGACACTCACTGCGCAGGTGCAGACGTCTGCCGACCGCACTGCGCATGTGCGACGACGTACACCGCATCATGATGCTGACGTCATGACGTGCCCGAACTGCGGCAACGGCCATTTAAAGGGACACTGCCCTGCAACAGGCAGGCGATGTTTAAACTGCAGGAAGCCTGGACACTATGCAGCCTTGTGCAGGTCTGCACCACCAGTCAGAGGCCAGCGCTCCCAATTCCGATGATGGCGCGTCCAGAATGTGCAACGACGATTACAGGATTCTGATCCTGGCAGTACAACGGATTCAGAGGACGAGTGCCAGGAGTCCGCCTACCGAGTGGGCATCATTACTACACGTGAACATGCCACACCCAACTCCCCTCGCATTCAGTCCATCCTCGCTGTGGATTCAGAGGAAGAATGGCGTGCTGTGATACAGGTCAACCGCTGCTCCATCCAGTTCAAGCTGGACAAGGGTGCTTCTGCCAACCTCCTCTCACAGGCAGACTTCAAATGCATCAAGAAGCACCCCCAAGGTCCTTCCAGCAGCTTGCCAGCTCCGAGACTATAACGGTAATGCCATCACGGCACTGGGGTCCTGCCATCTACTCGTCTCCAACTGGAGCACCCATGCACGGCTAAGGTTTGAAATTGTCAAGCCGGGACTTCCTAAGACCAGCTAAGTTGCACGTTTCGGCACCTCCCGTTATAACGGACTTTTGGCTCTTATCGAGAGCCCCAATGGCAATTTTCGAAGGCTAAACCCACTGTGAGGCGACATAGAAGGGAGTCCCCCCCCGGAAGTGAATGGACAGAAGAGATAATAGTGGCCAGATTGCGGAGGATCCTCTGGAGCAGCGGCAAAGAAGGGAAGTGAGAAGCAAGATGGCGGCGGAGGGAGGCCAGTTGGTATGGGGCCTGGAACAGCAGGAGTTCCTCCGGCGATGTGTGGAGGAGCTCAAGAAGGAGGTGCTGGCGCCGATGCTGCAGGCGATTGAGGGGTTAAAGGAGGCGCAGAAGACCCAAGAGATGGAGCTCCGTGGAGTGAAGGCAAAAGCTGCCGAAAACGAGGACGAGATACAGGGCTTGGTGGTGAAGACGGAGACGCACGAGGCACTGCATAAGAGGTGTATGGAGAGACTGGAAGCCCTGGAAAATAGCTCGAGAAGGAAGAACTTAAGAATCTTGGGTCTTCCCGAAGGGGCAGAGGGAGCGGACGTTGGGGCGTATGTGAGCACGATGCTCCATACCTTAATGGGAGCTGAGGCCCCGACGGGCCCCCTGGAAGTGGAGGGAGCGTACCGAGTCCTCGTGAGAAGACCAAAGGCAGGAGAAATACCTCGAGCAATAGTGGTGAGGTTCCACCGCTACAAGGACAGGGAGATGGTCCTGAGATGGGCGAAAAAGACACGGAGCAGCAGGTGGGAGAACGCGGTGATCCGCGTGTATCAGGATTGGAGTGCGGAGGTGGCGAGAAGGAGGGCGAGTTTCAATCGGGCCAAGGCGGTGCTCCACAAGAGGAAAGTGAAATTCGGAATGTTGCAGCCGGCAAGACTGTGGGTTACACACCAGGGTAAACACCACTACTTCGAGACGGCAGAGGAGGCATGGACATTTATTGAAGAGGAGAAGATGGACTAGATTTGAGAATGAGTGTTTGAAATGAAGTAGCGAGGTGGTGGCAAGGGACTGTGAATCAGATGGGGGCAAATTTTCTTTCCCCTCGAAGGGGGGACACATGAAGAAATGTGGGCGCCGGTGGGGAAGGGGAGGGGGAAGGAGAGAGGGAGCTGCGCCATCAGGGGCGGGGCCGAGAGGGAAGCGCGGGCTTTGTTCCCGCGCTATGGAAATTGTGGCGGGAAAAGGGGGCGCAGGAAGGAGGGGGCCTCACATAATGGGAGGCTGAGGATAAAGGGGGAAACTGAGGTCAGACAGAGTTTGCTGACTTCCGGAAGCAATATGGGGGGAGCAACTAAGCTAGAGAGGGATCTAGCGGGGGGGGGGGGGGTTAACTGGGTTGCTGCTGCTAAGGGGAAGAGGGAGCTGTTACGGGATGGGATGGTCGGGACGGGAGGGCACCGTCCGGGGGATAAGCGGGTGCGTGGGAACCGGGTGAGGAGCTGGTCTAAAAAAGGGGATGGCTAGTCGACGAGGGGGGTGGTTAAAGAGCCCCCCAACCCGGTTGATCACGTGGAACGTGAGAGGGTTGACTGGGCCGATTAAGAGGGCGAGGGTATTTGCGCACCTAAAGAAACTAAAGGCAGACGTGGTCATGCTTCAGGAGACGCACCTGAAACTGGCGGATCAGGTCAGATTAAGAAAAGTATGGGTGGGACAGGTATTCCACTCTGGCTTGGATGTGAAAAGTAGAGGGGTGGCAATACTGGTGGGGAAACGGGTATTGTTTGAGGCGAAGACCACAGTCGTGGACAGTGGGGGTAGATACGTGATGGTGAGTGGCAGATTGCAAGGTGAGACGGTGGTGCTGGTGAACGTATATGCCCCGAACTGGGATGATGCGAACTTTATGAAGCGTATGCTGGGGCACATCCCGGACCTGGAGACGGGAAAGTTGGTAATGGGGGGGGGGACTTCAACACGGTGCTGGACCCAGGGCTGAACCGGTCCAGATCTAGGACCGGGTGGAGGCCGGCAGCGGCCAAGGTGCTTAAGGGCTTTATGGAGCAGATGGGAGGAGTGGATCCCTGGAGACTTACCAGACCAAGGAGTAAAGAGTTTTCCTTCTTCTCCCAGGTCCACAAAGTGTACTCCCGGATAGACTTCTTTGTCCTGGGAAAGGCGCTGATCCTGAAGGTGGCAGGAACGGTGTATTCGGCTATAGCCATTTCAGATCATGCCCCACATTGGGTAGATCTGGAAGTAGGAGAGGAAAAGGAGCAGCGCCCACTCTGGAGATTAGATATGGGACTGTTGGTGGACGAGGGGGTATGTGTAAGGGTGAGGGGATGTATTGAAAGGTACCTCGAGATGACAGAGAGGTCCAGGTGGGAGTGGTCTGGGAGGCGCTGAAGGCGGTGGTTAGAGGGAAGCTGATCTCCATAAGGGCCCATGAGGGAAAACAAGAGGGTAAAGAAAGGGAGAGATTGTTGGAGGAGATTTTGAGGGTGGATAGGCAATATGCGGAGGCTCCAGATGAAGGGCTATACTGGGAAAGACGGAGATTGACGATATGAATATGGAGAGAAGGCGAGCCGGCTGCTGGCCCAACAACTTAGGAAGAGGGGGGTGGCGAGAGAAATCGGAGGGGTTAGAGACGAGGAGGAAAGATGGAACGCGGAGCGGAGAGGGTGAATGGGGTGTTTAAGGTATTTTGCGAGAGGCTATATAAGGCTCAACCCCCGGAAGGGAAAGAGGGAATGAAGCATTTCCTAGACCAGCTGGAGTTCCCGAAGGTTGTGAAACAGGAGATGACTGGACTGGGAGCGCAGATTGAGGTGGAGGAGGTGGTAAAAGGAATTGGGAACATGCAGGCAGGGAAGGCCCCGGGACCGGATGGGTTCCTGGTGGAGTTCTATAGGAAATAAATGGACCAGCTGGCCCCACTTCTGACGAGAACCTTTAATGAGGCTAGGGAAAGGGGGACACTGCCCCCGACGATGTCGGAGGCGACGATATCGCTGATCCTGAAAAGAGACAAAGACCCGCTGCAGTGCGGGTCATACAGGCCTATTTCCCTCTTGAACGTAGATGCCAAGCTTTTGGCCAAGGTGATGGCGACGAGGATAGAGGACTGTGTCCCTGGGGTGGTGCATGATGATCAAACGGGGTTTGTTAAAGGGAGGCAATTGAATGCTAACATACGGAGGCTGTTGGGGGTGATGATGATGCCCCCACCGGAGGGGGAGGCAGAGATAGTGGTGGCGATGGATGCAGAGAAAGCATTTGATAGAGTGGAGTGGGACTACCTGTGGGAAGTACTGAGGAGATTTGGAGAGGGGTTCATTAGATGGGTTCAGCTCCTGTACAGGTCCCCGGTGGCAAGTGTGATTACAAATAGGCAACGATCTGACCACTTCCGACTATATAGGGGTACAAGACAGGGATGTCCCCTGTCCCCGTTACTGTTTGCGTTGGCAATTGAGCCATTGGCCATAGCACTGAGGGGCTCTAGGAAGTGGAGGGGGGTACTTAGAGGAGGAGAAAAGCATCGGGTGTCATTATACGCGGATGATTTGTTGCTGTATGTCGCGGACCCAGTGGAGGGGATGCCGGAGATAATGCAGACACTCAGGGAGTTTGGAGAATTTTCAGGATATAAATTGAATATGGGGAAGAGTGAACTGTTTGTGATGCACCCCGGGGAACGGGGCAGGGGAATAGACGATTTACCGTTGAGGAGGGTAAGAAGAGATTTCCGGTATGTAGGGATCCAGGTGGCCAAGAATTGGGGAACCTTGCATAAGCTTAACTTGGCACGACTGGTAGAGCAGATGGAAGAGGACTTTAGGAGGTGGGACATGGCGCCCCTGTCATTGGCGGGCAGGGTGCAGGCGGTTAAAATGGTGGTCCTTCCGAGGTTTCTTTTTGTGTTCCAGTGCCTCCCTGTACTAATTACAAAGGCCTTTTTTAAGAAGGTGGACAAGAGTATTATGAGCTTTGTGTGGGCTGGAAAGACCCCAAGAGTAAAGAGGGGGTTCCTGCAGCGCAGTAGGGACAGAGGGGGACTGGCACTGCCGAATCTAAGTGATTATTATTGGGCCGCCAACTTGCCAATGATATGTAAGTGGATGAGGGAAGGGGAAGGAACGGCGTGGAAAAGACTGGAGATGGCGTCCTGTAGGGGAACTAGCTTAAAAGCACTGGCGACGGCGCCGTTGCCGTTCTCCCCGAAAAAATACACCACAAACCCAGTGGTGGTGGCAACTCTGAAAATTTGGGGGCAGTGGAGACGACATAAGGGAGTGACGGGTGCCTCAGTGTGGTCCCCGATAAGGAACAACCATAGGTTCGTCCCGGGAAGGAGAGATGGGGGATTTAAATCTTGGCAGCGAGCAGGATTTGCGAAATTGCAGGACTTGTTCTAAGACGGGACGTTCGCGAGTCTGGGAGCACTGACAGAAAAATATGGGTTGCCACCTGGGAATGCATTTCGCTATATGCAAGTGAGGGCATTTGTGAGGCAACAGGTGAGGGAATTTCCGCAGCTCCTGGCGCAAGAGATCCAGGACAGAGTGATATCGGGGGCATGGGTGGGTGATGGTAGGGTGTCAGATATATATAGGGAAATGAGAGACGAGGGGGAGACGATGGTAGAGGAGCTGAAGGGAAAATGGAATGAGGAGCTGGGGGAAGAGATCGAGGAGGGGCTGTGGGCAGATGCCCTAAGTAGGGTAAACTCTTCGTCCTCGTGTGCCAGGCTCAGCCTGATACAATTCAAGGTTCTACACAGGGCGCATATGACTGGAGCTAGGCTGAGTAGGTTTTTTGGAGTGGAAGATAGGTGCAGGAGATGCGCGGGAAGCCCGGCAAACCACACCCACATGTTTTGGTCATGTCCGGCATTGCATGGTTTCTGGGTGGGTGTGGCAAAAGTGATCTCGAAGGTGGTGGGGGTCCGGGTCAAACCAAGCTGAGGGTTGGCTATATTTGGGGTTGCAGATGAGCCGGGAGTGCAGGAGGCGAGAGAGTCCGACGTGTTGGCCTTTGCGTCCCTAGTAGCCCAGCGAAGGATTCTACTTATGTGGAAAGAAGCTAAGCCCCTGGGTGTGGAGGCCTGGATCAACGACATAGCAGGGTTTATAAAACTGGAGCGGATAAAATATGCACTAAGAGATTCGGCTCAGGGGTTCACCGGGCGGTGGCAACCGTTCCTCGACTATCTCGCAGAGCGATAAGGGAAAATAGGAAAGGCAGCAGCAGCAGCCCGGGGTGGGGTGGGGGGGGGGGGGGGGGGGGGGGGGCTCACTTGGGTCTTCAGGGGTTTTATGTGTGTGTTTATATATTAGTTATTTATATTTGATTTCACAAAGTTACTATCTTAGTTATTATTTCTGTTGTTTCTTATTTTGTTATTGGCAGTTGCTGATAGTTAGCATATATTATTTATTTAAAAAACGATCAATGTATATATTATTACAAAGTTGTAAAATGGGAAATTTTTGTTTGATCGAAAAACTTTAATAAAATATATTTAAAAAAAAAGAAATTGTCAAGCCGGAAAGGGATCCCTACTGGGCGCGCATGCCTGCAAAAAGCTAAACCTGGTGCAGCGGGTTTATTCAACGACATTCTCCAACGTGGATTTTCAAGCTGGCATTGACGACATCCTCGCTCAGTATCCAGATGTGTTTGAGGGGATGGGCACTTTGCCATATCGGTACAAGATCCTACTGCGACCTGATGCCAAGCCAGTGGTCCATGCACCACGCCAGGTTCCGGCTCCGCTGAAGGAGCGCCTGAAGGAACGACTCAAGGAGCTGCAGTAGCAGGGGATCATTTCCAGAGTAACCAAACTGACTGACTGTGTCAGCTCGATGGTGGTGGTTAAAAAACTCTGGAGACCTGCGCATCTGCATTGATCCCAAGGATCTCAACCAGAATATAATGCGTGAACACTACCCCATTCTGAAAAGGGAGGAACTCCTCAGTGAGCTGGCACATGCAAGGTTTTTCATGAAGTTAGATGCGTCACATGGATTCTGGCAAATCCAGCTGGATGAGTCCAGCAGAAGGCTCTGCACCTTCAACACTCCGTTTGGCAGGTACTGCTATAACCGTATGCCGTTCGGCATCGTCTCGGCATCGGAGATATTTCATCGCATCATGGAGCAGATGATGGAAGGCATCGAAGGGGTTCGTGTGTATGTGGACGGCATCATCATATGGTCCACGACCCCTGAGGAGCATGTTTCTCGTCTCCAGCTGGTATTCCGCCGTGTCCACGCCAATGGCCTGAAACTGAACAGGGCCAAATGTTGCTTTGGCATGTCGACACTCAAGTTCCTAGGAGACCAGATCTCTCAGCAGGGCGTGTGCCCGGACACAGACAAGGTCAAGCCATTAAGGTCCCGGAAGACAAGAAGGCGGTATTGTGCTTCCTGGGCATGGTCAATTTCCTGGGCAAGTTCATCCCAAACACGGCCCTACGAAACCTAGCGAAGAAGTCCACTGCCTTTGAGTGGAAGGCGGCCCATCAGGCAGAATGGGTCGGAGCTGAAAGCCAAGCTCACCACTGCACCCGTATTGGCATTTTTCGACCCAGACAGGGAAACTAAAATCTCAACAGATGCGAGCCAGGATGGCATCAGTGTGGTCCTGCTGCAACGCGATGACACCTCATCCTGGGCACTGGTTTCCTACGCATCAAGGGCAATGATGCCCACCGAACAAAGGTATACACAAATCAAGAAGGAATGCCTGGGCCTTCTCACTGGCATTCGCAAGTTTCACGACTATGTCTACGGCCTGCCGACATTCACAATCGAGACGGATCACAGGCCTCTGGTCCACATTATCCACAAGGACCTGAATGACATGACGCCTCGGTTGCAGGGCATCCTCCTCAAACTCAGAAGGTACGACTTTGACCTGGTCTACACGCCTGGCAAGGAGCTCATCATTGCCGATACGCCGTCACGCTCCATCACCGTGCCTAGTGAACCCTGAAAGTCATCCGGCAAATTGAGTCACAGGTTGAGTCACAGGTGTAGCTGTGTGCTCGCGCTCTCCCGGCATCTGATGAGAAGGCGATTCGTATCCGTGTGGAGACAGCCAAAGACCCCCACTTGCAGCGTGTTATTCAACACCGCGCCAATGGCTGGCAAAAAGGGCAGTGCCCTCAATTTTTCAATGTAAAGGACGACCTGACGGTGGTTGATGGTATCCTCCTCAAACTGGACCGGATTGTAATTCCACACAGTCTCCAGAGCTTGGTGCTCCGTCAAGTCCATGAGGGCCACCTGGGTGTGAAAAAGTGCAGACGCAGAGCCAGGCAGGCTGTCTACTGGCCCGGGATCAGCCAGGACATCGCGAACATGGTCCTTAACTGTGCGACCTGTCAATGCTTGAAATCGAAACCTCTCCGTGGTCCAAGCTTGGCATCAACGTCTTTCATGCAAATGGTCGTGATTACGTGTTAATCATTGATTATTTTTCCAATTACCCTGAAGTCGTGAAGCTCTCGGACCTCACATCTCGGACCGTCATCAAGGCCTGTAAGGAGACGTTCTCCAGGCATGGTATCCCACTCACTGTCATGAGTGACAATGGCCCGTGCTTCAGCACCCATGAATGGTCTCTGTTTGCCCAGTCGTATCAGTTCAAAGACGTCACTTCCAGCCCACACTATCCGCAGTCAAACGCAAAAGTTGAGAAAGGGGTGCACATAGTGAAGCAGCTCATCTGCAAGGCCGCGGATTCTGCGTCTGACATTCACCTTGTGCTGTTTGCTTACAGGGCGGCCCCACAGTCCACTGGCATGTCGCCGGCTCAACTCCTGATGAACAGGGACTTGCGAACGACACTTCCAGCCATACACTTGCCCAACCTGGATCACCTCCCGGTGCTGCAGAAGGTGCAGCAGCTCCGAAACCAGCAAAAGCAGGGCTATGATGCTCATGCCACCGATTTGCCCACGTTATCCCCATCAGACACTGTTCGGGTCAAGATCCCTGATGGAGGCTGGTAAGCTCCAGCTGTCGTTGTTCGACTGGCTGCCCCCTGCTCGTATGTTGTGCGTCTGGCTGACAAAGAGTCATCGGACTCGAAACGTTAGCTCTTTTCTCTCCCTACAGATGCTGCCAGACTTGCTGAGATTTTCCAGCATTTTCTCTTTCGTTTCAGATTCCAGCATCCGCAGTAATTTGCTTTCATTATGGCTGATGGTTCTGTTGTGTGACGAAACAGAGGGGCAATGCGCAAAGTTGCCTGCCCGCAACCACATTCTTCTCCGTTTCCTTCTGCTGTTTTCCCACCTCCTGATACCTTGACTCACGAGGCCACCAGTCAGGCTTCAATCCCACCCATCAAGGCGCTGTCGTCCCCACCACCACCTCTCCAGCGGTCGACCGGGATCAGACGCAAGCCACAGCGGCTGAACTTATGAACATGTGTTCTGTTTGCTTTGTTCTTGTGTTCTCGCACTAGACAGCTGTTTTCACATGTTTATATGTTGAAATTGGCCTATTCTTGTAAATACATTCACATATGTCATTCAAATATTTTTAAAAGGGGGAAGATGTCATGATATGCAGACACACACATAATGATATACAGACAAGCAGCTAATGGACACAGAGAACAGGACATGACCAATAAGCAGGCAGGACACTCAGGGGTGGGATCTGACTATAAAAGACACGAGGCACTCACACTCACACTCCGACACTTTCCACTGATGAACATCTAGAGAGTCAGTCAAGGGTGTTGTTACAATCTCACACCCCCACCACGTGGCTAAGAGCTAGTCTGGTTCAGTCAGACAGAGTAACCACACTTAAGTTAGCAGAGAGTCGAACTCACAAGAGAACTCTGCTATTAGTCCAATAAACCTGATTGAACTAACTTCAAGGTCTGGAGTATCTTTTTGATCTATGCTGCATCCACTTGCAGCCAGTGTTATACCAGTGTACCTAACACGATAATGGGGACTCTGAGGGCCCCTCCTTTTCAGGCCTTCCCACAACCCCTTTCTTTTCCCCCCCTCTTCCAGGACCTCATCCTTCCCCTCCCAACCTTCCAGAGGCTCCCTCATATATGCCCTGCACCCTCCTTTCATGGGCAGAGCCCCCTAAGGCCCTGACCCTTGGCAGTGCCACCTGGGCACACTGGCACCCTGGCAGTGCTTCTGCCAGCTTTGCCATGCCACCTGGGCACCTTGGCAGTGCAAGGGTGACAGTGCCAAGGTGGCAGAGCCAAGGTGCCCACATTCAAGGGTGAGAGCCAGGGGGCCACCCTGCCCTGTCCCTGATCAGCCAGGGGCCTCCGATGGCCCAAGATATCCCCTGGGTGTTGTTCCGCCTGGTCCCCGCTGGGGACTCCGTGGGGAGGCCGGTAGATGCAGGAGGCTGGTAGATCCTGGGTAATCACGCCTAAGTGGGTGTGAAACCTACTTGGGCGCGCAAGGCTTGGTCTATCCCATTGTGGGCGGGATTCTGATCGCGACACCTTGTGAGACTGTTGGGAAGCCCTCTCCTGGGATCTACCGGCCACGTCGTCCTCCATTTCAGGTGCAATGCGGCCGGTAGATCGTGCCCTATATTACAACAGTGACTATACTTCAAAATACTTCTTTGGCTGTAAAACCATTTGTGATGTCCTGAGGTTGTGAAAGATGCTTTATAAATGCAAGTCTTTGTTTTACTTTGTATATATCAATGGTTGATGCCCTGTTTGTCCTAAAGGCTGTTGATCCCTGGCAACACTGGGGTGCCTGGTGAACCCGGGAAACACTGAACATGTGCCTGCAACAGTCCCTTTAAAAAAAATGGCAGTCCTCTTCAGCATTCAAGGTATTTCTTTCAGCGATAGCCCAGCAGCGAATCAACACTGATACCCAGCATGGTGAGACTCGGTATACCTCATACATGTGAAACTGATTGGGAAATCAGACAGGGATTATGAGTTGTATCGCCAAGGTGAAAGGTCAAAAATGTTATATATGAAGTGCTCTCAAACTAATGACCCTCTACTTGCAGCCCCTTTCCCAATCCTGGGACCTTGCGCAAGATCAGTGGCAAACATTAAGAACGGGCAAATCAGAGCACTTATATTGGGATGTCTGCCCTATGGGTATTTGAAGCCTTTTTTTAGAAGTAAACTAAAAATAACCACTTCAAATCATGAACCTCATCTTCCATGGTGACTCACCATGTCAAACCATCAAACCATTATCAGAGAGGGAAATTACCAAACTATAATAATCACAAATTCACTAAGTTCACTCATGGCGTGTACTGGTTTTTTTTTAAATCCAATTTTAGGAGGCTACCTTAGATTTCAATGGTGGTAACATTGACACAAAAATCTCACTGTTTATCCCAAGGCTTCTGCAGTTCACCATTGAAGCTTGAGCCGAACATTGGGTTATTCTCTGTGAAAAATACACTCCTTAGGATAAAAACCTGAGAAATCATAGGGCATTATTAATCCAGGCAATGGAGGTCTCACCCGCTGACAGGAAATGCAGGGGTTGGCTCTGCAGGGCCCTCTTCCCGGTGCTGGGTCCCTTGATGAGGCACTAGACTAGGCCCGCCTCCAAAAGCAGATAAGCAAACAAAACAGGGTTTGCTTTTTAGGCCCCCCTCATGGCAACTGCCCTGCCTGCCACTGGTTGAATAAAAGCGGCAGCAGGATGACGCCACTTAGGGGTCCACTTAAGGACTTCAAGTGGAGGCAGGGTGAGAAGGCCACCCATGAGCCTTCCTGCCTTGGACTTGACCAGCATCGTCTCACCCAATTAAATGTACTCCCCCTCCAAATATGCCTCAGAACAGGGCACTAAACTCTGCCCATTATGGATGTAAATTATTCTAGGGCAATAGTGCATCAGTAGCCCATTTTACATCCCATCTGATTTTCTTATTGAGAAAGAAAACTGATGCATCATCTCCTACTTTGGGCTATCCAAACCCAATTTCACCCTTTGGTTCCACCCGCACTGATCTTTGCTAGTCAATGTGAGTGTATAACTGTTGAAAATAAGATTGGACCGAACTGTGATGGGCCTGTGAGTGATTAACCCACTGATATTCATAATGTAAACATATAAATGAGGAGTGACTGTGATGAACGTATCATAAAATAATACACCATGACTTCCGGGTGCGGCTATGCAGAGCTAGGTCGCATGTTCGGTAGCTCCCGCTTGGAACGGACTTTTGGGCTCTTTACAGGACCCCCACGGAATTTGTTTGACATTTCCCGGTGTGGGAAGAAGACTGCAACATTCCCCCGTCAGTGTCCCCCAGGAATGGTATGTCTCTTGGTTACCAGACCCGGCAGAATCAGTAAAAGATTTGGCTGGAACTGCAGGATAAACAGAGCCTCTTCCAGCATGCAGGCAGGGGAGGGGCAAGCTTAAAGCTGCAAGCTGACTTGAGGGCCTTTATTAAAGGTGAATTCTAGCAGCAGAGGGAACAACTGTGAAAAGATCTACCAAGGCCACCGAAGAAGTGGGGACGAGGCTTCCGGTGGCGGCCATGGAGGAGTAGGTCACGCATTCGGCAGCTCCTGTCTGGAACGGACTCTCAGACCTTTTTCAGGAGTTTCCACAGACTTTTTGGGGCAGATTGGTGAAGCGAACACTGCCTAAAGGATTCCCTCTCGAGACTTCCGGTTGCGGCTATGCGGAGCTAAGTCGCACATTCGGCGGCTCCCGCAAAAACAGACTTTTGGGGCACTTTTCAGGGCCCCCAAGGGCACTTTTTCGACGTTTCCCGGTGTGGGAAGGAGTTAATAATAGCTCCCCGTCAGTATATGGCTTTAACTAGGAGTGGGGCGACAAAAAAGGTGGTGGTGGACCAGAAGAAGGGAGGGAAGAAGGACAAAATGGCGGCAGGCGGAGACCAGGCAGCGTGGAGGCATTGGGCAGAGGAGCAAGAGGAGGGTATCCAGCGCTGCCTCAGAGAGATTAAAACGGACCTGCTAGAGCCGATGAAGGCTTCTATTGATAAGCTGCTGGAGACACAGACGGCCCAGGGGGTGGCGATCCGAGAGGCTCGACAAAAGATCTCTGACAATGAGGATGAGATCTTGGGCCTGGCGGTAAAGGTGGAGGCGCACGAGGCGCTCCACAAGAAATGGCAGGAGCGGTTCGAAGAGATGGAGAATCGGTCGAGGCGGATGAATCTGCGGATTCTGGGCCTCCCGGAGGGGCTGGAGGGGCCGGACATGGGGGCCTATGTGGTCACCATGTTGAACTCGCTGTTGGGAGCGGGGTCCTTCCAGGGGCCCCTGGAGCTGGAAGGGGCCCATAGAGTGTTGGCGAGGAGGCCCAAGGCTAACGAGCCTCCAAGGGCGGTGCTGGTGCGGTTCCATCGGTTCGTCGATCGGGAGTGTGTGCTCAGGTGGGCCAAGAAGAAGAGGAGCAGCAGGTGGGAGAACGCGGAGGTTCGGATATATCAGGACTGGAGTGCGGAGGTGGCGAAGAGGAGGGCCGGGTACAATCGAACGAAGGCAGTGCTGCACAGGAAGGGGGTGAAGTTTGGCATGTTGCAGCCGGCGTGACTGTGTGTTACCTACAAGGACTGGCACCATTATTTTGAGTCTCCGGAGGAGGCGTGGGCTTTTGTTCAGGCCGAGAAGCTGAACACAGACTGAGGGTCGGGATGGGCGATTGGGGACTGCGGTGGATGTGTTATGTCTATTTTTGGTTTGGGGGTGGGGGGGGGGCCTTTGCAATGTTTTGGGTTTCTTTTTCTCTGTGTTTTTCTCTTTCGGGTTGGGGAGGGTGGATGGGACGGATTGGGCACTGTTTTGGTTGGTGGCGGGGCCTGGTAGGTTGAGAGCGCGGGCTTTTTTCCCACGCTGAAGACTGGGGGGGGCGGGGCCGGGGCGGGGAAGCGAGGATTGTTTCCCGCGCTTAGAACGGAGTGGGAGGGGGAGAGCCTGTGGATGGGGAGCGGGAGAGGAGGGTGTGCCACACAATGGGAGGAGTCGAAGGGGAGGCGGGAGTGGCCGGGGTCAGCAGGAGTCAGCTGACTTGCAGAAGTGCAATGGGGGGAGTAAACCAGCAAGGCTGGGTCCTAGCCGGGGGGGGCGGGCGGGGGGAGGAATCGAGTTGCTGCTGCTAAGGTCAAGGAGGAGCTGGAGCGAATGGGGGGGTCGAGACGGGAGTATGCCGCTGTGGGGAACGGGCCGGGTGGGGGGTGCGGGCGCGTGGCTGGCTGAGGAGGGGTCATGGCTAGTTGGCGGGGGAGGGGGGCGGGTAGCCCCCCTGATCTGGCTGATAACCTGGAATGTAAGGGGACTGAATGGGCCGGTTAAGCGGGCCCGCGTGTTCGCGCACCTGAAGGGGCTCAAGGCGGATGTGGTTATGCTCCAGGAGACACACCTGAAGTTGGCAGACCAGGTAAGACTGAGGAAAGGGTGGGTAGGTCAGGTGATTCATTCTGGGCTTGATGCCAAAAATCGAGGGGTGGGGATCTTGGTGGGAAAGAAGGTGTCATTCGAGGCGTCGAGCATTGTGGCAGATAATGGCGGTAGGTACATAATGGTAAGTGGTAAGTTGCAGGGAGAGAGGGTGGTACTGGTCAATGTGTATGCTCCGAACTGGGACGATGTGGGTTTTATGCGGTGTATGTTGGGTCGGATCCCAGACTTGGAAGTGGGGGGCCTGATAATGGGGGGAGACTTTAACACGGTGTTGGATCCGGCACTGGATCGCTCCAGGTCTAGGACGGGTAGGAAGCCGGCGGCGGCTAGAGTATTGAAGGGATTTATGAACCAAATGGGAGGGGTGGACCCTTGGAGATTTGCAAGGCCAGGGGCGAGGGAATTTTCATTCTTCTTACATGTCCATAAGGCTTATTCCCGAATTGACTTTTTCACCTTGAGTAGGGCGCTGATAGCGAGAGTAGAGGATACTGAGTATTCGGCAATAGCCATTTCGGACCACACTCCACATTGGGTGGACTTGGAGATGGGGGAGGAGAGGGACCAGCGCCCGCTGTGGCGCTTGGAGGTGGGGCTGTTGGCGGACGAGAAGGTGAGCGAGTGGGTCCGAGGAAGTATAGAGAGGTACTTGGAGACCAACGACAACGGGGAGGTCTGAGTGGGGATGGTATGGGAGGCATTGAAGGCGGTGGTGAGGGGAGAGCTGATCTCCATTAAGGCCCACAAGGAGAGGAGGGAGCGGGGGGAGAGGGAGAGGCTGGTGGGGGAGATGGTGAGGGTAGACAGGAGGTATGCGGAAGAGCCTGAGGAAGGATTGTTGAGGATGAGGCGCAGCCTCCAGGCCGAATTCGACCTGGTGACCACCAGGAAGGCGGAGGTGCAGTGGAGGAAGGCCCAGGGGGCGGTCTACGAGTATGGGGAAAAGGCAAGCCGGATGCTGGCGCATCAGCTTCGGAAGCGGGACGCAGCTAGGGAGATCAGGGTAGTTAAGGACAGGGGTGGGGGGAGTGTGGTGCGGAGTGGGGTTGGCATCAATGGGGTCTTCAGGGACTTCTACGAGGAATTGTACCGATCCGAGCCCCCACGGGAGGAGGGAGGGATGGGCCGTTTCCTGGACCAATTGAGGTTTCCAAAGGTGGAAGAGGGACTGTTGGCGTGACTGGGGCACCCGATTGGGCTGGAGGAGCTGATCAAAGGGATAGAAAGCATGCAGGCGGGGAAGGCACCGGGGCCGGACGGTTTCCCGGTCGAGTTCTATGAAAAAGATATGGACCTGTTGGGCCCCTATTAGTTAGGACCTTTAATGACGCAAGGGAGCGGGGGGGGGGGCTTTACCCCCGACGATGTCCCGGCACTGATCTCCTTGATCCTGAAGCGGGACAAGGATCCCCTGCAATGTGGGTCTTACAGACCGATTTCCTTGCTAAATGTAGATGCCAAGGTGCTGGTGAAGGTCTTAGCCACGAGGATTGAGGATTGTGTGCCGCAGATCATCCATGAAGACCAGACGGGGTTTGTGAAGGGGAGACAGTTGAATGCGAATGTGCGGAGGCTTTTGAACGTTATCATGATGCCGGCGAGGGAGGGGGAGGCGGAGATCGTGGTGGCGATGGACGCTGAGAAAGCCTTCGATATGGTAGAGTGGGGGTACCTGTAGGAGGTGCTGAAGAGGTTCGGGTTTGGGGAAGGGTTTGTCAGGTGGGTTAGGCTGTTGTATGAGGTCCCGATGGTGAGTGTGGCCACAAATAGGAGGAGGTCCGAGTACTTTTGGTTGCACCGAGGGACGAGACAGGGGTGCCCCCTGACCCCCTGCTCTTCGCACTGGCGGTTGAACCCCTGGCTATGGCACAGAGAGTCGAGGAACTGGAGGGGGTTGGTGCGGAGTGGGGGAGGAGCATAGGGTGTCGCTTTATGCGGACGACCTGATGCTGTATGTGGCGGACCCGGTGGGAGGAATGCCAGAGGTAATGAGCATCCTTGGGGAATTCGGGGACTTTTCGGGGTACAAGCTCAATATGGGGAAGAGCAAGCTGTTCGTAGTTCAGCCAGGGGACCAGGAGCTCCCACTAAAAAGGGCGGAGAGGAGCTTCAGATATTTGGGGGTCCAGGTGGCCAGGAGCTGGGGGGCCCTGCATAGGCTTAACTTTACAAGGCTGGTGGAGCAAATGGAGGAGGAGTTCAAGAGGTGGGACGCGTTGCCGCTGTCCTTGGCGGGTAGGGTGCAGTCAATCAAAATGACGGTGCTCCCAAGGTTTTTGTTCCTGTTCCAGTGCCTCTCCGTGTTTATCCCGAAGGCTTTTTTCAGGCGGGTTAACAGGAGTATAATGGGGTTTGTGTGGGTGCGAGGGACTCCGAGGGTGAGGGGTGTTCCTGGAGCGGAGTAGATACAGGGGGGGGCTGGCGCTGCCCAACCTCTGTGGGTACTACTGGGCCGTCAATGCGACAATGGTGCGCAAGTGGGTGATGGAGGGGGAGGGGGCTGCATGGAAGAGGCTGGAGACGGCGTCCTGTGTTGGTACGAGTCTGGGGGCGCTGGTAACAGCGCCGCTGCCGCTCCCTCCAAGGAGGTATACCATGAGCCCGGTGGTGGTGGCGGCCCTCAAGATTTGGGGGCAGCGGAGGCGGCATAGGTGGGAAGTTGGGGCCTCGATGTGGACCCCATTACGGGGGAACCACCGGTTCGCCCCAGGAAGAACAGGTGGAGGGTTTTTGGGGTGGCACAGGGCAGGGATACGAAAGTTAGGGGACCTGTTTGTGGACGGAAAGTTCGCGAGCTTGGGTGAGCTGGAGGAGAAGTACGGGCTTCCCCCGGGGAACACCTTCAGGTACTTACAGGTTAGGGCGTTTGCCAGACGGCGGGTGGTGGAATTCCCGCGGCTACTGCCACACACAGTACAGGACAGGGTGCTCTCGGGGGGGGGGGGGGGGGGGGGGAAGATCTCGGAAACTTACCAGGTGATGCATGAGGAAGAGGAGGCCTCGGTGGTGGAGTTGGGAGAGGAGATCGAAGAGGGGACGTGGGCAGCTGCCCTCGGGAGGGTGAATTCTTCCTCTTCGTGCACGAGGCTCGGCCTCATACAGTTTAAGGTGCTGCACAGGGCACACATGACCGGGACAAGGATGAGCCGGTTCTTTGGGGGTGAGGACAGGTGTGTTAGGTGCTCAGGGAGCCCAGCAAATCACACCCATATGTTCTGGGCATGCCCAGAGCTGAAGGAATTTTGGAAGGGCGTAGCGAGGATGGTGTCGAGGGTGGTAGGATCCAGGGTCAGACCGGGCTGGGGGCTCGCAATATTTGGGGTGGCAGAGGAGCCGGGAGTGCAGGAGGCGAAAGAGGCCGGAATTCTGGCCTTTGCGTCCCTGGTAGCCCGGCGAAGGATTCTCCTTCAGTGGAAAGATGCGAGGCCCCCAAGCGTGGAATCCTGGATCAGCGATATGGCAGGGGTCATTAAATTGGAGAGGGTGAAATTCGCCTTGAGAGGGTCGGTACAAGGGTTCTTTAGGCGGTGGCAACCGTTCTTAGACTTTCTGGCAGAACGATAGACATTGGTCAATGGCAGCAGCAGCTCGGGGGGGCGGTTTACTTTATTTTTTGTTTATGTTATTTACACTGGAGGGTATACACCTGTTGTGTTAAGTCGGGGTGTTAATGTTAATTTATTATTTATGTACAGGGAGGGAGGGGTTTGGGGGGTTGCTTTTTTAGATTGTGTTTTGTACTTAGCCTTGTTGGGTTCTTTTTTCTTTCTCATTTTGTTATTGATATTTTATGAAAACCTTTAATAAAAATTTTTTTAAAAATAAATAAAATAATACACCATAGAAGGAGACCACTCAGCCTTTGAGAAGAGCTACACAATTAGTCCCACTCCCCTGTACTTTCCCCATAGCCCTGCTGGTATTTATCCAATTTCCTTTCATTAGTTACTATTGAATTTGCTTCCTTCAGATTCGAACAACTTGTTGCATAAACAAGTTCTCCATTGAGCCGAAGAAATGTCACTGACCGCTTCTTTTAATCCATTTCTTTTAGAATTTGATGCACCATCAATTACACACGAGGCAAGTTGTAGGAAACAAAGTAATGGTTTAATACTCTAAGATGTAGCCTGTCTGCTGCTAACCCAGACTGGAGACAGGGCTACAGATCAGTCAACTATATACAACATCCAGTGGGGCGGAGCCACGGAAGAACAACAACATATAATACAGTGAGTAACAATGGAACAAACAGTAATAGAGAATATATACAACGCTGTAAGTAACAGTGGAAGGATAATAACAGTGGTCCACCACATTCACCCCCTGTTTTTTAAAAAAAAATCCATCAAACTTATAGATTAAGTCTATCAGGAACTTTAACCGTCCGCTGTGATCTCCTCAGTCCTGGCTGTGGAGTGTGCACTGGTGTCAAGACCTGCGACTCCGGGAGCGTCGACTGAGAGGGAGATGGTGTAGGCGCGGGGGCGATGGTAATGGAGGTAGACGGTGGAGGATCGGGTGGGGGACCAGCGGGTGCCAGGTCCCGGAGGACGACTGTGTCCTGCCGCCCGTCCTGATGTGCCACGTAGGCATATTGTGGATTAGCGTGGAGAAGCATAACCCGCTCGACTAGGGGATCGGTTTTGTGGTTCGTCTCATACTTCCGGAGAAGGACAGGCCCTGTGGCTGTCAGGCAGGATGGGAGCGAGACCCCTGAGGTGGGACTTCCTCGGGAAGACAAACATATGTTCCTGAGGGGTCTCGTTGGTGGCTGTACACAGAAGTACCGGATAGAGTGGAGCGCATTGGGAAGGACCTCCTGCCAGCGGGAGACTGGGAGACGTCTAGACCATAGGGCCAGGAGGACGGCCTTCCAGACCGTCGCGTTCTCCCTCTCCACCTGTCCATTTCCCCAGGGGTTGTAGCTGGTAGTTCTGCTTGAGGCGATGCCCTTGCTGAGCAAGAACTGACGCAGCTCATCACCCATGAATGAGGAGCCCCAATCACTGTGGATGTAGGTGGGGAAACGAACAAGGTGAAGAGGCTGTGCAGGGCCTAAATGACAGTGGCCGAGGTCATGTCAGGGCATGGGATAGCGAAGGGAAAACTCGAGTACTCATCAACGATGTTGAGGAAGTACACATTACGTTCGGTGGAGGGATAGGGGCCCTTTGAAGTCGATGCTAAGGCGCTCAAAGGGGCGTGAAGCCTTCACCGGTTGCGCTCTATCTGGCCGATAGAAGTGCAGTTTGCACTCCACGCAGACCTGACAGTCCCTGGTCACGATCCTGACCTCCTCGATGGAGTAAGGCAGGTTGCGGGCCTTGACAAAATGAAAAAAACAGGTGACCCCCGGGTGACAGAGGTCATTGTGGAGGGCCTGAAGTCGGTCTACTTGTGCGCTGGCACATGTACCGCGGGACAGGGCATCTGGGGGCTCATTAAATTTCCCAGGGCGAGACAAGATGTCGTAATTGTAGGTGGAGATTTCGATCCTCTACCTCAGAATCTTGTCGTTCTTGATCTTGCCCCGCTGTGTAGTATTGAACCGTTGGTCAGTGAGGAGAGTGAATCGCCTGCCGGCTAGGTAATGCCTCCAATGTCGCACAGCTTCCACAATGGCCTGGGCTTCCTTTCCGACTGAGGAGTGTCGAATTTCGGAGCCCTGGAGGGTACGGGAGAAGAAAGCCACGGGCCTGCCCGCCTGGTTGAGGGTTGCGGCCAGAGCAAAGTCAGACGCATCGCTCTCCACCTGGAACGAGATGGACTCGTGCACAGCGTGCATCGTGGCCTTGTCAATGTCTGCCTTGATACGGTTGAAGGCTAGGCGGGCCTCAGCCGACAGGGGAAAAAGGATGGATTTTATGAGTGGGCGGGCCTTGTCCGTATAGTTGGGGACCCACTGGGCATAGTACGAGAAGAGCCCCAGGCATCTCTTCAGGACCTTGGGGCAGTGGGGAAGGGGAAGTTGAAGGAGGGGGTGCATGCGGTCGGGATCGGGCCCTCGGACTCCATTTTCCACAACGTAGCTGAGGATGGCTAGGCGGGTCGTGCGGAAAACGTACTTCTCCTTATTATACGTAAGATTAAGAAGCTTGGCGGTGTGAAGGAAATGCTGGAGGTTAGTGTCATGGTCCTGCTGGTCATGGCCGCAGATGTTGACATTATCCAGATACGGGAATGTGGCCCGCAGCCCGTACTGGTCAACCATTCGATCCATCTCCCATTCGAAGACCGAGACCCCATTGGTGCCGCCGAAGGGGACCCTGTGGAAGTGGTAGAGGCGGCCATCTGTCTCGAAGGCCGTGTAATGGCGATCCTCCGGGCGGATAGGGAGCTGGTGGTACGCGGACTTCAAGTCTACCATGGAGAAGACTCGGTACTGCGCAATCTGGTTGACCATGTCAGATATGCGGGGAAGGGGGTACGCATCGAGCTGCGTGTATCGCTTGATCGTCTGACTATAGTCGACGACCATCCGGAGCTTCTCACCAGCCTTTACGACCAACACTTGGACTCTCCAGGGGCTTGTACTGGCATCTATGATCCCTTCCCGTAGGATTCGCTGGACCTCTGACCTGATAAAGGCCTTGTCCCGAGCACTGTATCGTCTGCTCCTGGTGGCGACGGGCTTACAGTCCGGGGTGAGGTTAGCGAAGAGCGGGGGTGGGGCGCCCTTAAGGGTCGCGAGGCTACAGATGGTGAGAGAGGGCAGGGGTCCACCGAATGTTAAGGTCAGGCTTCGGAGGTGGCATTGGAAGTCTAGGCCTAATAAAAGGGGAGCGCAGAGATGAGTGAGGACGTAGAGTTTAAAGTTAACGTACTCTACGTCACTTATCGCAAGAGCTGCAACACAGTACCCCTGGACCTTAACAGAGTGTAATCTGGAAGCCAGGGAGATTGTCTGGGACGCAGGAAAAATTTGGAGGGAGCAGCGCCTTACTGTATCCGGATGGACGAAGCTGTCCGTGCTCCCGGAGTTGAATAAGCAGGTCGTCTCGTGCCCATTGATCCGGACGGTCATCATGGAGTTCTCGAGATGATGGGGCCAGGACTGGTCGAGGGTGACGGAGGTGAGCTGCGGAAGGTGGCTGGTCTGGTCGGTGGTAGCGGGTGGCATCAAAGATGGCAGCCCCTGCGAGTCGCACGTGGCGGGTCGCGTAGAAGATGGCGGCCCCCACGAGTCGCACGTGGAGGTCGCGTTGGAGATGACGAACAAGATGGCGGACTCCATGGGGCGCACAAGACAGATGACGCGTTAGAAGGGGGCGGTCCCGACAGGCAAGAAAGCACATGGTGGGATTTGGATGTTTTAGGGCAGGCCTGGCAGACTTTTGCAAAGTGGCCCTTCTTACCGCAATCGCTGCAGGTCGCGCTCCGAGCTGGGCAGCGTTATCTGGAGTGCTGACCCTGGCCGCAGAAGTAGCAGGACGGTCCCCCGGAGTTGGCAGGCTGCCGCGGAGCACAGGCTTGTGACACCCCCAGATCATGTGATGGCTGCGCCCAGGACGCCCACGAGGATGCCGCGTGGTCGGGCGTGAAGGCATCCATATTCCGGAAGGCCACTTACAGGGAGTTCGTGAGCCGCACTGTGTCGTTTAGGTCGAGGGGACCCCCTTCGAGCAGGCGCTGACGGATGTAGTCAGACCTAACGCCGGCCACATAGGCGTCCCGGATCAGGAGCTCGGTATGTTGAACTGCCATTGCTGCCTGGCAGCTACAATTCCGGGCGAGTAACCGCAGATCACGCAGGAACTCGGCCAAAGATTCTCCTGGGCGCTGACGCTTCATGGTGAGAGGTGCAGGGCGTACACCTCATTTACCGCCCTCACGTACTGCCCTTTGAGGAGTGTAATCGCTTTGTCGTACGTGGCTGCGTCTCTGATGAGGGTAAATATTCGGTGGCTCACCCGGGCATTGAGGACCCGAAGCTTGTGCTCCCCTGAGACGGCGTCAGTGGAAGAGTCGAGGGAGGCCTGGAAACAGCTTAGCCAATGCTGGAAGATCGCGGTGGCGTCGGCTGCCTCTGGGTCCAGGTCCAATCACTCAGGCTTGAGTGACTTATTCATCGTACTACCTTAAGAGTATTAAATTGATGCACCATCAATTACACACGAGGCAAGTTGTAGGAAACAAAGTAATGGTTTAATACTCTAAGATGTAGCCTGTCTGCTGCTGAACCCAGACTGGAGACAGGGCTACAGATCAGTCAACTATATACAACACCCAGTGGGGCGGAGCCACGGAAGAACAACAATATATGACACCGTGAGTAACAATGGAATAAACAGTAACAGAGAATATATACAGTGCTGGAAGTAACAGTGGAACTACAATAACAGTGGTTCACCACAGAATTATCGGGAAGTCTCAAATCCAACTAACTGTTAATTATAAAGAGAAATGCTGGCATTTCTAAAAAAGCGTTATTCTGTCTCTCAGGATGTTTCCAAGTGCTTCACAGGCAACAAATTACTTTGATGCACAGTCGCCGTTGCTATGCAACCCTACATTATGGAAATTTACCTAAATTATTGGATATTCATGTAGCAGATTGCCAAATATTCCTTTCACAGCAAACAATGGCTTTAGCAAAACAAAAAATTATATTCTTCTGACATCATCAACAGCTATGTTTGTGTCAACATCCAGTCTAAATGGATGCATTTGTTTCCTCTGTTTTTCTGGCAGATCAATCACATTTTTAGGCACAGTTTTGGAGGTTAGGCTTCTAAAATGCTGTTAATATTGCTTTTCTACTTAGCTTTTTAGAATAGATAATTTTAAGGGGCTTTCAATGTTTGTGGATCCAGGGGTTTGCAATTCATTACAATATTAACCCTCAATGCTGTACATACTATGTATTTTCAATAGGTAAAATCAGGGTTTGACCTTGAAGAGCAGATGGGAATCAGGGTATGTCTGATTATTGTTTGTACATAAATCACTTTACAATGATTATCCAAATTATAATAGACCACCAGGAGACTGGGAATTGACAGACTCCGAGGATTTAACTACAAGCTACAACTTATATTAAAATGGGCATATACCAGATGGCTTGCCTGTCCAAGCTTTCTAAATAAAGTCTTTATGACCCATTTAGATTCCTACCACACATCCCCATGAGGCACATACAAGATTAGGTGAATATTTACATTATTTTGCTGGTATGTCTGATTGCAAATACTTAGAGCATCTTGGTGGACTGATGAAGGGTTTATCCATTAATGATGTGACAATGCTGAGAACAGCCCTTTCCAAACCTCCAGGACATTCAAATAGGATAGGGTGACAAGTAAGAAATCAAAGGGCAAATAGAGTTGATTGCCTGGGGATTATGGTCCTGAGTGTTAGTAACTCTTGTGTTCTGCTTCTTACATACTTTGATGCAATCTAAGTTTCTTACAGAATTTTTCTATATAAAATCACATAACTTCTGGGTTCTCCATCATTGCATTTAGCGGGTACCCCTATGATGTACTGGGAATCCCTCTAGGAAGTTCCCATGTAAGGGTTTACCAGCAATTGCCCAGAAGCGCTAACTTCCTCTGGACAATTGTGTTGTGCTTTGAGTCATCCAACAAAAACGATTTAAATTGCTAAGTTTGGATGGTTTTGCCCTGATAAGAGTTAGAAGGGGAAAAAAACTTCAAACTCCAGAGTAACTATTTAAACACCCAGACTCCGCCTTGCACGGGAACCTTGCCACGCATACGAACCCCCGCAGAAGACCCACCACACCACACCCACACCCCACTGCTCCCCCCTCCCCGTTCGACCTGACCTGAACCCTGCCCCCGGCCTGACCGGACTCGGTTGGGCATAGTAAGAAGTCTTACAACACCAGGTTAAAGTCTGGACTCACCTGATGAAGGAGCTGCGCTGTGAAAGCTAGTGACTCGAAACAAATCTGTTGGACTTTAACCTGGTGTTGTAAGACTTCTTACTGTGCCAACTTGATCCAGGTATTCCTTCAACTTTCTACTTGGGTTTTTCTTCTAGAACATGAGAGATTATTTTGAATAAATATTACATTCCCCAGACATTTCTTCCTCTTTTGCTCCCTTAATAAGCAAAAATAAATGATTATTGGACATTTATATTGTGAAAATGCAACTAAGCCCCACAGTCAGAAAAATAAGACATTTTATATTCCGATTTTAAGTACCAGTTTAAATACAAGGTTCTTATCAAAGCAAGTGTCGTCAATAGAATAGGTGATGTGGAAAAAATAGATCAGAAGTTGATATACTGAATTAATGTGTCACCACACACACTAGTTCTGAGAAAATCATGCATTTAATAATGAACTTAAACAATGTGAGGTATTTTATTTGTTGATATAACTTTGGAAGAAGCTGGAAAAACACATCAGGTTTGTCAGCATCTGTGGAGAAAAAGCCTGTCAATGACAGCTTAGAGCCTTCTTCAGAGAAATAAAGAATGAACAAGTAGCATCAAGGAAAAGCAAAGAGGTAATAAACATTGAGAAGGGAGCATGAGTTGACTAACTATAGCAGTGTTTTAAAACTTTTTTTTAAAGCACAATGGTGCAGTGGTTAGCACTGCAGCCTCATGGCACTGAGGACCCGGGTTCGATCCCAGCCCCGGGTCACTGTATGTGTGGAGTTTGCACATTTTCTCTGTGGCTGCGTGGGTCTCGCCCCCACAACCCAACATGTGCAGCTGAAGTGGATTGGCCACGGTAAATTTGCCTTTAATTGGAAAAAGAGAATTGGGCATTCTAAATTTATTTTTAAAAGAAGACAGTGACCTGGTGTTTTAAACTTTTTTTCCCAGGACCCACTTTTACCAACTGGCTGACCTTCGCAACCCACACCGGTTGACCTTCGCCACCCACGCCGGCCGGCCTTTGCGACTCATGGCGGCTGACCTTCGCGGCTCACGCTGGCTGACCTTCGCCACACACACCGGCCGATCTTTGCGACCCACGCCAGATGACCTTTGCGACCCACACTGGCAGACCTTCGCAACCCACGCCGGCCAACCTTCGTGACACACCATTAACTTACCTTTAATGTGACAGGCCTCCTGGCATGTCGGATCCATGCTGCCACCTATCCTCCATTCTCCAGCTCCTCCTTGGGCTTGTCCTCCAGCCCCTCCTGGTCTGTCATCCTCCTCCTCAGACAAGGCCGCATGTCCCTCTGCCTCCTCCTGCTCCTTCTCTTCCTCCAGCATGTCGCCCCACTGCTGTGCCAGATTGTGGATGGCACAGCGGGAGACCTTCTGGAGGCTATACTGCAGGGCACCATCAGAGTGCTCAAAGCATCGGAATGTCATTTTCAGCAGTCCGATGTACTGCTCAACGAAAGCATGGGTGGCAATGTGCACCTCCTTATAATGGGTCTCCATCTCGGTATCAGGCCTCTGCAACAGCATTATCAGCCATTTCCTCAGCGGGTATCCCTTGTCCCCCACGAACCAACCCGTCATCCTGGGGTGGTCTTCAAAGACACTGGGGTTCTCTGAGTGCCCCAGGATGTAGCTGTCATTCACACTCCCAGAGTAGCAGGCACATGCGTGTATGATTCTGAGGCAATGGGCACACAATCTGAACATTCAGGGAGTGGAATCCCTTCCTATTAATATGGGGCACTCCCATTGCCCCGATGCTCGCAGGATGAATGCGTGCTGTCGATCGTCCCCGGACATGGGGCTTCCTGGCGATGGTGGTGAATCCTACAGTCCGGGCGTCTTGGTGGGTCTGGCCCAGCTTGAAGGTGATATAGTCTGATGCCTGGGCGTACAGAGCATCAGTCACCTCTAAAATGCACCTGTGGGCCGAAGATTGTGATATGACACAGGTCCGCGTTCGACCTCTGGAGTGACCCAGTAGCGTAAATGTTTAGGCCTGCGGTGACCTTTACGGCCACCGGGAGCAGATGTCCTCCGCCTCCACGGGGTGCCTCCGCCTCCATGGGGTGCCATGTCCATAAGGTGCCGTCTTCAGCCTGCCTTCTATGGCATCTGCCCACTTCCATTGCCACAAACAATGCAAAAGCAACCTCCATGGGATCAACACCAGCAAACACTGTTTTATCTGGAAGGAATTGAAGGAGAGAGACCGACAATCAGTGAAGGCTTCCATCCTGAGACCCTCAAATCAGCCAAGCCTCGCCCACCCTTACCATGACTGTCCCATCTTTTCTCGGAGTGCCATCTAGCGAGCCCCTCCGCCCCCCGCCCTTGGCCTGCTGCTGCTGCTGACCTCCTCCTAACGCTCCGTGAGATAGTCTAGGAACGGTTGCCACCGCCTGAGGAACCCCTGCACAGACCCTCGCAAGGCAAACTTTATCCTCTCCAGCTTGATGAACCCTGCCATGTCATTGATCCAAGCTTCCACACTAGGGGGATTTGCATCTTTCCATAGTAGCAAAATCCTCCGCCGGGCTACCAGGGACGCAAAGGCCAGAATACCGGCCTCTTTTGTCTCCTGCACTCCCGGCTCGTCCGATACCTCAAATAATGCTAATCCCCAGCTCGGCTTGACCCGGGCGTTCACCACCTTGGACATAGTCCTCGCAAAACCCCTCCAAGTCCCATCCAGCGCCGGGCACCACCAGAACATATGGATGAGTTTGCCGGGCTCCCCGAGCACCTCCCACATCTGTCCTCAACCCCAAAGAACCTACTCAACCTCGCCCCTGTCATATGCGCTCTCTGAGTAACTTTGAACTGTATTAGGCTGAGCCTGGCGCAAGAGGAGGAAGAATTAACCCTACTCAGGGCATCAGCCCACAGACCCTCATCTATCTCCTCCCCAAGCTCCTCCTCCCACTTGCCCTTTAACTCCTCCACCGAGGCCTCCTCCTCTTCCTTCAGCTCCTGGTAAATCGCCGAAACCTTGCCTTCTCCAACCCATACACCCGAAATCACCCTGTCCTGAATCCCACGTGCCGGAAGCAGCGGGAATTCCCTCACCTGCCGCCTCACAAACACCCTCACTTGCATGTACCCGAAAGCGTTTCCCGGGAGTAGCCCAAACTTCTCCTCCAGCGCCCCTAGGCTCGCAAACGTCCCATCGATGAACAGGTCCCCCATTCTTCTAATCCCTGTCCGATGCCAGCTCCGAAACCCCCCATCCATCCTTCCCGGGACGAACCGATGGCTCTCCCGAATCGGGGACCACACCGAGGCTCCCACCTCGCCCCTGTGCCGCCTCCACTGACCCCAGATCTTCAGCATCGCCGCCACCACCGGACTCGTGGTGTACCTTGTCGGCGACAGCGGCAGCGGTGCCATCACCAGCGCCCTCAGGCTCGTGCCCACACAGGACGCCATCTCTAGCCTCTTCCACGCCGCCCCCTCTCCCTCCATTACCCACTTATGGATCATCGCCACATTGGCTGCCCAATAATAGCCACATAAATTCGGCAGCGCCAGCCCCCCCCCTGTCCCTGCTACGCTCCAGAAACACTCTCTTCACCCTCGGGGTCTTATTCGCCCATACAAATCCCATGATGCTCCTGCTTACCCACTTGAAAAAGGCCTTTGAGATCAAAATGGGAAGGCACTGGAACACAAAGAGAAACCTCGGGAGGACCATCATTTTGACCGACTGCACCCTACCCGCCAGTGAGAGTGGCAGCATATCCCATCTTTTAAAATCCTCCTCCATCTGCTCCACCAACCGTGTCAAATTGAGCTTGTGCAGGGCCCCCCAACTCCTAGCTACTTGGATCCCTAGGTACCGAAAGCTCCTTTCCGCCCTCTTCAGCGGTAGCTCATCTATCCCCTTTCCCTGGTCCGCTGAATGCACCACAAAGAGCTCACTCTTCCCTACGTTGAGTTTATACCCCGAAAAGTCCCCAAGCTCCCTAAGAATCCGCATGACCTCCGCCATCCCCTCCACTGGATCCGCAACATACAACAACAGGTCATCGGCATACAACGACACCCGGTGTTCCTCCGCCGGTTCGTAGCCACACTCGCCTTCTCCCCATACTCATACGCCGCCCCCTGCACTTTCCTCCACTATGCCTCTGCTTTCCCCGTGGTCAACAGGTCGAATTCCGTCTGGAGGTTCCGTCGCTCCCTAAGTAGCCCCTCCTCGGGGGCCTCTGCATACCTCCTGTCCACCCTTAAAATCTCCCCCACCAACCTCTCCCTCTCCCTCCCCCTCCCCTCTCTCTTCTCCCTGTGGGCCCTAATGGAGATTAGCTCTCCCCTGACCACCGCCTTCAACGCCTCCCAGACTGCCCCCACCTGCACCACTCCATTGTCGTTGGCCTCCAAGCATCGTTCAATACACCCCCGCACCCGCCCGCACCCCCCCTCATCTGCCAACAGTCCCACATCAAGGCGCCACAGCGGGCGCTGGTCCCTCCCCTCCCCCAACTCCAGCTCCACCCAATGCGGGGCGTGGTCTGAGATGGCTATGGCCGAATATTCCGTTCCCTCCACTTTCAGGATTAGCGTTCTACTCAAAATGAAAAAATCTATCCGGGAGTAGGCTCAATGGACGTGGGAAAAGAAGAAAAATTCCCTGGCCAGCGGCCTGGAAAACCTCCATGGATCCACTCCCCCCATCTGGTCCATAAACCCTCTGAGCATCTTGGCCGCAGCTGGCCTCTTACCCGTCCTGGACCTAGAACGGTCAAGTGCTGGGTCCAGCACTGTGTTGATGTTCCCCCCCCCCCATTATCAAGCTTCCTACCTCCAGATCCGGAATCCGACCCAGCATGCGTTTCATAAATCCGGCATCATCCCAATTCGGGGCATGTACGTACACCAGTACCACCCGCCCTGCCCCTCCAACACCGACACCCACACTCTCCCACAGCCCCCACATCAAATCCATTCACCCAGCACCAAAACAAAAAGAACATTCCCCAAACGCAGTAAACACAGTAAACATCCCCCCACGACAAACCCTCAGTTTGAGTCCAACTTTTCAGTCTGTATAAAGTTCCATGCCTTATCAGGCGTTTCAAAATAGTGGTGCCGATCTTGGAACGTGACCCACAATCGCACTGGCTGCAGCATCCCGAACTTCACCCGCTTCCGATGGAGCACCGCCTTAGCCCGGTTAAAACCAGCCCTCTTCTTAGCCACCTCCGCACTCCAGTCCTGGTAAATTCAGATCTCCGTGTTCTCCCACCTGCTGTTCCGCTCTTTTTTTGGCCCATCTCAGGGGACACTCTCTGTCCATAAAGCGGTGGAACCTCACCACTACAGCCCTTGGCGGCTCGTTGGCTTTGGGTCTCCTTGCCAGGACCCGATGAACTCCATCCAGCTCCAGGGGCCTCGGGAAAGCTCCCGCGCCCATCAGCGAATTGAGCATCGTGCTCATATATGCTCCGGCACGGGCCCCTCCACTCCTTCAGGGAGACCCAGAATCCGAAGATTCTTCCTCCTAGACCTATTCTCCAGGTCCTCAAATTTTTCCGCCCACCTCTTGTGCAGCGCCTTGTGCGCCTCCATCTTCACCGGCAGGCCCAAGATCTCGTCCTCGTTCTCCGAGGCTTTTTGCCGCCCCTCCCGGATCGCCGCCCCTTGGGCCTTCTGGGTCTCCACAAGCTTCTCAATCGCCGCCTTCATTGGCGCCAGCATTTCTGTCCTCAGCTCCTCAAAGCAGCGTTTAAGAAACCACTGCGCCCACGCTGCTTGGTCTCCACCTGCCACCATCTTGCTTTTCCTCCCTCGCACTTTCCGCTGCACCAGGATCACTTTTTTAACCGCTCCACTCCTGGTCCATTCCATATAATGACGGGGGGACCTTGCTGTCACCTTCCCACACTGGAAGCCATCGAACAATTGCCGTTGGGGCCCCTCTGAAGAGCCCAAAAGTCCGTTCCCGGCGGGAGCTGCCGAACCTAGAACCAGCAGAAAATGGATGAGTCAGTATGCTAATTTTTTCAAAGCTACCATTCACCATCTAAAACTACTGCAGAAGTGAATAATCAAATTGTTCAATTTCACTTCTTTTCAGCCACCAATTTTTTTCTTTACTCAGGCCCATGTACACAGCTGGGAATAACCTGAACACATGAAATTTGACACAGGGGAGGTGGTGGCATATTGGTATTGTCATCGGCCTGGTGACCTAGAGACCCAGTGTGATACTCTGGGGACCTGGGTTCAAATCCCGCCACAGTAGATGGTGGAAATTGAATCTAATAAATATCTGGAATTGAAAGTCTAATGATGACCATGAAACCATTGTCAATTGTCATTAAATCCCTTCCCCCGACCAGTGACTCACTAATGCCCTTTAGGGAAGGAAACCTGCAGTTTTCACCTGGTCTGTTTTGACTCTAGACCAACAGCAATGTGGTTGACTCTTAAATGCCCTCTAGCGAGCCACTCAGTTGTATCAAACCGCTACAAAGTCAATAAAAAGGAAAGAAACCGGATTGACAACCGTAGGCACTGGAAATGACACTGGCAAACCAAGCCCTGTCAATCCTGCAAAGTTCTCCTTGCTAACATCTGGGGGCTTGTGCCAAAATTAGGAGAGCTGTCTCACAGTCTACTCCAGCAACAGCCTGACACAGTCAAACTCACAGAATCATATCGTAGAGATAACATCTCAAACACTACTGTCACCATCCCTGGGTATGCCCTGTATCACCGGCAGGGCAGACTCAACATAGGTGGTGGCGGCGCAATGGTATACAGTTGAGAGGGAGTTATCCTGGGAGTCCAGACCCCATGATGTCTCACGGCTTCAGCTCAAACAAGGACAAGGAAACTTCCTGTTGATAACCACGTATCATTTACCGTCAGCTGATGAATCAGTACTCCGCCATGTTGAGCATCACCTGGAGGAAGCACTGAGTGTGACAAGGGCACAAAATGTACTCTGGGTGGGTGACTTCATTGTCAATCACCAAAAATGGCTCGGTATCACCACGACTGACTGAGCTGACTGAGTACTAAAGGACATATGTGCTAAATTGGGTCTGAGACAGGTGGTGAGAGAACCAACAAGAGGAAAAAATGTCTTCATCAATCTGACTGCTGCAGATGTATCTGTCCATGACAGTATCTGTAGAAGTGACCACTGCACAGTCCGTGCAGAGACAAAGTCCCATCTTCACATTGAGGATACCATCCATCATGTGTGCCACTACCAACGTGCTAAATGGAATAGATTCAGAACAGATCTAGCACTCAAGACTGGACATCCATGAGGCACTATGGACCATCAACAGCAGCAGGATTACACTCAGACACAATCTCTAAACTCATGGCCTAGCATATCCTCCACTGTACCATTACCACCAAGCCAGGGGATCAACTCTGGTTCAATGGAGGAGCAGCACCAGGCATACTGAAAAATGAGGTATCAAGCTGGACTACTTGCATGCCAAACAGAATAAGCAGCAAGTGATAGACAGAGCTAATCAATTCCGCAACCAACAAATCAGATCTAAGCTCTGCAGATCTGCCACATCCAGCTGTGAATGGTGGTGGACAATAGAGCAGGAGGCTCCACAATTCTGTGCTATCCTCAATGATGGAGGAGCCTAGCACATCAGTGCAAAGGTCCAGGCTGAAGCATTCACAATAATCTTCAACCAGAAGAGCCTCGTGGATGATCCATCTAGGTCTCCTCCAGAGGTCGCCAGCATCACAGATGCAGTCTTCAGCCAATTCGACTCACCCCACATGATATCAAGAAACAGTGAAGGCACTGGATACTGAAAAGGTTGTGGGACCTGACAATATTCTGGCAATTGTACTGAAGACTTGTGTTCTAGAACTTGCCACACCCCTAGCCAAGCTATTCCAGTACAGCTACAACACTGGCATCTACCCGTCAATGTGGAAAGTTGTCCAGGTGTGCCCTGTACACAAAAAGCGGGACAAATCCAACCCAGCCAACTACTGCCCTATCAGTCTACTCTCAATCATCAGGAAAATGATGAAAGCGGTCATCAACAGTGCTACCAAGTGGCACATACTTAGCAAAACTACTCACTGACGCTCAGTTTGGGTTCCGCCAAGGTCACTCAGCTCCTGACCTCATTACAGCTTTGGTTCAAACATGGACAATAGAGCTGAATTCCAGAGGTAAGGTGAGGTTGACTGCCCTCGACATCAAATTCACATTTGACCGAGTATGGCATCAAGGAGCCCTAGCAAAACTGGAGTTAATGGAAATCAGGGGGAAACTCTCTGCTGGTTGGAGTCATACCTGGCACAGAGGAAGATGGTTGTGGTTGTTAGAGGTCAATCATCTCTGTCACAGGACATCACTGTAGGAGTTCCTCATGGTAGTGACCTAGGCCCAACCATCTTCAGCTGCTTCATCAACGACCTTCCTTCCAACATGAGGTCAGATATGGGGATGTTCGCTGATGATTGCACCATGTTCAGCACCATTCGTGACTCCTCAGGTGCTGAAACAGTCCATGTGCAAAGGCAGCAAGATCTGGACAATATCCAGGCTTGGGTTGACAGGTGGCAAGTAAAAGTAGCACCACATTAGTGCCAGGTATTGGCCACCTTTAATAAAAGAGAATCAAAGCAACACCCCTTGGCAGTGAATGGCATTACCATCACTGAATCCCGCACTATCAACACCATGGGGGTTACCATTGACCAACAACTGAACTGGACTAGCCATATAAATACTGTGGCTACAAGAGCAGGTCAGAGTCTAGGAATCCTGTGGCGAGTAACTCACCTCCTAACCCCCCAAACCTATCCACCACCTACAAGGCACAAGTCAGGAGTGTGATGGAATATTCCCCACTTGCCTGGATGAGTGCTCCAACAACACTCGAAGCTCAACACCAACCAGGACAAAGCAGCTCTCTTGATTGACACCCCTTTCACAAACATTCACACCCTCCATCACTGACACACAGGAGCAGACATATGTTCCAACTATAAGATGCACTGCAGGATCTCACCAAGTCTTTGACAGCACCTTCCAAACCCATGGCCATTACCATTTAGAAGGACAAGGGCAGCAGATACCCGGGAACACCATCACCTGGAGGTTCCCATCCAAGTCACTCACCATCCTGACTTTGAAATATATCACCTTTCCTCCACTGTTGCTGGATCAAAATCCTGGAACTTCCTCCCTAACAGCAGTGTGGGTGTACACTGTACATATAACCTACACCATATGTACAGCAGCAATTCAAGAAGGCAAATCACAACCACTGTCTCAAGGGCAAGCCAGCAAAGCCCCCATCCTCCAAAAATGAATATTTAAGAAGTTCTGGAAAATTACTAAATAGCCATCGAATTGGATATTGATTGGTAGAAATACCTGTAACAAAGGTCATTTGCAATAGGCTACCCTTCTGGTCAGAGCCTTGGAGCTTGAGCTGGCAACTTTATCCATGGGTTGCTGATATACAGCATGTTGTATGTCTGTTTAAGAGCGAGAAAGCGAGAGACTGGTGCTTCATGTGAGTATCAGTTTTCACCCATCATAAACTGGGCTCCAGATCTAGAACTGCCACAGGAGATAAACTAATTTAAAAAATAATCTTTGCTTTGTTCTTCTACTCTCAGCAGGTGGGGGAGGTCTCTAGGCCTGCCTTTTGGCCCCTTGGCACCTATATTGGCCATTGCGGGAACTTGGAGGCCAATTGGGTAACCTTGCCGCCCTGCAACACCCCTAATCCCTCGGTGCTCAACAAAAATGGCCTAGAGGCCGAATGGAGCCACAAAACCATCATGCAGTTCAGTGGCATTATTTATTGTTTCTTATGGGGTTGAAAATACAGCACCAGAACTCTATAGAGCCACAGCATAACCTTCACCCATTTACAGTCTGGCCTCTGTAGCGATAGAGGTTAACATTTTTATTTGTGCCTGTCCATTAGCTTTTAGTGAGTTCTATACTTAGACTCTCTCTGCTCCTTCACAGTTCCTAGCTTTTTCCTGTTAAGAAAATACTCTTATTGATCTTTCTTAGGTCCAAAAATATGACCCACAGTGAGCTCCATCTGGTACAGTTTTGCCCACTCACTTCATCTATCACTGTCCTTTTGCAACTTTCTGCTTCCATCCTTAGTACTTAATGCACTAGCTAACTTATTGTCCTCAGCAAATTTGGATAAACATCTCCCCATTCCTTCATCTGTCATTGACAAATATATCAAAAAAGTAAGGAAACCAGTAGGTCACACCTACTATTTGGATTACATAACAATAATCTGCACAGGTCACACAAGGCAGATTCAATTGTTTTCCCTGTGGGCTCGAAGATATTGGCGCAAGAGTACGCTGCACACAAGATTTATAATGGCGTTTCTCAACACGGCATTGTCTTCTGCGACCAGATACGGTAGCATTTGACCAACTCATGGTGCTGGTGGGGAATCATTTCAACCCAACTCCATCCATCATTGTGCAAAGATGCAGATTCAATGCGGTGGAACGGTCGCAAGGGGAGTCGATTGCTGAGTATGTTTCCCATTTGGGAAAAATTGACGAATACTGAGAATATGGCACTCTGTTGGCAGAAATGCTCCGTGGCCGCTTGACTTGCAGTATTAACAATCTCCAAATACAAAAGAAGCTCCTAGGTGAAGGTTCCCTAACATTCCAGCAGGCTTTGCAAATTTCTCTTTCACAGGAAAGTGCCGCTCGTGGCCTACAGAAATTCCAGGGAATGGAGGCGAGTGTTGTCCACCGCCAGCCCCCCAACTGCCCCCTCACCCCCGATGCCCTTCAGTGATTGGAATGGACTGCCTTGATGCTGTAGGCCCAAGGTCTCGGGGAGCACGGCGCACGACCTCTCTGGATTCAGGAGGTGCTAACTTCGCCCCTGCGGGAGGTGTGGATGTCGGGGTCGCTGAAGCCACCGGCATGTGATTGACAGCGCCCTGACTGCCCAGGACAACTTGGGCATCGGCCCATGCTAGGGTCCTACGTTTGGACTACAATGAAGAAGTTTGAGAAGAGTCGGAAATGCAGCTGAATTGCGTGGCTGCGCCTCGGTAGCCCTAATTTGTATCCCTGAATGGTCAAACGACACTTAATTCAAATGGAGGTGAATACAGGTACTGCCATCTCGGTGGTGCCGCACCATGTGTTCGATCGGATCCGACACTGGGTGAGTCAATTATTATTGGCTGATTTGGCTGCCTGCCTTTCCATGTATATAGGGGAGCATTTGGCTATTGTGGGCTCCATGCTTGCCCCGATGGTCTATTGGCATCAGTCCTTGCGCCTTTTCCTCCTTCTGGTTCAGGGGTCGGTCCCAACCTGCTGGGTCAGGATTGGCTGCACCATTTGCGGATTGACTGGCAACATGTACTCCAAGTGGAGATGGGGGCTTATATACATTACAGCGAAAGTTCCCCAACGTTTTCTGGCCCAGCCCTGGGAAAAGTAAGAGAACCGTTGCGAAAACCCAGGTGGATCTGCAGGCTCAGCCCCTGATTTTTTAGTGCTCAACTGGTCCCTTATGTTCTTGTTGATAAGGTCGAGGCTGAACTCCAGCGTTTGGAGAGCCTCGGTGTAATTCAGCCGGTTCGATTCGTTGTCTTGGCAGCTCCAGGTGTTCCGGTTGATGAAACCGGATTGGACTGTCCACCTTTGCAGCGATTATAGGTTAACCGTCAATACAGCTTCCCGTTTAGACCGATACCCGCTATCTCGTTTGAAGATCTCTACGCCACACTGGCAGGTGGTTCTACATTCACCAAGTTAGATATGAGTAATACTTATTTACAACTTAAACTGCACAAGGCGTTGAGAAAATATGTCACCATCAATACTCACAAAAGATTATAATAATAATCTTTATTGTCACAAGTAGGCTTACATTAACGCTGCAATAAGGTTACTGTGAAAATCCCCTCATCGCCACACTCCGGCGCCTATTCGGGTACACAGAGGGAGAATTCAGAATGTCCAAATTACCTAACAGCATATCTTTCGGGACTTGTGGGAGGAAACTGGAGCACCCAGAGGAAACCCACGCAGACACAGGGAGAACGTGCAGACTCTGCACAGACAGTGACCCAAGCCGGAAGTCGAACCTGGGACCCTGGAGCTGTGAAGCAACAGTGCTTACCACTGTGCTACCATGCCGCCTAATATGAGAACACTTGGTTCCATTCGGCATCTCCTCGACATGTGCCATGTTCCAACGTGTCATGGAGGGGATGTTATGTGGGTTTCCGCTTATTGCTGTCTATCTCGATGATGTGTTGATCATAGGGTCTATTGAGGCTGAACACCTGCAAAACCTTGAAGCAGTATTACAGAAATTTTCAGAATATGGCGTCCACCTGCTTAGGGCGAAGTGAGTTTTCAATACCAAAGAATTGGTGAATATAGGCTACTGGGTCGACCGGGATGGCCTACACCCAATGGCCAACAAAGTACAGGTGGTCAAGGTGGCCCCTGCGCCACATGATGTTGCAGACCTTTGCTCCTTCTTAGGCCTGATCAATTATTACAGCCGAATTTAGTGACAATCCTCAACCACCTTCATTTGTTTCACCTTACGGCATTAGCGCCGTCCTCTCCCATTGGATGGGAGATGGCCGTAGCTGTCCGATAGCTTTTGCCTCTAGGACGTTGACGGCCGTGGAGTGTAACTATGCGCACAGAGAGAAAGAGGGTCTGGCCGACGTGTTTGGAGGCAAACGTTTTCATCAGTGCGTTTACAGATGCCATTTTTTCATAATTACTTAACAAAAGCCACCACTTGGCCTGTTTCACGAAGATAAGGCAGTACCGCCGATCGCGTCAGTCCAGATCCAGAGGTGGGCTCTGCTATTGGCTGCGGACCAGTATCCTTTCGAACAACGCCTGGGAACGCTGATAGCGAATGCAAACAGATTGAGTCATCTTCCCCTGCCCATGATCTGGCGCTGGCTAAGGTGCGACGTTTGGTTTTGTCCAGTGGATCACAGCGACAGCTTCCAGTGGATATAAAGCTTTTTCCACCAAGGTGTCGGAGCTGACCAACTAAGGCGGTATCTCCTGTGGGGCACAAGACTCGTTGTGCTTGAAAAAGGCCAAGCAATGATTCTGAAGAACCTTGACCCGGCACATCCGGGTATCTCCAACATGAAAATGCTGGCCAGGAGTTGGGTCTTGTGGCCGGGCATCAACGCAGACCTTCAGCTGGTAGCCCAGCGTGGCCTTATTTGCCAAGACCAGCACAAGCTTCCGGCAGTGACAGCCCTGCATCCGTGGGAGTGTCCTGGACATCCCTGGACTCGCATTCACGCGGATTTCGCTGGTCCGTTTTAGGATCCATGTTTCTCATCTTGGTGGATGCGCACTCAAAATGGCTGGAGCTCCACAAAATTGCATCCATCACCTCCCGCGCAACCATTGAACGGTTGCGCATCTCTTTTTCTATCCACGGTTTACCAGAGATGCTCATTACCAGCAACGGGGCCTAGTTTACTTGTGAGGAGTTTGCTGCATTTCCAAAAGCGAATGGCTTTCGCCATATTCACACTACTCCTTATCATCCAGTGTCGAATGGACTGGCGGAGTGCACTATACAGATGGTGAAGCGGGGCCTAAAGAAATAAACCACAGGTTCAATGGATACCCGACTGTAATTTTTTCTGTTCTCGTATAGAACTATACCTCATGCTGTGACTGGGATGGGCCCAGCCGCAATGTTGATGGGCCAGGGACTACGGATGTGGTTGGGTTTGTTGCTCCCTGACATTGGCGCAAAAGTACGCAGCACGCTAGATTTACAAAGGCGTTACCCAACAAGGCATCATCTTCTACGACGCTTCACACCTGATGAGGCGGTCCACGCCCGTAACTTGGGTAAAGGGCCTTGCTGACATCCAGGGATTGTCATTCATCAAATTGGTCATGTTTCATACCAGGTCCGTGTTTGAGGTCAGCTCATGAAGCGTCCCTTAGATCACCTCCGTCGTTCAGACGGTCCAACCGCAAGCATTGTTCTCCGGCTTAGTATATGCCGGCTGATCCGGTCCCCCCGCCAGGCAATGATGTGCCAAAGTCAAAGCAGCTGCGTGGTCTGACACCCGCCCGAACTGTGCCAGTGTCTTCTTTTCCTTCCTCACCATCGATGTTTTTAACTTCTGCTTCATCTACTCCTCATCTCTCTTCATCATCCTCATCATGCCCTGTGGGAGATATTTGGATTTGGAGGGGAAGGGGTGTGTAATAACCTGCACAGGACATACGGGGCAAGTTTGATTGTTTCCCTTTGTGCCTCGAAGAGTATGATCCCCTCCCCCGCTAACTACGAGGCTGATATCCATGTTGTATATTCGGTTGGCCAGATAGGAACCAACCGACAGAGAGAGAGGACCTGGTGAGGTTCAACCCAGCCCCTTGTAAATAGAATGTTCTTATAACTTAACATCTTCTTTTGTTTACTCATCTGACTCCCCTCACCTTTATTAAAATAACTAGTATCCCTACTCTGTACTACCTTCAAACCTGTTGTTGTCATACATTTCACCAAATTCATGAGCTTTCACTAATGCTAACAGCCTCTTATTTGGAATTTTATCAAATGCCTTCTGGAAGTGCATATATAAATAACATCCATAGACATTTCTTTATCTGGCAGAATAGTGGCTGCCCAGAAAAATTCAACTAGATTAACTAGTCATGACATATGCTTCACAAATCCATACTGGTTCTCAAGCTCCTATTTGTTCAAAATTTCAAAATGTGCTGAAAAACAAATTGTGTACTTTCACCACAATCGGCATCAGTTATACTAATTGATCCAGAATTTCCTCCACTGTTCTTAAATAATAAATGGCATTCTCAATGTTTCAATCCTGAATCAAGGGAGCTTTGGGAAATTCTGGGTAATGCTCATTGGATCTTTTCCATTGATTTTTTTCCGCAGAAAGTTTAAATGAAGTCTTACTGATGTAGTACATTTTTGCTTTTATTTAATTTCATTTTAAACATAGCTGGAACAAACAATAATTTGTGCTGACACAAAAAATACTTTACTTGCTAATGTGCTGACATAGCCTCTCAATTAATTCATAATATAAGATGCTTGCAGCAGGAAAATGATTGTATAATTTAATCAATTATTCTCCACGGCACTAGTTCAATGAATATCATATGTGTCTGTAACTGCTGCAAAATGGATTTTGTATCAGTTGAAGTAAGAAATCCCAGTGCTTGGGAATGTAACATGCTTCTGCATCTGTGTAAAGTGTTAGCACTCAGCAATCCTGAATCTGCAGTTTCAGAAACTGTTACTGTTAGGATTAGGATCAGTTTTGCAGTTGGGTTTAGGGTGTTGGGGTGAGGATAGGGTGTTATGGATAATGTGATGTTAGGATTATTGCTTGGTCAACAGGCTGAAGACTTTTGTATTCTTTGGAAAAATTAATTCTATTCAATTTATGGGTCCCAGTGATATCGTTTCCCCCTCGCGCACTAGAAGATTTTTATTCAATAAGCAGCGATGCCATCAGCATGCAAAAATCCACTGACAGCTGTCACTAAACTGTCATTGGCAACAACGAGGACACCTCCAGGTAAAATGACTGCTATCATTTTCTGAGTTTGTACTGGTTGCCAATCAGAAATGCTGCACATGAACTACACCCACAGTGTCCTGTAATTTCTCAATAATCATAGCTGATGGGCGCACCTCTTCCCCACAGCGCCCCCCCCCCCCCCCCCCCCCCCCCCCCACACTCTCCATCCCAGCGCCAACATTGTAAATATCACAGGCTTGGGAAGTCACTATAATGCAGAGTGATACAAAGGCACTGATAACAGATCACTGTTTATCTTTATCATTCTATCAATGGTTCCATTCACAAACATCATTTCTCAAGCTGAAAAGCAATAACCCGGAATAACAGCAGACAGCAACTCTTTAGCAATGAATGTGAACACTCCAGGATATTGATTGTACAAGAGTACAAAACGTGACTGCTTGAGATACAAGGCAGTAATTGAATCTCAGGTTTCTGATGACATTGAATATCACTCTCAAGGTTCATAACAGCATATGAGTTCTCAAATCAATCCATATATCTAACAGCTAACTATTTATTAGCCTGTATATAAACTATCAGATCTTCTGTATCAGATTTCTACCTTGTAATTATCTCTCTTTATAAATACAAATCTAAAGGCAGCCCATAAGCTGGTCCATCCACCTGCTGGAGAGCTGATGGTAAACCCTATTGTGGCCATTTCTAGGAGCCTGACTGCTGACTGGGTTCCCTGCTCCAATTGGAGTGATTTCCCATTGGATCGCCTGGTGTGGAGCACATATCCCGCCTCCAGGAGCAGCCAGCCAATCAAATTGGCACTTCAATAGACCCAGGCTAAAGATCGTCACTGGAGGCCTGAAGTGAAGGGAGTCTCAGTGTGTGGGACAGGGCCAATTAGAGAGGTTCTGGTGAAGGGGAGAAGGTGGTCATTTTCCAGTGTGGGGATGGCTTCCGGAGGGTATCTCAATTTCTACCAGTGAGTCTGTCCGTTGAACTCAGGATGTCGAAGAAGGAGGACGTACCCCTCCCACAGACCGCAGTCATATCCTACAGGATTTATCTGGAAAGTTGCCCAGATGATGTGGCCCCTGTCCAATTGTTGGTTGAATACCCTATTTTGAGGCAACTCAAGTAACCAATTAATACTGGTTGAATACTAGCCACTGTGGAATGAAGCCTTTAGGTGGCCACTTAAGGGCTCTATTAGCTGCCAGGCAAGAAGGCCTTTCTGAGCCCTTCCTGCCCTGGATTCGATTTGGTGGAGTCAAGAAGGTGACGGGGTCGCCATCCCACACCTTTTGCCCCATTATATGCTGCCCTCAACCCTTAGTACACAGCTGGAGGTAGCATTTAATATTGCCCCAATGCTCTGGCATCTGGGATTTGTTCTTCAAAATTTTCCTTGATTATTTCGGCGGGCCAGTGATGGGTCAGAGCCTCACTTATTGGAATTGCAGATTGGACAGTTAATGCAATTCACAGCATGGAACTGGAAATCTGGCACTTATTCAGGTGTACTGACCTCTGCGCCAAATTACTGATCCATATTGCCTTTGATAAAGGCTCCACAGCAACATTGCATAATCTACCATTATAGATTGAGATTGCTGCCAATTCTACAGCAAAGAAGAAGTGCAATCTGGACTAAATGTAATTGCTGGCTGAGTGATGGATGCACAAATGTCAATGTCCTGGAAAATATATACCAAAATGCACATTTGTTTTGCATTAGGACCAAGTCACAGTGTGGTGTAATGGGAACAATGTACCAAGAAGGAAGCTGACTTAATCACTGTCCATCATCATCTGCAACAAAGATGAGGGCTGCGATGCCCCAGGGGCTTAAGTGAGGTGCTCTTTCCAAGGGCCTGTACAGACTCAATCAGTTGAATGGCCTCCTGCACTGTAAATTCTATGATTCTATCTAACCACTGCACGGGGCGTGAATCCGAATGAGCCAGTTAGATTGTGGAAGAGTCTGAAATCTGGAACTGCGCCAGGCACCAATCAGTTTCCGATCGGCCTGCTCCCGTTGGCATGGCAAAAACTAATAATCACTAATTAAGGCCAAACTCCATCCCATTAATGGGAAAGACCCCTGCGATCTCACTGGCTCCCCTGTGAGCTGTCACGTGGACGCCCTTTAGCACACCTATTTAAAAACATAAAGCTCGCCAAATGGCTGCTGTGGGGATTGAAGGAGGTGAGTAGCAGCTGCCCTGGTGTTCTGGGGTGTGTGTGGGAGTCCCCGGCGGTGGGGTGGGAGAGGGTATGATGGGCCCGGTCGGAGGGGTTGGCCGCCATTAGTGCATTGGTGGAGGGTCGCCCCTGGGCTTAGGGGAGGGGTCGCGAGGGGCTCAGCACCTGCAGTCCCGACATTCCACCCCGCGGATTGTGTGGACCGATACGAGTGCTAACTTCAGCTTCTGCCTGTCCATCCCACCGAACAGCCTTGGGGGTGCGGTATTATGAGCACGGTCCCAGTGCTGTTCTCGGCAGGGGGGGGGGGGAAACAGGAGTCCGTGTTGGATGGCACCCTGAGAGATGGCAAAGAATGTAAGGGTGGGAAGGCTTGGAGGATTCGAGGTTAACGGGCAGCACGGTAGCACAAGTGATTAGCACTGTGGCTTCACAGCACCAGGGTCCCAGGTTCGATTCCCTGATGGGTAACTGTCTGTGCGGAGTCTGCTCGTTCTCCCCGTGTCAGCGTGGGTTTCCTCCGGGTGCTCCGTTTTCCTCCCACAGTCCAAAGACGTGCGGGTTAGGTGGATTGGCCATGATAAATTGCCCTTAGTGACCAAAAAAGGTTATGAGGGGTTACTGGGTTACAGGGATAGGGGGGAAGTGAGGGCTTGGGTGGGTCGGTGCAAACTCGATGGGCCGAATGGCCTCCTTCTGCACTGTATGTTCTATGTTCTAATTACACAGGTGGGAAACCCAAACTCAACGGGGCTATTTGAACTCAGGGTTCCAGGCCGTATGGACTCAGTGCTGAGAATCCATTTTGGCTGGAAGTGCTTTCAGCCACAATGTGGAAGTAAGAAATTGATTGGATAGAATTTTATGTTGATAGGGCGTAAGCCCAACCCAGAAGCACATGAAATCACGGGAGAAGGCGTTGTGCGCACGTCCGGCGTTGTCACGCAATCAAGCAACATTTCAGTCGGCGGGCACGTGCAAGAGTCAGAAGTGCACCCACTGATCATCAAGCAGGCTATTTAGTCCATTATGGGGTCGATGGGAGGTAATTTTACGTGGCATGTCTACTTTTACAGTGGGTGGGCAGACTAATTGGGCAAGTGGCCTTGATGTTTTATCTGCACCCTTGGTCCAGGGCAGGATGAAATGTCAGGACTGAAATAAAATTTGTGAAAGGTGCCTGACGTCTGAGTGCTACCGTTACAGGTTTGCAATTTCCTGAGACAGCTCCACAGTGAGTGTCTCCCCGAGGGAGCACATTAGAAGTGCCATCCTGCACTCTCCCTTTCCTCTGTGCCCGTCCTCTCCGGCAGCTCTGAGCCTTTCCTAGTGCATGTTTCATGCTGGCAGCCCTTTAATTGGCCAGCCAGTGTGAAATTATATTTTGGTGTTGCTCACGGCCAGAAGCACGTTTTGCGACCACTTCCAGACCCGCCGAGTGCACGTGGCCAATGGGGCAGATATAAACACTCCTGAAGGGTGGATGTGATTAAGTGGTCCTGTTGAGTTTGGGTTTCGCTCAGGAGCGAAGCACATTCGATCTTCTTTCCCAATCGGCAACAATTCTATCTGCTGGAATTGAGGATGGATCTCCAGTATGTGTCCCGCCCACTATTTTTAAAGTTCTGCCGAGTCGTTACAACTCCCAAAAGCTTATGCCCTTAAAAGCTTTGAATGGATTTTATGACTGGGTGTATTTTTACCAGTAAGTATGTGTATCAAGAAATGAGAGCTGTACCAGATAGTTAGAAATCTTTTTTCATCTCCATATGGCTCCTGAGGTCCCTTTTTATTTATTCGTTTATGGGATGTGGGTATTGTTGACTAGACCAGTATTAATTGGCCATTATAAATTGCCCTTGAGAACATGGTGGTGAGATGCCTTCTTGAACTGCTGCAGCGCATGTGATGTAGGGACACCCACAGTGCTGTTCGGGAGAAAATTCGTGAATTTTGACCCAGCGGCAATGAAGAAACAGTGATATATTTCCAACTCAGGATGAATGTGGCTTGGAAGGGAACGTTCAAGTGGCGGTGGTCTCGAGCATCTTTCTGGGTGGTGGAAGTCGTGGGTTTGGAAGGTGCTGTTGAAGGAAACTTGGTGAATTGCAACAGTGCATATTACAGATGGTACACATTGCTGCCACTGTGCATCAGTTGTGGAGGGAGTGAATATTGGAAGTGGTGGATGGGGTGCCAATCAAGCAGGTTGCTTTGTCCTGGGTGGTGTCAAACTCCTTGAGTGTTGTTGGAGCGGCACTCATCCAGGAAAGTGGAGAATATTTCATTACAATCCTGACTTGCTTTGTGCTTTGGGTAGTCAGGTAGTCAGTTACTCACCACAGAATTCCAAGCCTTTGATCTGCTCTTGTAGCTGCAGTATTTATATAGTTCTTCCAGTTCTGATTCTTGTTAGTGGTGTCATGGGCCAGGGTTTAGAGAACCTCAAAGTGTATCATGGAGTTCACCTGACCCACAACTTTTAATCGATTGTGGTATGGGGAGCACACAGCCCACTCTACAGGTATGGTAGAGCAGAAATTAAAAAGTATTTTTTTTAAAGCAAAACAATGTTTATTCTATGAACTCAAGTTAACCTTTTTAAAACATACAGTGAACATCGTAGCAACCATTAATTCAAATACAACACTAACTGATCCTTTAAGCTTTCCTTTTAACATCCATAAGACTTAAAACACCTTTTACCAGAAGCACATCAGGTTAAAGTCACTACTGTTATTAGTTTTAAATCACCAGGATCGATTTACAGACTTTAGATTACAGAGAGAGATTCATGCACCTTCTTGCTGTGACTGCAGCTATCCAGCTCTGAAAACGAAACAAAAACACACCCTGCAGCAAACAGCCTAAAACGAAAGTAAAAAGCTGACAGCCAGCCCAGCTCCACCCACACTCTGACATCACTGCAGTAATAAACACATTTCTTAAATGTACTCTCACTACATATACTTATATACACACCCATTTATAAACACCCATTTCTCAAAGGTACTCTCACATGACAATGGTAACCATCAGGATATTGATAGTGGGAGGTTCAGCAATGGTAATGCCATTCAATGTCAAAGGGAGATGTGTAAATTATCCCCTGTTGGAGATGATCATTGCGTGGCACTTGGGTGGTGTGAATGTTACTTCTCAATTATCATCCCAAATCTGAACATTGTCCAGGTCTTGCTGCATATGGAAATGGACTGCATCAGTATCCGAGAAGTCATGAATGGTGCTGAACATTGTGCAATCATGAATGAACATCTCAACTTCTTAACTTATAATGTATGGAAGGCCATTGATGAAGCAACTAAGGTGATTGGGCCCAGGACACTACCCTGAAGAACTCCTGCAATGTTACCCTGTGGCTTAATTGATTAACCTTTAACAACTACAACCATCTTCTTTTGTCCTAGTTATGACCTCAATCAGTGGAGTGCCAACCCCGACCCCCCCCCCCCCCCCAGCCGATTACCATTAACCTCAGCTTTGCTAGGGCTCCTTGATGCCACATTTGTTCATTTGTGGCCTTGGTGTCAAGGGTAGTTACTCTTGCATTTTGAGTTCAGCTTTTGTTTCCATGTTTTACCAAGGTCAGGAGCTGAATGGCCATGGTAGAATCCAAACTGAGCATCAGTGAGCAGTTTATTTCTGTCTAAGTGCCGTTTGATAGCACTGTTGATGTCACCTTCCAAAACCTTGCTGGTGATTGAGAGTAGACTGATGGGGTGGTAATTGGCCGGGTTGGATCCATCCTGCTTTTCGTTGGCAGGACATACCTGGGTAACAAGGGGAGTCAGTGACGTAGTGATACTGTCATTGGACTAATAATCCAAAGACCCAGGGTAATGCTCTGGGGATCCAGGTTTGAATCCCATCATGGCACCCTGGTGAAATTTGAATTCAATAAAAATCTTGAATTAAATGTCGAATGATAACCATGGAATCATTATTGTCCACCACCAGTTATGACTGAATGTGGCAGGACTTCAGAGCTTAGAAATGATCTGCTGGTTGTGGGATTGTTTAGCTCTGTCTATCAAATGCTACTTCTGCATTTTGGCATGCATGTAGTCCTCTGTGCTGTAGCTCCATTAGGTTGATACCTCACTTTTTAGCATGCCCTTCTGCGCTCTTCACTAAAACAGATTTGATCCCCTGGTTTGATGGCTATGGTAGAGTAAGGGGATATGCTGGGCCATAGGTTATAGATTGTGGCCAAACACAATTTTGCAAATGCTGATGGCCTACAGTGCCTCTTGGATTCCCAGTTTTGAGCTGCAAAATCTGATAAAAATCTATACTATCTAGCATGGTGCAGCATCACAAAACATTATGGAGTGTATCTTCATTGTTAAAATTGGACCTCTCCTCCTCAAGGACAGTGTGTCAGTCACTCTTACCGGTACTGTCAATATTCCACCACCTGCGAATAGTGGCAGCAGTGTGTGCCATCTACAAGATTCACTACATGAACTCACCAAGGTTCCTTAGACAACACCTTCCAAACCCCCGACCACTACAAAACAAGGGCAGCAGATATCTGGGAATGCCACCATCTGGAGGTTCCCTTCGAAGTCACTCACCATCCTGACTTGGAAATACATTGTCGTTCCTTCGCTGTCGCTGGGCCAAAATCATGGAACTCCCTCCCTAACAGCACTGTGGGTGTACCTACACCTCAGGGACTGCAGCGGTTCAGGAAGTTAGATTGTGACCACCTTCTCAAGGGCAACTAGGGGCTGGTGTTTTGATCTTTGCTACTGTCTTGCTCAGCTGTTTTTTGTATATCAATGTTGGGTCAAGAATAACACCAAGATAAACGGGATGTTGTTTGTGATTCAGTCTCTTGCCATTTGGGAGATGTTGAGTTCTTCTTGGCACTGGCATTGTGGAAACAAAATATACTTGAGGCTATTTTGTTGCTGTTGGGCCGTGTTTTGCAGTATTGGCCAGCTTTGCAACAACGTTGTTTAATGATGCTTCTAGTTTAGAAAACATTCAAGAGGGAGAGGTACAACAGATCGTCACCATAGATGAACTGCCAAGACAGGATTGGAGGCAGATGATTGATATCAAGATTGAAAAGGTTGGGGCTAGAATAGATTCCTGGGGAAGCCCACTGGACTCTTTTCTCCAGGCGCTTGTCTCATCACCCATGTGTACCCTGAACCATCTATCTCAGAGTAATAGTTTGATGGTGTCAATAACCCACAGAGGGAGGACTTTTGAGATTTTGACAAGGAGACCAGTGTTCCAGACTGTGCCATAAGCTGCAGTAAGATCGAGAAAGACAGCACCTGTTTTGATATTTTCAAAGCCATTTTCAATGTTGATGGTTAGGGCAAGGACCTGGCTGCATGTGCTTCACCTCCACTGAAAGCCAGGTTGTTCAGATTTCAAGATTTTCTCCACCTCTAGTGCTACCCGCAATGTAAGATGAGACACTCTCCAAACCAAATTCCGATACGTGAGGATTTAAGTCGCCCACGACTGGTCACGGATCCACAAATGGAACCTGTCGAGTTTGATGGAGGAGGTAAAGAAGGACCTGCAGGGGTGGGACTCATTTCCGCTCTACCTAGTGGGGAGAGTGCACTATCAAGATGAACGTGCTGCCCAGATTCATCTTCCTATTCAGATCCCTCCCAATCTTCATCCCCAAGGCCTTCTTCATTAAGCTAGATAAATTAATCATGGCATTTGTAAGTGGGAGGTGGGGGGAAGAGTCCTAGGATCCTCAAGAGCATTCTACATTCTACCCGTAACAGCCTCCCCGAACAGGCGCCGGAATGTGGCGACTAGGGGCTTTTCACAGTAACTTCATTTGAAGCCTACTTGTGACAATAAGCAATTTTCATACATAAAAGGAGAACCATGGTGGGGCATGCCCTCCCGAATTTCCAACTCTGGACAGATACCGCAGAAAGAGTATGGGGATGGGTCAAGGAGCCGGGAGCAGAATGGGTAAAAATGGAGAGAACCCTGAATGGGGACGTCCCTACGGGCACTGGCCTCGGCCCAGCTCCCCAGCCAAGTACTCAAAAAACCCAGTGGTTATGGTCACACTTAAAGCGTGGAACCAACTCAGGCACCACTACGGACTGGTAGCGGCATGGCCCTCATCTGCAAAAACCATAAATTCACCCCGGTGAGATTGGACGCCTCTTTTACAGGGTGGAGACTGGACGAGGCGACACTGACGGTATGGGATCTATAGATGACAAGATAGCGATCTTGGGGGAACAGACTGACAAGCTACAGCTCCCAAAAGGGAATGAGTTGCAACATATGAGACTAATGAATTTCCTTTGTGGAAGGAGGCAGCAACGTTCCCCCAGCCATCAGGACACTCCCTACTGGACAGACCTCTGGCAGTGAATTAAGGGGCAGTATCTGCGCTGACATATATAGACGACTACTGGAGGAGATACGGTCACCATTGGATGAGACAAGGGAAAAGTGGCAGGAAGAACTAGGCATGGATCGAAGCACTGCAAAGGGTGAACTTCACCTTCTCATACACAATGCTGAGCCTAATGCAGCTAAACAGGGTGCACATGCCCAGAACATGCATGAGCGGGTTCTTTCTGGAGGTGGAGGACAGATATAAATCGTGCTAGGCGAACCAAGTCCACATGTTCTGGTCAGGTCTCAGGCTTGTTAGGTAGTGGACCGCCTTTTCCAAGGCCATGATCAAGGTGGTTGGGCTGAGGGTGGAATCATGCCCACTAGTGGCGGTCTTCAGGGTATCGGAACAGCGGGGAGAGGGGCAGATGCCCTAGTCTTTGCCTCCCTGATCGTCTGTCGGACACGCCTGCTCAGCTGGCGATCAGCAGCGCCACCAAAAGCCTAATTCATCAGCTGAGTGGGGTTGGGGTGGGAGAGTGCAGCGGTAGGTGGTAATCAGCAGGACGTTTCCTTGCCCATGCTTGACTTAATGCCATAAGACTTTGTGGGGTCTAGATCAATGTTCTGGACTCCTAGAGGAGCTCCCTCCTGACTGTACACCTCTGGTGGGACTATCCTGAGACAGGACATACCCAGGGATACTGATGGTGGTGTCTGGGAAAATGTCAGGTATAATTCGGTGAGTATGACTATGTCAGCCTGTTGCTTGACTCGTCTTTGTGACAGCTCTCCTAATTTTGGCACAAGCCCAGATGTTAGTAAGGAGCACCTTACAATGTCAACAGAGCTAGATTTCCAAGCAGCAGACAAAGAAAATTGAGATGCACCCCATCTTTGGAGAGCCAGGATGATGCTGACCCCCTCTGGGAAGAGTACTGGAGAGCACCACATGGCCAGACCAGACATCTGAAATGCATCTTCAACATGCCAATAGTATTTTTATCAAGGAGCGTGTAGAGGAGTGAACTGCATTGTACCTCTCCTCTGAAGCATTCTGTGGCTTCCGAATAGACATTATTAGCCATGCGGGTATTGTAGCCATCTCAGATGGCCACCTGCAAAGGACCCTGGGAATTATGGCCAAACCAGGACTCAGACACACTCAGAGCTTGTGTGTGTATATGCAACCCAGATAGCTGGACGCAATCAAAACCTCCAGCTTGTTTGCATTCTAATGGCCCATTTCCTCCGAACAAAAGGACTGTACTCAGGTAACCGATACAGATGCAGACTAACCGTCGCCACTCCCTTTGCTAAGAAAGCCCAAACAGCCAAGGTCATTGACCGCCTAGGACACGCCCAGCCATCAAGGCACCTGCCCCTTTTTTGGCCAAAATCGAAGGCAGTGATCGAAGCTTGTCGAATTATTGGGTCCAAAGCTAAGGACCGCCCCAAAGAGCGCGAAATCCCAGAGGGATAAAAAGAGACACAGCCAAGCGTTCGGTCTCTCTTGGCCCCAGCCTACGCCTAAAACCAAGTGTAGCATTACGACCAGAAGACAAGTTCAAGACCAACGATCACTATCAGGCGGATGAGCCCAGCAGAAACGAAGCCACTTCTTCTACCCAGCCACGCAAGATCCGAACAAAGGCCTTGTTCATCTGCATAGAGCCGGTTGCCCTGAAGTTAAGTATAGGTTATTGGAGTTGTTAGGTGTAGTTTAACTTGTAGTGTTTTATGTTGCAAGTCGAAGTAATCCTTGTGTGTAAATAAACTATCTTTGAACTTGAACTGACTAACTGGTTGTTTGGTCTTTGATCGATATCCGGTAAAGCCTTGTGGTGGTATCATTTGATACCTGGCGACTCTGAAAAGCAATATTATCATCAATAACTGCCATATCTAGTTAATTTGGCAACATTATTGGGATAGTATTCCACACATTAAAAAGAGCAACATTATTGGCGTCTCCGGTGCAAATTGGCAACAGTAGTCACTAACATCGATGAACCAACCCTGAATGCACGGAGTGCCCTTGAATATCTGCGGCACCTGCAAAAGACTCAAGATGTAAGAGTTGTGCGAGCTCCCAGGATACCTCGCACAAACCTGCATAATCTGATTTTGGCGTTGAAGCCTTTTCTATTGATAAAACTGAGTGGCTGCTGCCAGGGAGATCTTAAAGTCACGTGTGTGCAATTGATGGTACCCTGCACCTATGGGAACCTGGAGATCACTGAAAATTGCATAGCTTTGGCAGCCTGTTTGGCTTTATCCAGGGAGAACTGGATCTAATTGTGTGTCTTACTGAGTAGGGAAAATGCAGTTTCCGACATGGAGGAGTGGGTAACTTGACCCGCCATAGAAGTCAAGAGTGGAAAAATGCGAATTTCCCCACCGGCGGAAAGCTGACTTTCTCGCCTGGAAGACCTTTGGCATGTTTGTGTGGACCAGTACTAAACGGCACCCTGGCGTGGTCTCTCAGGCGAGGCCGTTAGCTCTCAGCCGCAAGGAAGATCCGCGCATGCGTATTTAAATATGTTGGCCTGGATCTCATAGAGACTTTAAAATTCTAGCAGAACTAGACAGGGTAGATGCAGGGAAAATGTTCCCGATGGTTGGTGTGTCCAGAACCAGGGGTCACAGTCTGAGGATTCAGGGTAAACTATTTCAGACAGAGATGAGGAGACCTTTATTCACCCAAAGAGTGGTGAGCCTGTGGAATTCATTACCACAGGAAGTAGTTGATGCTAAAACATTGAATATACTCAAGAGGCGGCTATATATAGCACTTGGGGTGAATGGGATCAAAGGTTATGGGGAGAAAGCAGGATTAGGCTATTGAGTTGGATGATCAGCTATGCTCGTGATAAATGGCAAAGCAGGCTCGAAGGACCAAAAGGCCTCCTGCTCCTATTTTAATAATAATAATAATAATCACTTATTGTCACAAGTGGGCTTCAATGAAGTTACTGTGAAAAGCCCCTAGTCGCCACATTCCGGTGCCTGTTTGGGAAGGCTGGTACGGGAATTGAACCCACGCTGCTGGCCTTGTCCTGCATTACAAGCCAGCTGTTTAGCCCACCATGCTAAACCATCCCCTTTTGTATGTATGTATCTATGTCATCTAAGTATCCCGACACCAAGTCAGGTACAACAAGGTTGTTAAATCGTGCCTGTTATGTGTACAAACAAAATTTCAAACCAAACTAAATCACAGACTGCTATATTTTATACAAAGCATTACATTGCGAGGTGCCCCTCCTCTAGGAGCCCTAGCAATAACTTAGTACATACATTTGTTTTTTCGTAAAATAATAATCCAATGGTTACATTTCAGAAGTTTCCTTTCACTCCAGAATTTGATTCAAGCCAGCAAGGTCCATCTGTAAAACCTCTGTGGATTTGGTCCCTCCTCATGTGTGTCTGTGCCTTTCTGGGGCCCCGCTGGCTCTTGTTCCTCATGGCTACTGTGCCAGATGATGAAGGACCCTTCTTCTCTTCCTCGCTTGCATCAAAGCTACCAAGAAGGCAGCTTTGGCAGCAGCCTACATTCGGCATTCCTTCATGTATCTGTATTTCAGATAGATTAGATACACTTTAGCTGTAATGCTCTCCCTCTATCATCAAACCAGGAAGCCAGTGTGAAGACCTTGGGCTGCCTTCATCCAGACTGGCATCCATAGGCCACTCCTTGAAGCTGAAGCACATCATAAAGGTTCATAGGTAGCTGAACATCCCCCTCTGACATGACTGCGCATCCACAAAGAGGCTTTGATCTGGGTAACTACAGCTATGCTCTTCCCCCAAACAGGCTGGTTCTTTAAGCATAAATACTAGCCCAGCCTTTCACAAATTTCATCACTGCAAGCATTGTGCCCTGTAAGCCATGACCATCCAGAAAAAAATGTGGAGGCTTGCCTGGAGCATTTTACTTCTGTCCTGCAACCATGATTTTTTTTTCCCTTTTTACATTTCACTATGACGGACATATGCTCCATCAAACCAAAAGAAATGCTGCCACAAGCCTTAAATGTTTCTCATAAGCATGCGCTCCATGGGTTAAGGTGCCAAACTCCTTCAATTGGCATTTGACATATGTTAAATGTTACGGATTTGTGAAGGGTAAGTCTTGCCTCACAAATTTGATTGAATTCTTTGAGGAGGTAACTAAGTGTGTAGATGAAGGTAGAGCAGTTGATGTCGTATACATGGATTTTAGTAAGGCGTTTGATAAGGTTCCCCATGGTCGGCTTATGAAGAAAGTAAGGAGACGTGGGATAGAGGTAAATTTGGCCAATTGGATAAGTAACTGGCTATCACATAAAAGACAGAGGGTGGTGGTGGATGGAAATTTTTAGACTGGAGACCAGTTACCAGTGGTGTACCACAGGGATCAGTGCTGGGTCCTCTGCTATTTGTGATTTTTATCAATGACTTGGAGGAGGGGGCTGAAGGGTGGGTCAGTAAATTTGCTGATGACACCAAGATTGGTGGAGTAGTGGATGAGGTGGAGGGCTGTTGTAGGCTGCAAAGAGACATTGATAGGATGCAGAGCTGGGCCAAAAAATGGCAGTTGGAGTTTAACCCTGATAAGTGCGAGGTGATTCATTTTGGTAGAAAAAATCTGAATGCGGATTACAGGGTCAACGGCAGGGTTCTGAGGAATGTGGAGGAACAGAGAGATCTTGGGGTTCATGTCCACAGATCTCTGAAGGTTGCCACTCAAGTGGATAGAGCCGTGAAGAAGGCCTACAGTGTGTTAGTGTTTATTAACAAGGGGCTTGAGTTTAAGAGCCGTGGGGTTATGCTGCAACTGTACATGACCCTGGTGAGACCACATTGTGTGCAGTTCTGGTCACCTCACTATTGGAAGGATGTGAAAGCATTGGAAAGGGTGCAAAGGAGATTTACCAGGATGTTGCCTGGTTTGCAGGATAGGTCTTATGAGGAGAGGTTGAGGGAGATAGGGCTTTTCTCTTTGGAGCGGAGGAGGATGAGAGGCGACTTAATAGAGGTTTATAAGATGATGAGGGGGATAGATAGAGTGGACGTTCAGAGACTATTTCCTCGGGTGGATGTAACTGTTACAAGGGGGCATAACTATAAGGTTCAGGGTGGGAGACATAGGAGGGATGTCCGAGGTAGGTTCTTTACTCAGAGAATGGTTAGGGTGTGGAATGGACTGCCTGCTGTGATAGTGGAGTCGGACACTTTAGGAACTTTCAAGCGGTTATTGGATAGGCACATGGAGCACATCAGAATGACAGCGAGTGGGATAACTTGATCTTGGTTTCGGACAATGCCGGCACAACATCGAGGGCCGAAGGGCCTGTTCTGTGCTGTTCTGTTCTATGTTCTATGTTAACAGTTCCCAGCTGAGCTTTGATCTCCATATCTTCATCTGAACATAATTGAGGTACTCCTTCAATTAGCCCAAAATTGCAGTGGTCAACTCCTCCGATCCTTCCCTGGACAATTTCTTTTCAAAGATATTTTGCATTTGTGTCATTCCACCTCGTTGTCAAGATGGTGGTGCTGTGATTCAAATTTGAGATCAGATTCTAACCTCCCCTGATACCCTCCTATCCTCTATCCTCACCATGTCCAAATTCCACTTTGTTCGATCAAGCTCCTGCTCCCCCTTTAACCCTGCAACCAAATGTTACTGTTGATGATTTAAGTGGCCACAGAGAAGTCTAAACGTGAGGCGTAAAGAAAACTGTTTTATTACAGAGTAAACTATATACACTGTACACTTCAGGTCCCAGCCGGGACTACTCTTGCTTGGCTCTCGTTCTGGGCCGGCTTTTATACGAGAATCCATTTACTCCACTAATGGGCCCCCGTCTCTCAGTGGAGAAGCTCGTATTCAATGAGGCTCATGGGTCCATCCCAGTAGGTCTCGTGCAGGCTATAACATTGAGATTCCTGTCCTCCCCACTTTTCTGTTGTGGTCCCCATGCCTCATTTCGATCTGACACTTCCCGTCCTCAAGGCCGCATGCACCGTGACTTACAGGAAAGCCCCATGACAACATCCAATACTCCCCTGGCTTCCAGTTTACAGGCTGCAGATGCTTCCCTGACTGTGACTGTGCCAACTGCCACCCAGTACCTAGACTCGGGTCGCCAATATGTAAATGACTGACAACACCCTGCACACCATTCTGTGCACGACTGACATGGAACAAACAAACCTTCCCCTCCCAAGACCGGGAACAAGACACATGTGCCATGTATAGCCTTCCAGCATGGCCTGCACAACTCCTGGACAGCCTTTGGAATCTGCTCCTGACAGTGTGGCCTCAGCCCTAGGACAGTCTCAAACCGTCACAACCCAACCTCATGTCCCAGTCATGTTTCTGACTTCCCTCCTGTGCTTTTGTCACCCTACGCAAGTCCTGCTACTGACTTCCCCCCTCCCCTCCCCCTCCCCTCTGGTCTTGCCTGATGGTCAGCAGCCTTGGCGTTGATTCCAAGCAGCAATGAGATATGGGAGCACCGCTGTTAAAGGTTGGAAAAGTATCATCTTGTTCCTCAAAGTCACTAGCGAAGTGAAGATTGCCAAGTGCACACTACTAATACACAACCGTGAATCAGACCAGACTAGTTATCCACTGGCAGGACACTTAATTTGGAGGGAGAATGTGATTCTGGCGAGTTGAGGTTTTATGAATATTTATAATATGGAAATGATGCAAGTGTGATTCCTGACGTGGATCAGAGGGAAACCTACGCCTCCGTGAAAGTCGGGAGAACAAAATTTCAAACTAAATTCTCACTGGTGAGAATCTGACTTTATCCATCATGCCAAGTTTTGTGCCCCTGCCCACCACAATTCTCACAACTGGCAAGACTGGAAAATTCTGCCCATCATGAGCTTGAACTTTAGCTAACAGACTCTCATGAGCAACCTTTTAAAAACTCTTCTACAAGTCCATATAAATAACATACCTTTCATGGTTTAAACATTGATTATTTTTGTGAGTGTTGTGCTAATGAAGATTGTTAATGCTGGGAAATGAAACACTTACTACCCAAAGTCCAAATTTTTTTTTTTTATAAATGTTTTTTTTACTGGGCTTCCGAGGCCGCGCCGGGTCGGAGAATCGGCGGTGATGCGGAAAATTCCCACCACGCCGCTCCGATGCCGAGACGTGATTCTGCGATACCGGAGAATCGGCGCCAATCGTGCCCGTGCGGTCGACGTGCCACCGGTCGGAGACCGCTGAAAGAGGCCCCCGCGGCAATTCTCCGCGGTCGACTGGCCAAATTCCTGCCGAGTTCCACCAAGTCCCGCCGGCGTGGTCCCAACCTGGCACCACCCAGTGGGAGCTCGGACCCGTGGCCGCAGTTGCCGTACTGGTGGAAGGGCAGTGGGATCAGACTCCGGGGGGGCCTCCACGGCGTCCAGGCCCGCGATCGGGGGCTACTGATCAGCGGGCGCCCACAACCTGGAGGGGGCCTACCTCCTTCCGCCCGGACCCGCAGTCGGGCTCCGCCATGTTGCTCGTCGCCGACGCGGAAACGGCCATCACGTGCATGCGCCGGCGCGGAGACGGCCGTCACGCGCATGCGCTGGTGTGTACTCGCGCCGGCAGTGCAGGGCCGCCTTTCGGCGCCGGACCAGCGCGCAGCACTCCGGCCCCGTGCTGGCTCCCTGAAGGCTGCTGAATCGCTGGGCCAGGAGGCCTATTGACGCTGGCATGCACCACTCCAGTGTTTACGCCAGTGTCGGAGAATCCTGGCCAGTGTATTGACAGATGTACACACAAGAGAGAAGAAAAACTGAGAAGATATTGTATGCAACATAAAAACAACAACGCTATATAGTTAGCAAAATCACTTGATTAACAAGTAAAGAAAAACATGTAGTGTGGGGGAGGAAAACTGGGAGGGTATAAATACATCGAGGTACTGGGGAGACAATTACAGTACATTTGTATGCCCGCCTTGTGCATTCTTTCATTTTTATACATTTCTTTCTGTCCAGTGCAGAGAGATTGAACACACCCCCGGCAATACAAAAAATGGATCTGGGTATGGGAGGTGGGGTGGGCGGGGGGGTGCGCCTGATGTTGTTGCTTGCTTCTCCCAGTCGGCTTTCGCTGCCGTTGTTAGAACATAAGAACATAAGAAAGAGGAGCAGGAGTAGGCCATCTGGTCCCACGAGCCTGCTCCGCCATTCAATGAGATCATGGCTGATCTTTTGGTGGACTCAGCTCCACTTTCCGGCCCGCACACCATAACCCTTAATCCCTTTATTCTTCAAAAAACTATCTTTATCTTAAAAACGCTTAATGAAGGAGCCTCAACTGCTTCACTGGGCAAGGAATTCCATAGATTCACAACCCTTGGGGTGAAGAAGTTCCTCCTAAACTCAGTCCTAAATCTACTTCCCCTTATTTTGAGGTTATGCCCCCTAGTTCTGCTTTCACCCGCCAGTGGAAATAACCTGCCCACATCTATCCTATCTATTCCCTTCATAATTTTATATGTTTCTATAAAATCCCCCCGCATCCTTCTAAATTCCAACGAGTACAGTCCCAGTCTACTTAACCTCTCCTCGTAACCCAACCCTTCAGTTCTGGGATTAACCTAGTGAATCTCCTCTGCACACCCTCCAGCGTCAGTATGTCCTTTCTCAGGTAAGGAGACCAAAACTGAACACAATACTCCAGGTGTGGCCTCACTAACACCTTATACAATTGTAGCTTAACCTCCCTAGTCTTAAACTCCATCCCTCTAGCAATGAAAGACAAAACTCCATTTGCCTTCTTAATCACCTGCTGCACCTGTAAACCAACTTTTTGCGACTCATGCACGAGCACACCCAGGTCTCTCTGCACAGTAGCATGTTTTAATATTTTATTATTTGAATAATAATCCCTTTTGCTGTTATTCCTACCAGAATGGATAACCTCACATGTGTCAACCTTGTATTCCATCTGCCAGACCCTAGCCCATTCACTTAGCCTATCCAAATCCCTCTGCAGACTCCCGGTATCCTCTGCACTTTTTGCTTTACCATTCATCTTAGTGTCGTCTGCAAACTTGGACACATTGCCCTTGGTCCCCAACTCCAAATCATCTATGTAAATTGTGAACAATTGTGGGCCCAACACTGATCCTTGAGGGACACCACTAGCTACTGATTGCCAACCAGAGAAACATCCATTAATCCCCACTCTTTGCTTTCTATTAATTAACCAATCCTCTATCCATGCTACTACTTTACCCTTAATGCCATGCATCTTTACCTTATGCAGCAATCTTTTGTGTGGCACCTTGTCAAAAGCTTTCTGGATCCAGAAATCACCACATCCATTGGCTCCCCGTTGTCTACCGCGCTGGTAATGTCCTCAAAAAATTCCACTAAATTAGTTAGGCACGACCTGCCCTTTATGGACCCATGCTGCGTCTGCCCAATGGGACAGTTTACATCCAGATGCCTCGCTATTTCTTTCTTGATAGATTCCAGCATCTTCCCTACTACCGAAGTTAAGCTAACTGGCTAATTACCCGCTTTCTGCCTACCTACTTTTTTAAACAGTGGTGTCACGTTTGCTAATTTCCAATCCGCCGGGACCACCCCAGAGTCTAGTGAATTTTGGTAAATTATCACTCATGCATTTGCAATTTCCCTAGCCATCTCTTTTAGCACTCTGGGATGCATTCCATCAGGGCCAGGAGACTTGTCTACCTTTAACCCCATTAGCTTGCCCATCGCTACCTCCTTAGTGATAACAATCATCTGAAAGTCCTCACCTGTCATAGCCTCATTTCCATCAGTCACTGGCATGTTATTTGTGTCTTCCACTGTGAAGACCACCCCAAAACCTGTTCAGTTCCTCAGCCATTACCTCATCTCCCATTATTAAATCTCCCTTCTCATCCTCTAAAGGACCAATATTTACCTTAGCCACTCTTTTTTGTTTTGTTGTTGCGCGTTAGCCTCTGCTTCGTCCGTTCGCCATTTCTTCCTCCTGTACTTTCTTACTCTGTTACTGTGTTTGCTGTGGTTGTTGTCATTTCCTGTGCTCTCCTTCCAGTTGTGTTCCCTCGTCTTCCCCCCTCTCTGGTTCCCCTCTATTGCTCTGTGCCTCCTCTCTGTTCATCTCCCCCCCCCCTCTCCTTCCCTGCAGTTCACCTTTCTTTTCTCGCAAGTTTTCTATCCCCCTGCACTGCTCCTCTCCTCCCCCCCCCCCCCCCCCCCCCCCCCCCCCCCCCACCCCCTCCGGGTCATTCCCTCCTCATGCCTTGGCTACTTCCCCCTGGCTCTTGGCTACTTGATTATTCTTCAGCTTGTTCGTTGGCTGCAAACAGGTCCAGGAACAGATGGCTGAATGCTCCCACGTTCTTTTGGAAGCTGTCTTCCGACCCTCGGATGGCGAATTTGATTTTCTCCATTTGGAGAGATTCTGATAGGTCGGACAGCCAGTCTGCAGCTTTGGGTGGTGCTGCTGACAGCCAGCCAAGCATGATTCTACGGCGTGAGATCAGGGAGGCAAGGGCATCCGCCCTCCTCCCCAGGAATAGATCTGGCTGGTCTGATACCCCAAAGACCGCCACTTTCGGGCGTGGCTCAACCCTCATCCCCACCACTTTGGACATTGCCTCAAAGAAGGCTGTCCAGTACCCCGCAAGTCTGGGGCAAGATCAGAACATGTGGGCCTGGTTAGCCGTGCCTCCTTGGCACCGTTCACATCTGTCCTCCACCTCCGGGAAGAACCTACTCATCCGAGTTCTTGTTAGGTGGGCTCTTTGTACCACCTTTAATTGCGTCAGGTTGAGCCTTGCGCACGTGGAGGCAGAGTTGACCCAATGCAGTGCTTCACTCCAGAGTCCCCGCCCTATTTTGTGCCCCAGGTCTTCCTCCCATTTCTTTCTCGTTGCGTCCAGTACGGTGTCAGCCCTCTTTACCAGTCGCTCATACATGTTGCTACAGTTTCCTTTACCTAGGATGTTTGTGTCAAGTAATTTCTCTCATAGTGTCTGTCGTTGCGGTCATGGGTACGTCCTTTTCTCTTTCCGTACAAAATTTTTAAGTTGCCGATAGTTTAGTTTGTTCCCCTAGCTAGCTGAAATTGCTCCGTCAGTTCGTCCACTGTTGTGACCCTGTCGTCTGTGTAGGTCCCTGACTGTCAGTGTCCCCCCGTCCTGTCTCCACTTTTTAAAAGTGGCGTCAGTGAGTGCTGGGGCGAACCTATGGTTGTTGCAGATGGAGGCTTTGTCCGACATTTTGGTCAGGCCAAATTGCTGCCATAGTTGGTTCCAGGTCTGGAGGGTGGCTACCATCACTGGGCTGCTGGAATGTCTTTCGGGTGGGGAAGGGAGTGCCGCCGTGGTGAGGGACCGGAGAGCGGTCCCCTTGCAGGAGGCCTCCTCCGGGCTCACCACCTCGGCTTCTGGCTCCATGATCCACCCCCTTACTCGTTCGGCTGTCGCCGCCCAGTGATAGAATTGGAGGTTTGGGAAGGCTAGCCCTACCCTGGACTTTTGTAAGACCTTTGGGATCCTAGCATTCTTCACCCCCGCCATACGAATGGCATGATTAGTTTGCCTCGTGATTTGAAAAAGGTCTTGGGAATATAGAATGGGATAGATCTATGTAGGAAGAGGTACCTGGACAATTCATTTTGATCGTCTGCACTCTCCCCGCGAGGGAGATTGAGAGTGTCTTCCATCTTTGCAGGTCCTTTTTGACTTCCTCTGTCAGACTGGTCAGCTTCCATTTGTGGATCCCCTTCCATTCATGATCGATTTGGATCCCCAGGTAGCAGAATTTATGTTGGGCTTGTTTGGACGGCAGTCCAACTAGTGCTGCCCCTCCTCCTTGTGGGTGTACCGGGAAGATCTCGCTTTTGCTCATGTTGAGTTTGTAGCCCGAGAAGGTACCAAACTCTTTCAGGAGCGCGATGAGTCCATCCATGCTGCTTTGTGAGTCTGAGATGTAGAAGAACAGGTCAGCTGCATAGAACGAGACTCTGTGCTCTCTGCCTCTCCTTTGGATCCCCCTCCAGTTTTTTCCTGTTCTGAGAGCGATCGCTAATGGTTCGATCGCTAGGGCGAACAGCAGCGGGGACAGCGGGTATCCCTGCCTGGTGCCCCTGTGCAGCTGGAAGTACTGGGAGTTGGTGTTGTTTGTCCGTACGCTTGCCATGGGAGCATTGTATAGGAGCTTTACCCAGGGCTTGAACCCTGTTCAGAGTCGAAGGCCTTTTCTGTGTCCAGGGAGACGATCACCTCTGGTGTTCTCTCCCCGGATGGGGTCATTATTACGTTCAGCAGGCGCCTGATGTTCGAGGTTAGCTGTCTACCTTTGACAAAGCCCGTCTGGTCCTCTGCGACCACCTCTGGTACGCAGTCTTCCAGCCTTTTGGCTAGGGGTTTGGCCAATATTTTGGCGTCTGCGTTCAGCAGTGAAATGGGTCTGTATGACCCACATTCCATTGGGTCTTTGTCTTTCTTAGGTATTAGCGAGATTGAGATCTGTGCTAGTGTAGATGGCAGTGTGCCCCTAGCCAGCGAGTTTGTGAACATCTCCCGCAGGTGCGGGGCCAGTGATGTCGCAAATATTTTTACAGAAGTCAGCTGGGAATCCGTCCGGTCACGGAGCCGTCTCTGCCTGCATGGAGCTAATACTGTTCACGATCTCACCCAGTGCTAGTGGTGCTTCTAAGCCCCGTTTTCTGTCCTCCCCCACGACTGGCATGTCCAGTCCATCGAGGAACCGTTTCATCCCTGACTCCCCTGCTGGAAGTTCTGAGGTGTACAGCCCTTGGTAGAAGGCCTCAAAGGTTTTGGTGACCTTTTTCTGGGTCTGTTTCTAATGTGCCTCTGTTGTCCCTGATTTGTGCAATTTCTCTGGTGGCGACCTGCTTTCTCAGCTGGTGTGCCAGCAGGCGCTGGCTTTGTCCCTCGTGCCTGGCGGAGTTGGTGCACTGCTTTCCTAGTGGAGAACAGGTCAAAGTTCCTTTGTAGCTCTTTTCTCTCCGCCAGGAGCTCTACGGTCGGGGCCTCGGAGTATTTACGGTCTACCTCTAGTATGGAGTTGACCAGTTGCTGCCGAGCCGTCCTATCCTCCCTATCTCTTTGTGCTTTGAAAGCGAGAATTTCCCCTCTAATTACGGCCTTTAGTGCTTCCCAAAACATGGAGTGTGAGACCTACCCATTTTGGTTGTTCTCTGCATACTCGTCTATGGCCTGTAATACCCTTTTGTTGAAAGCCTTGTCGGCTAGTAGGGCAGTGTCCAACCTCCATGTTGGGCATTGGGCCCTGCCCGTCTCCAACCTCATGTCCATATAATGTGGAGCGTGGTCGGCGATCACAATTGTGGAGTATTCCGCTTTGATCAGCCCTGGAAGCACCGTTTTCCCCACCACAAAGAAGTCAATTCAAGAAGGAGAACTCCTTTTCCCCTGGGTGGGTGATTCTCCAGGGGTCTACCACCCCCATCTGTTCCATAACATGTTTGAGGTCTTCCCTGTTTTGGGGTTTGATCTGTCAGTCTTTGGGTCCTGAACACAGTTGAAGTGCCCCCCCACCCCATGATTAGTCGGTGCGTCGCTATGTCGGGGATTTCCGCTATGGTCTTTTTAATGAATTTCTTGTTGTCCAGTTGGGAGTGTACACATTAGCAAGTACTACCGATGCCCCATCCAGGGCCCCGCTGACCATCCCCCATGGCCAGTAACCATCTCTGTCGCCTTTAACATTGTCCTCTTGCTGATCAGTATTGCCACCCCCCTGGCTCTCGCCCGTAACAGGAATGGTAGGTCTGTTCCACCCAGGCCTTTCTTAAGCGCAGTCGGTCCTGCTCTCTCAGGTACGTCTCTTGGAGGAAGACTATGTCGGCTTTCAGGTTTCTTAGGTGGGTGAAGACTCTGGATCTTTTCACTGGGCCATTGAGTCCCCTTACGTTCCAGGTGATTATCCTGGTGGGGGCTTCTGACCCCCGCTCCTGTGAGATTAACCATACTTACCTGGTAGGATGGGCCCCTGCACTCCGGGATTTCCCTTTGTTAGGGAGCCGTTCAAGATGGCCGCTGTCACTGTTCTCCCCATGCGGTCGGGTCCCTGTGCTCCGGGGCTTCCAGGGGGCACCCAACATGACCGCCAACGCAAGAGTCCGCCACGTGGATCTTCCCCTGTATTCCGGGGTCTCCCTTTGTCCATGGGGCACTCAGCATGGCCGCCCATTGTGCGTCCGCCACGTGGGTTGGCCTCTGCGCTCCGGGATCTCCCTTCGCCCAGAGACTGTACTGGATGGTTGCTTGCAGCGCTTCCTTGTTCCGAGCCCCTGGTTGTGTGTGGTGAATGTATTGCTGTAACAATTCACCATGTGCATGTCTGTATTATGCTGTTGCCCATGTGGGCTCCACCTATGGACCATTGTAAGGTATTACCTATGAAGTAGCATGTTGGGGCCTGTGTGGGCTCCGCCCCTGGCTCCACCCCTTGAGGGGAGGTATAAAGAGCAGTCGCCTGTAGGCGGCTCCCACTAACAGATCAGTCGCAGGCAGGCACTGTTCTAGTTGATTAAAGCCACAGTTTACTTCTACTCCTGGTTTTGTGTGAATTGATGGTCACAGGGCCGCCCAGGATGACCGCTGTCACTGCTCTCCCCATGGGGTCGGGTCCCTGTGCTCCGGGGCTTCCCTTTGTCCAGGGGGCACCCAACATGGCCGCCAACGTAGCGTCCGCCACGTGGATCTTCCCCTGTACTCCGGGGTCTCCCTTTGTCCATGGGGCACTCAGCGTGGCCGCCCACTGTGCTTCCGCCACGTGGGTAGGCCCCTGCACTCCGGAGTCTCCCTTCGCCCAGAGACCGTACTGGGTGGTTGCTTGCAGCGCTTCCTTGTTCCGAGCCCCTGGTTGTGGCCCTTTGTAGCCTTATTACTGTTCTCGTTCTAGCCCTAATTTCCCCTCCCTCCCTGTGCCCCCCTGATCCCTCCCCCTCCTTATGCTCCCCTCCCGTTTACCCCTCTTTTGGCCCTCTTTCCCCCGGTCCTATCCCTGTTTCCTCCCCCGCCCCTGTTGTGTGGTCCTCCCACCGCACCCCCCATCTGGGGCCATCCCCCCTGTTGGGGGCGTGCCACAGCCCTGCTCTGTTGCATACCTCTGGCGCTAGCTTTCCTGCTAGTGCAGTGACCCCCCTCCCAGGAGTTACTGTCTCACTTCTCCCTCGCCCATTCTCTATGGTCCCTGCCTGTTTTCTCCCCATCTTACCCTGCCCTCCTGTCGCTTGCTTTCCCTTCTCCGCTCCGCTCGTTCTCTCGTACTGGGCCATTGTCTCCCACCTGAAGCGGTCCCTCGTGTAGTGGTTTGCCTTTTGTCGTTCGGCGTGTGTTTCCTGTGGGGGGGGGGGGAGGCTGGGTGTTGCCTCACCCCTCACCCCCCCCCACCACCATTCAGCGTGCTGTTGCTCCTTGCCTGGGGCCCCTTATTTCTTCCCCTGCTGTCAGTTTTCCAGCCCGCATTCCTCGACAAACCTGTTTGCCTTGGCGGGGGCTGTGAAGAAATACTCTTTGTCTTGATATGTGACCCAGAGTTTCGCTGGGTACAGCATACCAAAGCATAAGCCGTTCTTATAAAGTACGAAGTCTTACAACACCAGGTTAAAGTCCAACAGGTTTGTTTCGATGTCACTAGCTTTCGGAGCGCTGCTCCTTCCTCAGGTGAATGCAGAGGTCTGTTCCAGAAACACAGATATAGACAAATTCAAAGATGCCAAACAATGCTAGGAATGCGAGCATTAGCAGGTGATTAAATCTTTACAGATCCAGAGATGGGGTAACCCCAGGTTAAAGAGGTGTAAATTGTATCAAGCCAGGACAGTTGGTAGGATTTTGCAGGCCAGATGGTGGGGGATGAATGTAATGCGACATGAATCCCAGGTCCCGGTTGAGGCTGCACTCATGTGTGCGGAACTTGGCTATAAGTTTCTGCTCGGCGATTCTGCGTTGTCGCGGGTCCTGAAGGCTGCCTTGGAGAATGCTTACCCGGAGATCAGAGGCTGAATGCCCTTGACTGCTGAAGTGTTCCCCAACTGGAAGGGAACATTCCTGCCTGGTGATTGTTGCGCGATGTCCGTTCATTCGTTGTCGCAGCGTCTGCATGGTCTCGCCAATGTACCACGCTTCGGGACATCCTTTCCTGCAGCGTATGAGGTAGACAATGTTGGCCGAGTCGCACGAGTATGTACCGCGTACCTGGTGGGTGGTGTTCCCACATGTAATAGTGGTATCCATGTCAATGATCTGGCACGTCTTGCAGAGATTGCCATGACAGGGCTGTGTGGTGTCGTGGTCACTGTTCTGAAGACTGGGTAGTTTGCTGCAAACAATGGTTCGTTTGAGGTTGCGCGGTTGTTTGAAGGCAAGTAGTGGGGGTGTGGGGATGACCTTGGCAAGATGTTCATCGTCATCAATGACGTGTCGAAGGCTGTAAAGAAGATGACGTAGTTTCTCCGCTCCGGGGAAGTACTGGACGACGAAGGGTATTCTGTCGGTTGTGTCCCATGTTTGTCTTCTGAGGAGGTCGGTCCGGTTTTTCGCTGTGGCGCGTTGGAACTGTCGATCGATGAGTCGAGTGCCATATCCCGTTCGTACGAGGGCATCTTTCAACGTCTGTAGATGTCTGTTACGCTCCTCCTCGTCTGAGCAGATCCTGTGTATACGGAGCGCTTGTCCATAGGGGATGGCTTCTTTAATGTGTTTAGGGTGGAAGCTGGAGAAGTGGAGCATCATGAGGTTATCGTGTAGTCGTTTCAGTGATTCTTCGCCGTGGGTCCAAAGGAAAAAACCTTTGGACCCACGGCGAAGAATCACTGAAACGACTACACGATGACATTAATAAGTTCCATCCAACCATCAGACTCACCATGGACTACTCTCCAAAATCAGTTGCATTCTTGGACACACTCGTCTCCATCAAGGACGGTCACCTCAGCACGTCGCTTTACCGCAAACCCACGGATAACCTCATGATGCTCCACTTCTCCAGCTTCCACCCTAAACACATTAAAGAAGCCATCCCCTATGGACAAGCGCTCCGTATACACAGGATCTGCTCAGACGAGGAGGAGCGTAACAGACATCTACAGATGTTGAAAGATGCCCTCGTACGAACGGGATATGGCACTCGACTCATCGATCGACAGTTCCAACGCGCCACAGCGAAAAACCGGACCGACCTCCTCAGAAGACAAACATGGGACACAACCGACAGAATACCCTTCGTCGTCCAGTACTTCCCCGGAGCGGAGAAACTACGTCATCTTCTTTACAGCCTTCAACACGTCATTGATGACGATGAACATCTTGCCAAGGTCATCCCCACACTCCCACTACTTGCCTTCAAACAACCGCGCAACCTCAAACCATTGTTTGCAGCAAATTACCCAGTCTTCAGAACAGTGACCACGACACCACACAGCCCTGTCATGGCAATCTCTGCAAGACGTGCCAGATCATTGACATGGATACCACTATTACACGTGAGAACACCACCCACCAGGTACGCGGTACATACTCGTGCGACTCGGCCAACGTTGTCTACCTCATACGCTGCAGGAAAGGATGTCCCGAAGCGTGGTACATTGGCGAGACCATGCAGACGCTGCGACAACGAATGAACGGACATCGCGCAACAATCACCAGGCAGGAATGTTCCCTTCCAGTTGGGGAACACTTCAGCAGTCAAGGGCATTCAGCCTCTGATCTCCGGGTAAGCGTTCTCCAAGGCGGCCTTCAGGACCCGCGACAACGCAGAATCGCCGAGCAGAAACTTATAGCCAAGTTCCGCACACATGAGTGCGGCCTCAACCGGGACCTGGGATTCATGTCGCATTACATTCATCCCCCACCATCTGGCCTGCAAAATCCTACCAACTGTCCTGGCTTGATACAATTTACACCTCTTTAACCTGGGGTTACCCCATCTCTGGATCTGTAAAGATTTAATCACCTGCTAATGCTCGCATTCCTAGCATTGTTTGGCACCTTTGAATTTGTCTATATCTGTGTTTCTGGAACAGACCTCTGCATTCACCTGAGGAAGGAGCAGCGCTCCGAAAGCTAGTGACATCGAAACAAACCTGTTGGACTTTAACCTGGTGTTGTAAGACTTCGTACTGTGCTCACCCCAGTCCAACGCCGGCATCTCCACATCAGGTTCTTATAAAGGGCTGCTTTCGTTCTGTTAAACTCAGCCCGTTTCCTGGATAGGTCCGCCCTAATGTCTTGGTATATCCTAATGCTATGTCCTTCCCACTGGCAGTTCTTGGTCTGTCTGGCCCAGCGCAGGATTGTGTCCTGGTCTTGGTACCGATGTAGTTTGCCTATTACTGCCCTCGGTTGCTGCCCGGCTTTGGGTTTTGGGCACAGCGACCGGTGTGCCCAGTCTATTTCTGGTGGGTTGGGGAAAGTTTTCCTCCCCACTAGGTTGCCCAGCATCTCGGCCACGTTTACGGTGGGGTCCCTGCCTTCGATACTCTCCGGTAGGCCCACAATCCGTACATTTTGCCTTCTCGAGCGGTTCTCTTGGTCGTCCACTTTGCCCCTCTGGTTCTCCTGTGTCGTGACCAGACACGCCACCTCCCTTTCCAGTGCCGTGATCCGATCGCTCTTGTCAGTTGCGGCCTTTTCCAACTCTTTAATGGTCGCCTCTTGGGCTTTCAGTCTCTGCTCTGCTCAGGGCGAGCTGTTATTTCGGCCAGGGTCTTGGCCACCAATGCCTTCACTGCGGACTCCATGTCTGCTTTCACCTCTGCTTTTATTTCCTGCTGGTGCTCCCTCAGCTCCTCAGTGAAGGATGTCTTCCAGTTCCCTCCTGGTACAGGGGAATTTGCTCCTGCTTGTCCTGCTCTTTTCGTTTCGGCGAAACGTTCGCTCCGCCGCCTTGTGCGCCGGTGGGCTCATCCAAGCGTGTTCGCGCCAGGCCCCTTCTTCTGGTGTCTGTTCTGCCTCTAGCTTGGTTTCCTTCGGGCATTTTCGTTTCTGGTCTCTCGCTTTCTTCCTTTCTTTGTCTATTAAGGTTGGGGACTCGATTGCTGCGTCTTGTTAGCGCATTTCGTTGAAACGTGGTTGTTTTTCAGATCCACGGAGGAGAGCCACCTACGTGCGACTGTTCAGCAAGGCCAAAGACCAAATTCTTGATATCTACTACTGATGGACAAGGCTCCATGCAAAAAACACTTTCCAGTAAATCAACCCTCGTGTTATCTGCAAGCACTCCCAGATTCAGTCCAGCATCCACGAGTGCATTATACTCCCAGCACTCTTGCCCTCAACAATATGCCATTATCACCATGCTGGTCTGCTTTTTCATAATTTCCTGAGTGGAATGGCCAATTTAATGTCATTTATTCAATCTTTGGATGTGGCTGTCACCAGCAAGTCTGGCATTTATCGTCTATCCTTAGTTACCCATTGTTTGATACAACTGATTGGCTTGCTGGATTCTCCATTTGGGAGACGAAGTTCCACCGGTTGGAGATGAATCGCCTCTGATTTGTGCTTCCCTGAGAGGAGAATCCAGAGGCAATTCATTATCCCTTGCCATGCAAATTTATTCATGGCGGGGATTACGAGGAATTCCCTCGTGAGTCCCACTTGCCATTTTGAGCGGTCATCCCGATAGTGAGATACGGCGGCTGGGCCCCATGCCCTCATGCAAAGCAATTCTGTCCCCCCCACAACAGGATTTGTTGCCCCCCCCCCTTTCCACAGTACAAGGGTGACCTGATCCTTGTTACCCCTTGATGCCCTACCAGAAACCCCATAGAAGAACCCCCCACCAGAGACCCCCCATAAGAGTCGCCCACAAGTAACCTCCCATAAATAAACCCCCACCAGAAAACCACCATTACAGAGACCCTCACCAGAGACCCCGATAAGAGAATGCCCAACCAGAGACCCCCCTTACAGAGACCCCTACCAGAGACCGCCCATTACAGAGACCCCACCTGGAAGCTCGAGAGCAGTCTAGACATAGACAGTGAAAAAAATCATTGCTTTTACACTCACCTGTGTCCTTTCCCTGCTGGCTCAGGCAGAGAAAGCAGCAGCTGTAAATTCCTAGAAAGCAAAAACCACATCAGCTGGGTTTAAACCCCCTCAGATCTTTGATCTACAAGGCTTGCATTCACATCAATGGGAAATTGGTTTTATTTGGTTGCTGATGTGGTTTCCGCTTTCTGGGAATCTACAGGTCTAGCTTCCAGGTAGGGGTCTCGGGTGGCAGTGGGCTGGGCAGGATTTGCACTGTCCTCCAATGGACTTTGGGGCAACTCCCTTAAAGAGGCCCTTGGCCTCCCGCAAGGTCTACTACGCCAGGGCCAAGCTGGGAAACATCTGGACCAATTCTCTCCCACATGAATCCCAGCCCAGGGGACCGGAGAATCATGCAGGCTTGGAAAATCCACTGCCCAGCCTGTTAATAGAATGCAAATAGGTCATTTTGACTTCTTCCGGCTAGCGCAGGGCTCTAGGTACCGTTGACGGCGGGGGACCAGAGCACAGGAAACAAATCCTGTTTTTTGGACGAAGCTGGATTCTCAGCCGCATCGGGAACTTCGCAACTGGCAGCAGGTGGCGGAGAATCCAGCCCATCTTTTACAGTAGAGGCAGAAGAGACTTTCATTTTAATTGTCTGGACTGGATTTGAAAGGGCCCAGAAATGAAAGGCTAGCATTTAACCCTAAAATATTACATATGATCTGTATTTCAGAGACGGACGAGAATCGCAAAACATGATTGGGCGGGGAATTGGTTTTGACGCCGAAACCATAGCCAGCGCCGGTTTCACGCCAAATCGCAATTCTCCAGTGCCTTGGCAGCGGCGTCAATGCAGTCTACTCTGCCCAAACAGTAAACACTGTTTGCATATCCTTAGCGGGCCTGACCTGGTATTCTCTGGGGCCTCCGTGATTCTCTGCTAATTCCTTCACTTGTGCTTTTAAAAATCGTGAAACAGGCGCTGTGCCTGCTGAGGGAGAGAGAGGGGGGTACAGAAAGTGTCCAACATCGCCATAGTTTGCTGACAGTTGTGCCGCTGGTTGGGGGGCTTTTGCCAGGGCTGGGGGGAGTTGAAGGGGGTGGCCAGGAAGTGGGCTGTGGGGTCGGGATGGACGGGCACGGAACACCATTGCCGCAACCTGCAAGGCAGCCATGCAGCTGTGCACGCTGCTTACTGCTCACTGTGAACATAGGGCCAAAGGTCGTATGGGTGTCCCCCCAGGCCAACCCTAGATGCCCTCTGGCCCCAGTTGCCCCATCAGCAAGACGGGCGCGCACCACTGCAACCAGCGCCATCTTGTTGGCTGGGGTGGTGTGTATGTAGTGTATATGCAGCTGCAGCTTGTCAGCCTCCTGAGTGTCAATCACGTACCTGGCAAATCCTGCACCATTTCCCATTGGAATTGATTGTCTTCCACATGGCACTGGTGCTAGCCCCTCAACAGACGCTGAATCAGTCCAGGTGCGGCGCCAGTTTTGCTGTTGTGGAAGTCCACGAATAATGCCCCGGCATCAACACTTGGTTTTGGATACTCCGATTTGCAGACTAAGTGATAACGACGACGTGGGAACAGTGGCGTTTTACGCCAGAAGAAACGGCGCAAAAACTTCACCGATCCTCCGTCTGGTGGGGGGCTAGCAGCCGCGCAATGTAAAGACCCCGGCTTTACCTGTGGATACGGGCGGAGAATTTCCGGGCCTATGGCCGTGCATGCACATGGTGGCAGCCTGCAGCGGTTGCGCCGTGCAACATGGTACTAGCCGCACACGGATCCAGCCTGCCACAAAGGGATAAGTGTTCCACGCCGTCGAGAACTCAGCCCATCGGGGACGGAGTATCGAGGGAGGGTCTTCGGTGATGTCCAGAGGCCGTCCATACGTTGTGCAGGTTTTCAAGGGGGCAGAGCATCGCAGAAGCGTAGCCGCCCCGATTTTGGCGCAAACGGGGATTCTCCGGCCGATCACCGAATGCTATTTCGCTGTCGGCGACTGTAGAATCCTGCCCTTAGTTTCAGGAACGGAGAATCATGCCCATTGTTCCTCTTAGTATTTTTCTTTACTTTTCTTAATTCATTTCTTACAATCCAGTAAACCTGCAGGTTTGCCTTAGATTTTGACATAAGCATGAATTATGTCAGTCTTAAAGAAAGTTAATTAGAACTTAACGGTTTAAAAAAACTGTGCATTTTAAAAGTAACTTTAATTAGACCTCAAGTATCGAGCAGATTAAATTTTATAACAATCAAATTAATACTATTTAAAATTCTGAACATCCAAAGATCCTCATTTTTAGCCTGATTGGTTTTATTTATTTTGCCTTAAACAATAGCTACTGTCACCCAATACCCGAGCTCTTTAACCTTGGAGAGTGAGATAGTCTAGCCATCTGCACAACAGATGTCTTCCCAATCATAATTGATGCTTTGCCAGATGTGATGAGGTGGAGGTATGTTCCTGCAGGGTAAGTTGGTTCCTATCCTCCTGAGTGGGAAGAATGATCTGTTCCTTTTACAGGACACCACCTAATAACGTGGCTGATTACTTGAAAACTTTTCCATTGAAGAGCTCAGGATTCAAAGGTCAATTGAAGCATATGCCCCTGAAAACAGTGTTGGAGTTTGTCAAGTTGAAAGAAAGGCTTTATAACAACCTCCTTTTTTGTTGTTCCGTTCCACACCTGCTGAAGCTACTTCTGTAAGACTGCTCCTAAAACAAATGGCCAGGGTGGCAATCTTGTCCAGCAGAACTCCATCCAAAAGAGGAGAAACCCCTCTTGTATCAAATCTAAGGCGCGTGATTCTCTGTTCTGCAGCATCCATTTTCAGGTGCGGTGCTCCCGTCCCCCCCGCCGGCAGCGGGATCCTCCATCCCGCCAGCCAACCAATAGGGTTTCCCATAATGGGCACCCCCCACGCCGTTGGGAAATCCATGGGCGTGAGTGTGCTGCCGGCGAAACGGAGGATCACGTCGACGGAGAATCCAGCCTAAGACCTTCTGTGAGTTGATACTGGTTTGGGAGATGGGAGACAGAATAGAGATGATGGGAGACAGAATAGAGATGAAGGGAATGTCCCCTGTTTGGTGGGACGTGACAGTGTTAAACAGGGAGTTTTACTAGTCCTGTGAATTAAGTACTCCAGAAAAAAGTGTTGGTGTGCTTTGTCCTCTCAGAGTTTATGTTGGTTGCGATAAGAAATTTGCTCCTGCCACCACATGGTGCAAATACACAAAGTTCCCATCCTGAAAGTCTTTTACTTCTATATGGCCCCTCCTCATCACAGCACGGCTTAGAGCAGAAACTCAACAGCTCAGATTATCATAGAATTTACAATGCAGAAGGAGGCCATTCGGCCCATCAGTGGCTCTTGAAAAGAGCATCCTACCCAAGGTCAACACCTCCACCCTATCCCCATAACCCAGTAACCCCACCCAACACTAAGGGCAATTCTGGACACTAAGGGCAATTTATCATGGCCAATCCACCTAACCTGCACATCTTTGGACTGTGGGAGGAAACCGGAGCACCCGGAGGAAACCCATGCACACACAGGGAGGATGTGCAGACTCCGCACAGTGACCCAAGCCGGAATCGAACCTGGGACCCTGGAGCTGTGAAGCAATTGTGCTATCCACAATGCTACCATGCTGCCATTACAGATCTTAATATGATATCCCACACGTGACCTATGGGGTAGGAATGCTTGTCTTCCCGTGCTCCTTGCAGAGTACAAGGTCCCCCATTAAGGGCGGGGTATCTCACTTGCCCAATGTATATAAGGTTGGCCAGTAAGGCACTGACCAGAGAGGAACCTGGTAGGGATCTACCGGTAGTGTATATATCATTTGTGTAAATAAAAATTTGTTCATATTTCATTCGGTGTGGACTCCCTATGACCTTATTAAACTTGTAGTCTCCAGGAAGATGCACTGGGGAACTCCTCAGAAGTCCGCATGCAAGGACTACATGGGAATTGCCAAAGGAAGTTTCAACTTCCATCGACAATTACCCTGCGCCTCGAACCATCCCAAACTCTGATTTAAACCACATACTTCGGATGGTTCCGACTCTGAACAGAATAGTTATTCAGGAAAAGTTAGAAGGATTAAAACCAATTCTAACTTCCTTGGGAACCAAATATTGACCCTCCCCTACCTACTCACCAAACTAACCCACACACTCCCAACTACCAACACCCCCTGATTATCCCACCAACCCACAATTAGCCCCCATCCCCCAACTAACTCCCATCCCCGATTACCCCCCACCCCGACTACCCTCCCTACCCCCCTCAACTAACCCCCCATCCCCCGACTAAACCCCTGAATATTACAGGGACACCAGATGCTAGCAACAACAAAACAGCAATTAAGCCACTTTGTAACATTCAGTATATAATTATGAAAATTATTTGTGTGTTATTGGTCAACATATAATATTACATCATATAAATATGAAAATCTGTTTAAAACACTGTGAAAATTTATTATTTTATGAACTCATGTAGGCTTCAGCCAATGTTTCTGTATTCCCTGGTGCCAGAAGGCTCAGTGAAACCTCTCTTCCCACTCCATCATCCTTACAGACACATTGAGTGGAATTCTCCGCAATCGGTGCGATGTCCGCCGACTGGTGCCAAATACGGCGCAAATCAGTCCGGCATCGCGCCGCCCCAAAGGTGCGGAATCCTCCGCATCTTGAGCAGCCGAGCCCTAACCTTGAGGGGCTAGGCCCGCGCCGGACTGATTTCCGCCCCGCCAGTTGGCGGGAAAGGCCTTTGGTGCCCCACCAGCTGGCGCGGAAATGACTTTGCCGGGTGGCGCATGCATGGGAGCGTCAGCGGCCGCTCACGGCATCCCCGTGCATGCGCAGTGGAGGGGGTCTCTTCCGCCTCTGCCATGGTGGAGACCGTGGCGAAGGCGGAAGGAAAAGAGTACCCCTACGGCACAGGCCCGCCCACGGATCGGTGGACCCCGATCGCGGGCCAGGCCACCATGGGGGCACCCCCTGGGGCCAGATCGCCCCGCGCCCCCCCCCAGGACCCCGGAGCCCGCCCGCACCGCCTTGCCCCGCCGGTAAGAGAGGTGGTTTAATCCACGCCGGCGGGACAGGCATTCCAGCAGCGGGACTTCGGCCCATCCGGGCCAGAGAATCGCCGGGGACCCGCCAACCGGCGCGGCGCGATACCCACCCCTGCCGAATATCCGGTGCCGGAGAATTCGGCAACCGGCGGGGCGGGATTCACGCCAGCCCCCGGCGATTCTCACACGCACATATGCACTCACACTTCCCTCTTCCCAAACCCCTCTCTACCACTGACTCACTCATTCAGTAACCCCTCTTGCGAACCTCCTTCGCCTCACCCCATTCACCGACCAACCTCACTCTACTTTCTCCCTTTTCATCTCACTACCGGTACCTGTGAGGCAGAATCACCAGGATCGCTAGCCCAGGGCAAGGACCCTGTACAACAGGCAGCCGGGAGCAGAGAAACCGCCACTCAACATTCCATCTCAGCTGTGTAATCTCCCACTATTTCCCACACTCAGTCAGTGACCGAGTTACGTTTTCATGCCTTTAGTTGTGCCAGATTAGCATGCAAATATTCCGAGCTGTGACAAGGATGTGCTTTTTTAAAAGAGAAGATACAGGGCGGGATGTTCTAACTTTTCAAGCTGCTGAGATCTTACAGTCCTGTCGACGGTGCACCCAGGCCAGGGGTTCGTGGCGATGAAGGGTGCGTTCAACAGGAAACACCGTTGACAATGGCAGGACCAGCCATTGGCAGGACCACTAGCTAATGGCGAGCCGTCCTCCGCCGCGACAGAACACACCGTGGTGGGGGCAATGAATCTTACCCACATTCTTCTTTGGGCTGGATTCTCCACTGCCCGTCGCCGGT